>NW_020954603.1:7159784-7185246 GCF_900497805.2 Vombatus ursinus | reverse complement strand
TGTGTGTGTGTGGTTGTGTGTGTGGTGTGTGTCTGAGGGGGCGGTAGAGAGAAGTGTGGAAAGGAGACAAAGTCTGGAAGGATAGTCCCTGTGGCGAGACAGTAAAGAATCAGTCAAAAAGGAGTCAAAGGGTTGCCTTGCTTCAGTGAGGGCCCAGATGAGGTCGGATGACCGATATTTGTAGCAGACCCAATGAGCGTGGATTAGCTGTGTTGGACAGGATGTGAGCAGAAATGAAGGAGGCAGCAGAGGAGGAGAATAATCCTGGAATGGGTTTGGCAAGGGATTCCAGAGGAGAGAGTTTCTCCCAACATAAGGAAAAAAAAAGCCCTTTCTTTTGGCTTAGCTTCCCTGGCCCACCTCAGCTCATCATTCTTTGCTTTAGCCCTTCTGACCCTGATCTGACAGCACAGTGCCCTTCTCTTATTGTCTCTCCCTGCCCCCCCCACCCCCCCACCCTTGCAGGTCCTTTCTTCCAGTACTTTACACTCTAAGTTGGTGGGTAAACCTCAGTGTCTCTACCACTCTCCTCCTGGATACAACAGCTGCTTAGAGCTCTCTGAGGCCCTGGGGGGTGGTCGAGGACAGTGCCTAGGCACAAAAGATGAGTCCAAAATTTGTTTAGCCACCTCCTCCAAACAGAGTAGCCTCCAGACCACCTGGGCCTGAGCCCCACTGGTCAGGGGAAGGTTTGTCCTGGGGGAAGAGCAAATCCCTCCTGTCAAGAAGGAGGATCAGGGGCCCCATGCCCCTTTCTGCGCCATGGGAAGAGGTCCTGGGTTCTGGGGACAGCAGGTCTAGGCCAACCCCGGCTGGGTACACCATTCCTTATGCTGCATAGGGAAGCCCTGGCCCCGGGCAGAGAGGACCAGTGGGGGAGGAAAGGATTACATTGTTGTCTTCAGGAAGGGGATGGGGCGAGTATGAAAAGGGTGTGGGGGGCCGGGGGGGGGGGATCCTGGGTGCTGTTCTTCTGTGTGATTAGTAACTCAGGCTGACATCTAAACACAAGACGAGGCCTCCCTGCCGGGGCAGCAGTAAGTGGCCCCTTCCCCCACGCCACTTTGCCACGCCAGATTGAAGGACAACCTGGCTTTGCCTTGGGCACAGCTCTACGGACTGTCTGCACCCAAAGGCCATCTTCCCTGCTGACAAAGTGGGCAGCCCAGCAGGAGGAGGGGTAGGTGGCGGAGGAGGAAAACGGGGGCCCTGCAGCAAGCTGGGGAGGTGGGGCAGCCCGGGGCCTGGGGCCTCCCTGCAGGGAGCTCTCCATGGTGAAATGCCACATTCCTCAACAGCGTTGCTAGGTGCGGCAGCAAACTCCGGAGCCAGCCTAAAGACGTGGGCCTCAGTGGGTGGGTGCTTGTGTGGGTGGGTGGTATGCGGTAGGCCTGGGCCCCAGCCCCCAGCCCCCAGCCCCCAGACAGAGCTCCCCGTAGCCCTCTTTGGGCAGTACTGTACGGTTTCCATTTGGGCCTGGCCGGTCTCATCTCCCAGCCTATATCCCAGGCCATCCCAGCCCACCCTCCAGGGCCTACCTCTTTGTGCTGAGACAGCAGCAGGGACCCCCCCCACCACACACACACACCCTGACCGCCCTGTCTTCCCTCCCCCTTTTCCCCTCCCCCTCCTAGGGGATGCATAGAGGAGGCCAGGCCAGGCCAGGCCAGGGGTTAATGCCCAGTGACACCTGCAGGTTGGCTAGTGTTGTTGACACGGGGGAGGGGGCTGTGGGGGAATCGTTGGTGGCTTTATTATGAAGAGCCCAGCAGGCCTGGGGCCTTTTATTGTCCAAGCAGCAAATAAATAGATGGGCAAAAGTAAGTCTTCCCCATGGCTTTTACCAACAGGAGGCTAACAGCTGGACAGGACATGACAAATTGGGCATTTTTCTTTGGGGACTGATCCTTAACAGCAGTCAGCAAGGGAGGGAGGAAGGGGGAGAATGAGCACAGGATATGTGTGTGCTCACCCACATGTAGGCTTGAAGTGGTGGGAACAGAGAGAGAGCCAGAGACAGAAGCCACAGAAATAGCCAAGTCTCCCTGCATCCATGTGACTGCGACTGTATTGGAGGGTCAGGAAAGTGAAAAATGATGGGGACTTGTGCAAAGGTCATTAGGCACACAGTGGGGCCTAATAAGGGTGGAATAAATGACTGCCAATGTGTAGCTCTGCTCTCTGTGTGTACATGCCTGGGGGGAGGGTGGCAGAGAAGCAGCAGTTGTAAGGGTTAGTGTGTCTGGGGTGAGGGGAGGGAGAAAGGCAGCTTGGTGGGCCTCGGTGAAGAGGACAGGGATACAAAGTGGGCGTGGATTCATGCAATGGTGGTGTGTAGGGGGGAGATGGGGAAAGGGAAGAGGGAGTGAATGCAAAAAAATGTAACAAGGATTAGAGACCTAATGCATGTGTTAGGGGGCAGGGAGGAGCCAGAGATGATGCCAACCCTACCTGGCAAGGCCAGGAGGATGGCATTTGTTTCATTAACAACAACAGAGAAGCCCCGGGGTGTGGTGAGTGGACTTGGGGAGAGGGCTCCATTTTGGATACATTGAGTCGGAGGTACCAAGGGGACATCTAGGTAAAGAGATCATAACCTTTTCTTTAAGCACACAAACACACACACACATACACATTGTAATTGATATATTTTGGGTTTCTCATTACCTACATTGCTGATATTTATATAGCCCTAGAAGATTTACAAAGAGCTTTACAAATGTGTTCTCGTTCCATTCTCCCCACAACCTTACGTGGCAGTGAACCAGATGTTATCATTCCCATTTTGCTGATGAGGAAACAGCTCAGAGAGGTCCAGCGATTGGTCTATGGTCACACAGCTAGTAAATGTTAGCGATAGGATTTGAAACTAAGTGTCCCCAACTCTAAAACCAGAGCCCTCTCCACTACACCATGATCTCTCCAACAACAAACAATTGGAAGTGTAGGATTGAGGTTCAGAGAAGAGATTCTAGCCGGAGATCAAGATTGGGGGACCATAGTTTAGTGAAAAAGTATTTGATGAGCTCCCACTAGGCACTAGGCACTACATGAAGTGCAGGGGAGACAAAAAATGCAAAAAAGAGCCCTTTCCTTCAAGCAGCTCACAGTCTAATGGGGGAGACAACATGCAAATGAATATGTTCATAGAAGAGATAGATGTATGGTATAAATTAGAGAGAATTAACAAAGGGAAGGCTTGTTGTAAAAGGTAGGACTTTAGCTGAGAGTTCAAGAAAGCCAGGAGGTAAAGATGAGGAGGGAGAGCATTCCAGGCGTGGGGCACAGCCAGTGCAAAAGTGAGGAGGCTGGACATAGAGGGTCTTGTGGGAGGAACAGAAAGGAAGCCAGTGTCACTGGATGTAGAGTACTTGATGAGGGAGTAAGGCAGAAGTGAACATTGATGACATCACCAAGGGAGAAGTGTAGAGAGAGATCAAGTGGGCCACCCCAAAATGGGGTGGGTTCCCCCTCACTGGAGCTCTTAGCGGCTTGACCACTTGTCAGGTGTATTGCAGTAGGAAGGGGGCCAGGGAAGGGAACAAACATTTATTAAGCACTTACTGTATGCCAGGCACTGTATGCTAAGTGCTTTACAAATATTATTTCAGTGGGAATTCTTTATGAGTATGGGTTGGACTAAACCCATTCTGAGGTCCCTCCAAGGTCTCACATGGTGTAATTCTGGGAAATTAAGGCAGAATGAAGCCCAGAAGTCTGAGACAAAACTACAGTCCCCTCTTCTTGACCTACACAAAACGCACATCCCCAGCAGGCAACCACAATTCCAGCATTCTCTGTCCCCAATTCTGCCCTACCTCTGGTCCAGAGCTTGGGAGAATGTAAAAGAGGCTGAGAAACCTGTCAGAAGAGGTTGGTGTGGCCCCCTTGGCAACATAGTGTTCTGGAAAGGCCAAACTGTCCTGAAGCTTTGGGCAAGGAAGAAGCCACCCCTGGATGAGATTATTGCCTGGAGAAATCCAGGCGGAGTTGCTCCTCTCTCCAGGAGAGGATACCACACACAGTTCTGGTATTTTTCTGGGTATTCTCCCCAGTGGCCCATTTAAGAAGCCCTTGAGTGGGCCAGACAGGCCTTTCAGAGCTATCAGAGAGAGCTGGGAGCTGGGACGGCCAAGAGAGGAACAAGGATACCAGCAGATCCTCTGGGGGCTCTGCCTGGAGCCTGAAGGGAACTTCTGGAAGGATTCACTTAAGGGGACATAGTATGAGTCCAGGCCAAGCCAGAGGAGGCTTATTGCTTGGTCATTCAAAGACTTAGGATCAAATGTAGAAGAGCCTTTCTAGACAAGAATGGAGAAGTTGAGGGCAGCAGCATCCAGGAGTGATGGCCAGGTATGGAGAGCTGGTGAGGGGCAACAGGGAACCATTCGAAGAGTTCTGGATGACATTGGCCTTAGAAAGTGTGTATCAGATGTCTAAACCTGATAGAAAATTAGACCCAGAAGTCTGGGGACCCTGGAATCTCCTCTCTTGAATTCCTGAAAAAGATCGGTGTACTTAGTGTCTGCTCCATCACATGTTTGTCTGAATTGGATGGAGGGCTGACCCAGAGCAGAGGCATTTGCTGGGTGATATCTGGAGCCCCAAGCTGAGCCTTGCTTGGGTGCTGGAAAGCCTGCAGAAGGATTTAAAGAGTTGTGGGTAGCTCCCGCCACCTGGGAAGTCTGATTGGGTGAACATGTTGCATGGTTAGAAAACCTGTTCCCAGATAGACAGTTGGTCTCTAAGCTGTCTATTCACAGGACTCCTACTTACATCCAAGACTGGGTTGCCTGACTGCTACCATGTGTCTCCGGGGGGACTGGGGGGCTGAGAAGACTCTCAGCCATAGATGATGCACAGGACACCCACCAACCCTAGCTAGAGTTTGGATACCCTCTTGCCTTTCTCACACCCGAACAGTGGTCCCAGGGTGTGATGATTGCACCTAGATCCAAAGCCATTGCCATGACCAGGAATTCCAAGGCAGGGCCTCTCTCTCTCTCTCTCTCTCTCTCTCTCTCTCTCTCTCTCTCTCCCTCTCTCTTTGCACCTGGGCAATGATTCCTATAGGGAGGGGGTAGAGAGCAAGGGCAGCATGGGACCTTTCATCTTCCAGGAAGTCCCTCCCTCCCCCAGTCCCTGGCTCCTCACTCTCCTATATAATATTGCGCGTTAGAGCTCATAAATGCTGCTCTGGGTCCCCAGCCTGATTGAATTTGGAAGCCATTGTTTACAGACGTCTGGCTGTACAGGGGGATTTATTGAATTTTCCATGAAATGTTGCTCCCCTAATGCTCTGAAAGGCGAGGAGCCCACATCAGAGGGGGCCTGCCTTACAGGATCAGGTTACCTTGAGATGGAGCGTTTGTTCCAGAGTCACTGACATACCACTACCCGGCCTGGGCTTCAGCCTAAGCGAGGATGACAGTATATCCTCCACCTCCCAAGGGCTGCTCGTTCCAGGGTTACCAACCCACCTTACCTGGGCTGGAGGGCAAGTAACACACTCTGGATGGCACTGTCCTCATGACCAACCTTTGATGATGGGGAGTCCAAGCATTAATAGCCCCATTTTACCAAAGAGGAAACTGAGTTTCAGTAAAGGGAAGTGACCCGCTCAATCCATATCCAAGTTTATGTTTCAGATCCAAAATGAATGGAAGGGTTGTGTGGCCTTATGGGAAGAGTGCTAATTTGGAGTTATCAGAAATGAGTTTGAATCCAAGCTGTGCCCAAGGTCATGTGCGAACTTGGCCAAATCTGGACCTTAGTTTTTATATTTGTAAAATATCAGGGGGCAAAATGCATTATCTCAAAGTTCTAATACCAAATCTGAGCACAAGGAGAGAGTGAGGGGGTTCTTCTTCCTGGAGAGAAGTACAACAGAAAAGAACCAGCCTGAGCCCAAAAGAGGATATCTGCTGTGGAATTCCCTAGAACCCTGGAGCTGAGGGGAAATGTCAAAATCATCACAGACTGAGATTCACAAAACTCCGAGTCAGAAGGGACCAGCTCTGACCTGAGCAACAATCCCCTTGACAACCATTCCAACTAGGGCATCTCCTTCCAGCCAGGGGGAGCCGATGCCTTCCTGAGGCAGCCTCAGCATCAGAAAAGTTTGCCTCATATTTAGGCAAAAATCTGCCTCTTTATAGAAACATTGCCCCTGGTTCTGCCTGCTGGGGCCAAGTGGAACAGGGCTGATCCGTCCCCTGTGGGACAGCTCTTCTGATGCCTGAACCCATTCTTCTCTCTAGGCTAAACACGTTTATTTCCTCCATCTGATCCTCACTTGGCATGCTCTCAAGGTCTTTCTACCCTTCTGGTTGCCCTCCATTGGATGAGTTTCAGCTCACCAACATCCTCCCCAAAATGTGGCAGCCAGAACTGATCCCATATGGTCTGATTAGGGCTCAAGGCAGAGGGACCTCCCAAGTCTGGAAACTATCTTAAGGTAGCCTGAAGTTGCCTTAGATTTCTTAGCCACCATATTTTGAGGCTCATATTGAGGTGGGAGTGAATCAAAATCCTCAGATCTCTTTCAGACATATTGCTAATTAGCTACATTTTCCTGATTTCATGCTCATGAACTTGATTTTTTTTAACCTATGGGTAAAACTTGATGTTTATCCCTATTTAAATGATTGCATTCAGCCCAAGATTCTAGCTTGTCAAAATTTTCTTGGAGCCTGGCTCAGCTGTCCAGTGTGTTAGCTATCCTGCCCCTCCTCCCAGCTTTGGGACATTTGTAAATTTAATAAGCATAATATCTATCTCTTTAGGTCACTGAAAAAATACTATGAAAGTGAATGTTGAAAACCAAAAATAAATTAATTTTAAAAAAAAAAAGAAAAAATGCTTAAAAATAACACAGAGTCAATCATAGATACCTGCCGTTGAACCAACAATGAGTTGAGTCTGGCCAAGTCAACCAGACCCAAATCCACTTGATAAAACCTAGGTAGACTAAACTGACAGCATTCCCCTGATCTGCCAGTAATCTTGTCACAGAAGGAATCAAATCTGGCACGGCTGGTCTTGATGAAGCCAGGCTGCCTCTTGGGAATCCCTGCTTCCTTTCTGAGACAGTAAATTTTATTCATTTCAATTCAGCCTCAATAAAACATTTATTAAATGCCTACTGTGTACAAGGCACTATGCAAGGTACTCTGAATATCAAGACAAACCAAAATAAAAGTCCTGTACTCAAGGAGCTTACATTCTAGTAGGGGAAATGCAATATTTATAGCTAAGTAAAGCTCAGATAATTTCAAGAAGGAGAGAGCACCACCAACTATAGAGTTCATAAAAGACTTTCTGTAGGAGAAGATCCCTGAAAGGAAAGGATTGTAAGAGGAGGAAGAACTTTAATAAGACATGGTAGAATTTTGTCCATTAGAAGAGTGAAGTTCCCTGGCCTGCAGTCTGCAGGCTGCATCTCTTCCCTCTTTTGAAAATTGAGGTGTCTTCACCCTTCTTCTTCAGTCTGGTAGCACTCTCCCCATTCTTCCAAAGATCTCTGACAGCAGTTCAACAACTGCATCTTCCAGTTCATTCAGTGCCCCACCTCCCAGGGTTGTTGAGAGGAGCAAAAGCCATCACATATGCGCAGAGTTTTTTGACCCTTAAAGGACTATTGTGAGCTATTACTCTTAATGTAGTTCATGTGAGCCTGCTGACTTCTCCAATCTAGCAAAGGTAGTGAGGTGCTCTCTTACTATATTTCTTCCCTTGTCTTGATTCAAGGAGTCAAGAGTTCTTCCTCCTTTTGGTGTCCTGGGCCACTTGGGCAATCTGGTGGAAACCCTTCTCAGAATCATCTTTTTAAACGCGTGAGTTAAAATTACGAAAGATTACAACAGAAACCAATTACACTGAAATACAGTTATAAATATATGTATATATCCATACATGTTTGTGTATATATACACATATGCATTATGTATGTACATATACATTGTGTGTGTATATATATGTGTGTGTATGTATGAAAAAGTTCATTGACCCCAGCTTAAGAACCACCATATCTTTGCCCAGTCCTTTCCAGTCCAAAAATATTTCTCCTTCACAAAGAAATAAAGTAAAAATCTAAGAGCCCCATCTTCTCTCTATCATCTGTTATCATTGTCTGGTTTGGCCACAGCAGAAAACGTCTCCCTTCTTTGATCTCCTTCTTGTCTCTAATTTGACTTATTTTTTAAAAATTCTCTTTGTTATCCTTAGTTTGTTTTGCCAGCCTCAGTTCATTTTGAGCTTTACCACTGCTGACATTATTCTTATAGGACTGCAGCACATTTGCATACCCATCCTGTGTCAATGGCCATCTTCTCCTTGTCCATCTTAAATCCAAGATGGCGGATGTGAGTTTGTTGTGCAGCCGTCCTTCTCTCTTTTGAGAAGCTGGGCTTGTGATCTGTCTCCCCAACTCTATTTCCTCTTTCTGCCAGATTCTGCCAGGTGTCTGGTCTACTCCTCTGTTTCTCCCTCCATCAACTTGCACTTAAATTCTGGTCACTACACTCCCTCCTTCCATTCCCCAGACTTTGTTCTGTAGGTGTCTCTTCTTATCATATATTGCTAGTCTTCTCACTTTATGACCTATCCTATTCTTTCGAAATAAGCTATTATTATACTCCCAGAACCCATCATGGGTCTTAGCCCAACCAGGCTCAGTGAAACCTACGAGGTCAAATTGGCTTCCTTGCATCAGGACCTCAAATTAAGTCGGTGGCTAGGTTTCTGACAGGGCTCCAGAAGACCTTTGCGCAATTGAGGTCCTTCATCTGAGTTTTCATAGCATCTGAGAGATCATCTCATCCAATAGATTCATTTTACAGATTGAGAAACAGAGGCCCAGACAGGTGATGTGACTTACCTGAGGTCACACAGATTGTAAGTGGGAGAGTCAGAACTAGATTTCAGGTCTTCTGACTCCAAATTTGGGGATTTAAAACAACAACAACAACAAGAAAGATTGAGAATAGAAATGGGGAAGTTTTTTTGACCTTCAAGTTCCCCAAATAACTGAACCCAAAGTCAGAAGCAGCCTTAGAGGGTATCTGGTCCAACTTGTTCCTAAGCAGGACCCCCTCCCCCACCAGTACAGCCTTGAGAAGGCTTCACCCAGAGACCTCCAGAAATGCCATCCCACTCAGGGATGGCTCTGATCATGAAGAAGTCAGAAGCCTTCTCCAACTCCTCTTCATTCTGGTGCCTTCCCTTTCTTAATTATTTCCTATTTACCCTGTATAAAGCCTGCTTTGTATATGTTTGCATATTGTGTCTCCCATTAGATTCTGAGCTCCTCAAGGGCAAGGTCTGTCTTTCACCTCCTTCTGTATCCCCAAAGCTTTAACATAGTGTCTGGCACATAGTAGGTGCTAAGTAAATGTTTACCGACTGACTGATTAATCTCATCCAATCTTCTTTCCCATTTAGGAGTCCCGGAGACCTGCACTCTAGGCTAATTTTTCAGATTATTAGGTTTTCCCCGAAGCTGGCCTCAGTTTAGCTGTCAGGGACTTTTGTACTGCTTCTGAGGAATCATAGTTTAGAGATGGCCCTGGCCCAACAGTCCAAGTTCCAAATCTTGCATCTGATACTGACCCCTTAGTGATCTGGGGCAGGGGACTCACCCTCCCTGGTTTTCAGGTGTCAAACAGGGAGTCTTAGAGGCTGTCCTAGATTCTAGGAGCCTGGGATTTCACCCCTTTTCTGCCTACAATCCATCTCTCCTAGCTGCACAGCTTACACTAAGCTAGGCCTCATCTTTGGTCTGGTCCTGGCCTTCTAGAAGCTAAGAGTTCTGCAGAGCCACAACCCTGAGGATGTCTGAAAGGTCCCCCCCGGCCCCTGAGCAGGTGGTAACCCTCCTACTCTGTCCCAGTCTGGACCAGCCCCACCTCCTTCTCTCTTGCCTTTCGGTTAGAAAGGACAGAACCAGGTCCCATGCTGCGAGCTGTGAGGCCTCGGGGAAAATAAATGTTCCTCCAGAGAAAGCATGTGTTCACCATGTTAGGAAAATATGGCACACGGCAGGGACTGGGCTGGCTTGGGCTGGGATAGGCTGACCTGGGACAGGCAGAGGGGAAAGGATGGAGGGATCCCCATGCAGGAGGGGGAGCACAGAGGCCCCCAGACAGACCCTTCTTCCCAGGGGTTGGGGTGATGTCAGGAAGGTTGTTTTCTCAGATTTCTTTGGTTTATTTATCCTAAGCCTGAGCTCCCATCTGGTCCAAGTTCCAGAAAGACTGAGCAAAGGCCACACGCCACCAAAGGAGTCAGGCCCCGGTTAATTGTCCCCACCCCCAATTCCCCCACCACCACCCCAGCCTCTGGTGCTTAATAAACATTTACTGACTGGCAGATTAATCTTGCCCAGTCTTCTTCTCCAGCCTTGCGCTCTAGACTGATTGTTCAGATTAGACACTAGTAGACATTAGCCAATGGAGAGAACAGGGAGGAAGGGCCCTCTGGGCCCAGGCCACCTTCTGATCCCTGTAGGCTGGAGAACCAAAATGTGTGAGCTGAGTCCCAGCAGTGACTGAGGTCCTTCCTGCACTCCTGGATGTGGGGTCAGCTCAGCATGTGTAGGCACCCATGAACACACGCATGTGCACCTGAGCACACACACACACACACACACACACACACACACACACACACTGTCTACTGAGCTAGAATCAGTCATTTGCCTGAGATCCTCAGTCATGAGTGCCAGGAATGAGCCGGCTACTAAGGAGTGAGACGCTGGAAAGAGGAAACCTGAGAGCCCCAATAGGCAGGGTGTATAGGTAAGGGCTCTCTGATATGCCCCACTCACTGCAGGGATGAGGCATCCAGAAGTCCCACCGAGGTCAGCGTCTTCTTCTGGGCACTGGGCCTGGAGGCCAGATGAACACTAAGTGCTCCCAGCTCAGAAAGGGGCCTCTAAATTTTAGTCATGTTTCTTATGCTCTTCTGGGAGGTGGAAAAGATTGAAAGATGCAGGTTAGACAATAAGGGTCTATGTAACACATTTCATTAAGACGTGCACCTAGAGAATTTTATTTTATTTCATTTTATTTTGCTTTTTTTGGTAAGATAAGTTACTTGCCCAAGGTCACACAGCTAGTAAGTGTCAAGTGTCTGAGGCAGAGAATTTTTTTTTTTAACACAAACATGTATTGAATGGTGAATAATAAAGGATCTGGGGCAACTAGTTGGCACAGTGGATATAGAGTGCTGGGCCCGAAGTCAGGAAGACTCATCTTCCTGAGTTCAAATCTGGCCTCAGACACTTACTAGCAATGTGACCCTGGGCAAGTCACTTCACCCTGTTTGCCTCAGTTTCCTCATCTGTAAAATGAGCTGGAGAAGGAAATGGCAAACCACTCCAGTATCTCTGCCAAGAAAACTCCAAATGGGGTCACAAAGAGTCAGACATGACTAAAAAGGACTAAATGACAGCAAATGATAAAGGATATTATTTGTATTCATCAACCTAAAAACACTAAAACTGAACTAAACCTAATTTTTAAATCAACTAAACTATACTTTAAAAATACAAACCATAATGAGGCACAAAATATTGATTTTTTTTGAGACCTTCAGATGTACACAGGCCCACCCTGTATGAATACCTTGGACATTAAGGAGATTCTTGGAAGGAGGTCTCCAGGAATATGGGCCTAACATTTTCATCAATAACTGAGAAAGTCATGAGTGGACAGCTTATCAAAGTTCTAAATGGCACAGAACTGGGAGGGACGGCTAAAAATCCTGGATGACAGAGTCTAGGTTCAGCAAAATTTGGAAAGGATAGAACATTAGGACAGATTGGATAATCTGAAATTTAATCGGGGTCATTGTTGTTGTTCAATCATGTCCCACTCTTTGTGACCCCACGGACCATACTGTCTATGGCGTTTTCTTGGCAGAGATATTGGAGTGGTTTGCCATTTCCTTCTCTAGTGGATTAAGGCAAACAGTGGTTAGTTAAGTGACTTGTCCAGGGTCACATAGCTAGTAAGAGTCTGAGGCCATAATTGAACTTAGGTCTTCCTTACTCCAAACCCAGAACTCTATCCACTGAGCCCCCTAGCTGCCTTCTAATTGGGATTATTAAATTATCCCAATTTATCCCAAATGGGATAATTATCAAGTCTTGAATTTAGGTTCAAAAACCTGATTTCACAATCAGTCAATCATTCAACTAGCATTTAGTAAATGCCTGCTCTGTGTGCCCAGCACTGTGCTATATGCTGGAGATACAAAGACAAAATTGAAACAATCCCTACCCTCAAGGAGCTTACAGTCTAGCCAGGGGAGACATCATGAACATATATAAGTAACTACAAATTTCATACCACATACAAGATCATTGGGGGTGGGGAGGGTGGAGACCAGGGAAGGTTTCCCAACAGAACGTAGTACTTGAGATGAGCCTTGAAGGAAACTAGACATTCTAAGAGGTGGAGGGGAAACAGAGGGTATTCCAGGCATGGAGACAGGAGGAGATGGAGTGCCTTCAGGAGTCAGTTTGCCTGGACCACAGCATATGTGAAGGGGAGTATAAGACGCGTGAGATATGTAGCAAGACAGCTGTTTGTCTAAAGATCTGAGGGCTTTAGGGAACTGCAAACTCAATTTGAGTCAGCAGGGTAATGAGGCAGCCAAAAAAACTAAAGTGATTTTTAATTAATCTTAATTACATTAAGAATCGGCAGAGCTTTCAGCAACAGGCAGGTGATAATCCCGCTGTCCTCCGCCCCCAACAGACTTCATCTGGAGTCCTGAGTTCCCTTCCGGCACCACATTTTAGGAAGAATGTGCATAAACTGGAGAGTATTCAGAGGAAAGAGATCAGGACAGGGAAGGGCCTTGACTTCATGGTCTAGTTGAAGAAACCTGAATGTTTAGTTAAGAGAATTGGGTTGTGATAGGTCTCTTCCAGTATTTGGCGGGCTGTCACATAAAAACGGGATTCATCTTGTTCTCTGAGGCCCCAGAGGTCAGACTTCAGAGCAATTGGAAGACAGGGGGAAGGGGACAAGTTTCAAAGAGGCAGATTTAAACTTGATGTAAGAGAAAGCTTCCTGACAAGATTGTCACTCAGTCCTATCAACTCTCCATGACCCCATTTGGGGTTTTCTTGACAAAGATAATGGAGTTATTTGCCATTTCCTTTGTAGCTCATTTTACAGATGAGGAAACTGAGGCAAACAAGGTTAAGTGACTTGCTCAGGGTCACTCAGCTAGTAAGCTTCTGAGACTGAATTTGAACTCATTGTCTTCCTGACTAGATCCCTGGCACTCCATCCGCTTAGACACCTAGCTGCCTTCCTGAAGATAAGAGCTATACAGGAAAAGAAGGTGCTGCCAATGAAAATCAATCAATTAAGCAATCAAGCATTAATTAAGCACCTGCTGTATACTACCTCCAGGCACCAGAGATACAAAGGCAGAAATGAAAGTTTCTGCCCTCAGGGAGCTTCCATTCTGCTGAGTTAAACAAAACAGGAGATAAGGAGATTAGAAAGGTTCTTATGGGAATAATTTGTAGGAGATGAGAGGGGATAGGTTCTAACTAGACTCCAGGTAGAGGGGTTGGCCCAGGCAGGGAGAAGGGTTACTTCTTCATTAGAGATTGGAATAAAAGAGCAGAAAATGGGAGACAGCATCAAGGATTTTGGACGCAGAGAAGGGGAGAGGAAGATAGCTCAGGTCAAGTGGCCTCAGTTTCCCCAGTAAAGTATGAGTCACAATCCTTTGCTGGGAGGGAGGAGGGAGTCTTGAGGAGACAAGACAAAGTTTGGAACAGCTGCTGGTGAGGAAACATTTGAGTCAGTCAAGAAGTAGAAGGATTGCCTTGCAGCTCTGAGGGCTCAAACAAGGTCATCAAACAGGAGATTGTAGTGCAACCAATCAGGTGGTGTGGTAACTCAGAAGTAGAGTTTGGCAATGTGAACACTGGCAGCTAGGTGGTTCAGTGGGTAGAGCCCTGGACCTGGAGTCAGGAAGACCTGAGTTCAAATCTGACCTCAGACATTTACTGTGTGACCCCAAGCAAGTCACTTCACCCTGTTTGCCTCAATTTCCTCATTTGTAAAATGAGCTGGAGAAGGAAATGGCAAATGACTCCAGTATCTTTGCCAAGAAAACTCCAAATGGGGTCATGAAGACATAACTAAACAACAACAATGTGAAAATAGCAAAGAGATAAAGAGTCAAGAGACTGAAAGAGTAGAGTCCAGTGTAAAGATGAATTGGTTAACTACAGAATCGAGATTGGGGAGATCCTCACTGAGGATCTTGAAGAGGAACCTGGAAGACCATTGTTTGCTGAAGCATTGTAGAGGGATCTCTCTTCACTTAGGGGTTGGAGTAGATGCTTCTGAAGTCCCTTCCAACTCTGAAATTCTGTGAAATGTTTGTTGAATTGAATTGTGGAAGTCAGAGCAGGCTTTATGGAGAAGGAACTTCCTCAGCTTGGTTTTGGAAGAAGAGAAGGTTTTTAATAGATATGTGGAGATGAAGAGATACCACGTTCCAGACATAGGAGAGAGCCAGTTTGCAAAGAGAAGGGAATGAATGACATGGAGGAATCAGGTACCAGTGTGAGATGTAGAATGTGTGCGATGGCTGGGAAAGGGAGAAGGAAGAGTCTCAGTGGACACCAAGGTTTTAAGCCAGACAGTGGAGAGCCCACACAGCTGGCCTGGAGACCATCAGCCAGATAGTGGCAAAGTGGACCTGTGCCAGATGTCACACCCAGGGCCTGGAGCTGAGGAATCTGTTCTTTTCTAGGAAACCAACCAAACAGAGAGTCCCAGAAGTGTACAAGATCTTAGATGCGGGATAGTTCAATCCTGAAGGAATCTCTGGTCGCCTCCTCTTGGCAGTTAAGCTATAAACATTTATTAGATCCTTACTATGTTCCAGTCAATCATTCAGTCTGTGCTATGATAAATACAAGCAAAAAGAAAGACAGCCCCTGCCCTCAAGGAGCTTACATTCTAAAGGGGGATGATAGAATGTAAAAGGAAGATGAAAAACAAGAAGAGGAAGGTACCTCGAGAGGGCATTGTGGCAAAGTTCAGAAAGTCAGAAGTAGTTCCAGGAGGGGAATGAAGGTTTGCCAGCCTGGGCCTCTTCCCCAAAATGGAGCCCACCCACCCACCCAGAGGAACTCACCAATGGGAGAAGGGAACCCACATAGCGGAGGAATGTTCCAGGGTGAGAGGCAGCTGAGATACAATATTAAAGCCCAGTCTAGATTCCCAGGAGGGAATCACAGCAGCTGTTCCAAACTTTCTCTTTTCTCCCCAAGACTCCCTCCTCCCTCCTAGCAAAGAATTGTGACTAATACTTCACTGGGAAAATCAAGGCCCAGAAGTAGGGATTCCCAGGAAGGGGGAAGAAATTGAGTGACAGGGAGCTCACTACTTCTAGAGGCAGTTCAGTGAACTTTGGGGTAGCTCTTCCTGTTGAGATGTATTTTTTTTTTTTGCAAAGACCCTACATCTTCCTCTCTGTGACATCCTTATTTTTCCCTGTCCTCTGAGGCCAAGCAGAGCAAATGCAACCTCTTCTCTCTAGGACAACCAGCCCTTCAGATAGCTGAGACAGGCAGGGCTGGCAGCTATCACGTCCACAGCTCCTGTGCTTGCCTGGCAGGGCAGTATCCCTCTTCATTGCTGGCTTCCCTCCCACCAGTGAGCCCCTGAGAACCAGTACCCCCAGCTCTGTTTGTACTCAGGACAAGGTTTCCAATTTGCTCTGCCCTCCAAAGAGCTGAGAAGCTGCCAATAGCACTCACAGGGCATTATCGAGCAGGGGCTCTGGTGTCACCCCAGAGGACCCGAGGCAAGGGGTGAGAGTAGCAGCCCATTGACTGGGGAGAGATGCCTGCCTGCTCTTTTCACAGGCTGGGCATTCCGGGAAAGACAGGACTGGAATGGGGAGGGGGAAGCTGAGGACAAAGGGAAGGAAGACTGAGCCAGGGAGGTAAAACAGGGGCCTGGGGACATCCTGCCCCTACCCTTGGCTCTGGCCCGAGTCCTGGCCCAGCTTGTGCTGTGGAAGGCCTGACTACACTAAATAGGTCCCCAAAGACTCCACCTGAAGGCTTAGCTCCAGGCCTAGGTCCCCAGGTTTGTTCTAGGGGGAGGCCTAGGGGTTCCAAGACCAGACCCCTCACAAGGTCACAGATCCTTAGGACTTAAAGCCCCCAGCCCAAAGCAGAACCGTGAGCCTGGCTACAGGAATCAGATCCTTCCCATTAGGCAGATCAATACTCAGCAACTCACAAGCAGGCCTGGGGAATTGAGGAGAGAAGGAAAGGGAGGGGATGGGCAATGAGGGGAACAGGCAGAATGAGAGGGAGAAAGGAACTTAGGATGTATAGTCTGAAATGAAGAAGACCTTGGAAAGACAGGAGGCAACATGGTAGGATGAATAGAGCAACAGATTGGGATACCATACTACATATGACTTTGGGCAAGTCATTGCCCTTCCCTGGGCCTCAATATCCTCATCTGTAAAATGATAGAATTATCGCTAAGATCCCAAAGATTGGAATCATGGCACCATTTTCCTGGCCTCTGCCTTCCTCAGATCAGCTCCCTACCAAGGCTAGAACCATCCTACCCTCTCTTCTTCCTTTTCAAAGCCTGAACCCTCTGTGGTACCCACTACTAAGCTCCTCTTTCCCGTCTGAAAGATACTTCTAACTCCCAGCTCAGTGGCAGGACAGAGATGACCCATGAACCCTCAGTCCAGTGAATGACCAGATTGTTCTTGGCTAGCCCCACACACTTTCCTTGGTGGTCTCTGAGGACTCGATATAGTGCCCACCAGGGGAAGGATTTTCAAGAACCCTTGTCCTCTCTTCCAAATTCCTAAAACCGATTTAAATATCAATTAGTTAAGCACCTACTATGTGCTGGGCACTGTCATATTGCTAAATAATGTCTATCCTATGGCATTTTTCATTGTTTCCTTGGGGTATAATCTCACCAATGGCATTTCAGGATCAAAGGGTATGGTCAGTTCTGTGACTCTTGTAGTCTGTTTCCAGAAACTTCCTCAAAAAGATTTCAACAGTTTACAAAACTACCAGTGGCATATGAATGCCCCTATTTCCACGTAGCTTCCCTGGTGACTTTCCTTTATCTTTGCCAGTTGAATGGGTGGAAGAGTACCCAGGTCATTCCAGTGGTTTATGGGGAAGATGGGAAAGAAATTGTAAACACATGGGATTTTATCATCAGGATCCAAGAATCACTCAGTAGGCTAGAACATGGGACAGAAGAGACTAAGAGAAGATAAGGGAAAGAAGCCAGACTTGAGATTTCATGGGGACTCCAAGGTGAGGAAGCTCCTGCCATCAAGGCAAGCCAGCACTTTCTCTGCAATTTGGAGACACAGAGCATTCCCTGGGACAGAGAGAGGTTAGGTGATCTACCCAGGGTCACACAACTTGACTCCAGGTCTTCCTGGCTTTGAGGCCAGTCCTCTAGTCAATATTCCATGCTGCCTTGGGTACAATGAAATGAAATTGAGACAAATGTCAAGTGTGACACTGGGCTCAAAAAGCCAACTTCGTTTGTACAAGATGGGGAGGTGTGGCTGGACGGCAGCTGGTTTGAAAAAAATCCAGAGCTTTTAGTGAGCTCAGCAATACACCATTTCACCCAAAAATGCTGAGTGAACTTTAGACTCCATTATCTGTAGTGTGCATGGTGAGAAGATGGCGGTGTCACCATCCCCTTCCCAAACCAGCCCACATCTCCAGAAGTACTTTCTGACAATAGGCATCACATTATTCAGTTCTGGGTGCTGAATTTTAGGGAGGCCAATGATCAGCTGGGCAGCATCCAAGGGAGGGTGTCTGGGGAAGGGCCTTAAGTCCATGCCGTGTAAGGCTTGGCCAAAAGACATGGAGACTCAGTAGAGTCCAGAGAAGAGAAGGCTTACACGGGCTGGGGTCTGACTTGTTCTGTTTGATACCACGGGACAGAGCTAGATGCCCTTGGGGAGGGCTTGGGAGGAGAGGAACTGCAAGGTGGCAGATTCAGGCTTCATGTAGGGAAAAATTTCCTCACAGTGGCTGGTGGTGCTTAATGAAAGATTTTTTTATTCATCCTATGGGTTATTTATCCAACTGCATGTCATAATTAGGCGAATAGATGATCTACTTGATCTTTCTTTTGTGAACGGTCAGACCAAACTCCCTGGAGTGACAATCGGTCTCTTCCAGGAGGCTCAGCTAGGGTTCTGGGGATTCCTGGGAGCAGAACGAGGCTATCGGCAAAGAGGAGTGTCTCAGGGACGACCGCTTACTCAGAGGGAGCCCGCCCTCCCCTTGGATGCTGCCCTGCATCTCCTCCATCAAAGCCAGCGGTGAACACCTATGATGAGCCTTCCTCTCCCTGATTTATGCCTTGCCTGATGTCTCTGATCAGAGGGTCACCAAATGGGGTTGTTTCTGTTCTATCTTTCAAGCAGCTTAGACTGTGTTTGATGTATGGGTGGGAGACACCTTGTGGGAAGGGAGCCTTCAAGGCAATGTTTATGCTAATGCTTTTTCATAATCAACAAACCATAAGCAGAGTGTTTCCTTGGGTTCTTAGCATCCTTCAGCCGAGTGTCAAATGACTTCCAAGAATGGGGTAATTGTAGCAGATGGAAACCTGCTTGTGCCCTCCTGATACCCTTAACAAGGCTGCCTAGTTTGTGTGTAGATGAATCCTATGGCCTTTGTGCAGATGGGAGAGCAGGCATCTAGGTTAGTGGTGGTTGATGTCCTTTCTCAGTCAGCCTTTTTCGTTATTAATAAAGCCCGAGATGCCTTTGGAGAGAAGAAGCAGAGAAGCAGATCTCTTCAGATCTGACATGAGGAAGATCATCTTAGTGATGGTCTTAGGGGCAAAGGACCTAGATATAATCTATAACCACGACTCGTGGCAAGGCACAACCTCTTTGACCTCAATTTTCTCATCTGTAAAATGGGAATAATATATATAGTATGGATTTGACCTCTGCCTCCACCAGGAAGATGTTCTGTAGCCCTTACACTGTCGTAGCTACAGGAGTTATGGTCATTAAATGACCAAGCGAACACTAACTTTCCTCTCCAGATCTACCTTCCTTAGCCATGAAGGAGAAAAAGGAAAGTGCCCTATTCCCCCATCATCCAGAAGATGGTGATTCTTGCCAGCCCCACCCTGCCCCACCTGGGCCCACGACCCCTCCGAGTTCAGCCGATCGTGTTTCTCGCTTACAGGCCCCTCCTCCCTTAGCAAGTTCCCCATCCCTGGGCCCCGTTCTGGCCTCTCGGCCTCAATGGGGGCCTCCCTGGTTAGGCAGAACTCTGTCTCCACCCTGGGTGGGCTGGATGCCCCCACTTTCCTCCCTCTCTGCCTCCCCCTCCCTGCCAATAGATCTAGCTAATGAACACACATGACAATGGCCTCCTCTCCCCACTTAATACTCAGAGTGCTGACTTTAGAAGCTTGGCTCTGCACTTGTCTGCTCAAAGCCTTAAATCACTCTCTGGAAAAGGCTTAGCAAAGGGAAATGAAGGCAGTGGCCTGGCTGTGGGCTGGGAACCTGTCTTCCTTTCCCCAGTTCAGAGCGGACAGTTCATGGGGGAAGGGAGTGGGCCAGAGGCCAGGGCATAGGGTTGAGGCTGGAATGGCCCCACCTGGGACAGGCAAGACCCAGGAGGAGGGGTCAGGGTCAGGACCCTGACCAAAGTCAAAGCATGAGGCCAAGGACACAAGATGGTGGGGGGCGGGGGTGGAGGGGGTGGGCTGGGGGACAATGTCAGAGTAGTTGGCCAGGCAAAGCCCAGCTCTGCAGGGAGAAAAGAATACTGCCGGCTGGGGTGGGTATAGGGTGACTGAGCGGGTCTAAGATGGGCTCCAGGGTACTCAAGGTGGAGGTGACTGTAAAATGAAATGGAGAACCAGGAAGGAAGACGAGATCATAAAAGCCATCCCTTCCCTTCACAAAGGCTGAGGCTGGGGACCAGAATGGGGCAGAGATGTGCCCAAGGCCTCAGAGGGTCTGCCGCCCAGCTGGGATTCAAGCCCAGGCCCCCCGGCTCCAGAGCCACAGGTCTCACCCCAACATTTGACTCTCTGCAGAAAGCAGAGGTCCCTAGTAGGGTGGGGTGGAGTAAGGGTAGGGAGAGCTGCCTGGAGCTTCTCAGGAGTTAGATACGAGACCTCCACAAAGGGCCCCAAAGCTGAGGTGCCAGCCTGGCTCCCAGGTCCCACTTTGAGGGGGAACAGCAGCTCAAAAGCTCTAGGGATGCACACACAAGTAAGCAAGGCAATCTCTGCCCCCAAAGAGGTGACATCCTAGGAGAGAAAAGACAGCAGGTGTGAGATGGGGGGAGTATTGGCGGGAGCAGGGAGGAGGATTTTGGACAGGGAAGTCAGAGGGAATGGTGATCGGTGTCCTAGGCGTCGGTCGGCAAGCCCTTTCTAGAGCTGGCGCTACTTACAGCTAGAGCTGTGAAGTGGGAGGGCATGGGAAAAGAAGTGAAGCTGGGTCTGCGTCTGCTCTCCAATCCGAAGCTTCAGGTCCCAGAAGTGGAGGCCGGAGCCATGGTCCCGTGGCATGGAGAGGACCAGGAAGGGCTGTGCCCATCGTGATATTTATCCAGAACAGACAGAAACATGAGTTAGGCCCAAAATTCAATAAGAAGAGGAGCAGGTGAGATTCCAGCCTTCAGGAAATTGAAGGCTCTTTCACTGACCCCCAAGCTTCTTCAGGAAACAAAGGCCCATCTTTTAATAACAAAATTTTTACAGATTGACGTGTTTAGAGACCACTGTCAAGCACACATATCCCCATCTTTCTGGCAAGAACAGTGTGCAAGCTTTTTCCTCCATAGGATTTAGAGCCAGAGGGCACCTTAGAGATAATTTTATTCAAACCCATTTTAACAGATGAGGAAACTGAGGCCGAGAGAGGGTGAACAACTTATCCAAGTTAACACAAGTGGCAGGATTTGAACTCAGCCCTGTGATCCAAACCCAGAAATCTCTCCTCGACCCAGGGCCCTTCTAGCCCCCTTCTAGCAGGGGTCCCTCAACCTTTCCTATTCTGGGCCATTCCTGGGCAGTGGGTCACCCATGCTGACCCTGGGATGAACACCGTTGTGCTGGTCTAGTGAGCAAATCCATTCTGATTATTGTGGACTTTCTCAGGTGTGGACTTTTGTGCCTAGACTTTTTTTTAACTGTTTTTTAGTTAGCAGGAAGGGTCCAATGGGGGAGGGGGGAGAGGCAGTGGGGGATATTCAGAAATTATTATGTTGTAAAAGGCAAAAGGCATCCATGTATCAATAACCTTTATTGGGAGCCCACCCAGCACATATAGCCTGAAAGGTCTGGATGGCAGTGAACAGGGAGGACAGATACCGTTTCCTAAAAAGTCAAAATAGTCTACCTTTCACAGAACCACTGCATTGTAGAGGCTGTGAGGTCCCTCATTCTGGATGACCCCCAAAGGGAAGACTGACCAGGCACAGGCAGAGTGTCTGTGTCTGATCTTTGGGGCCACTTTGGTCTTGGGACAGACAGGAAGCCCAGGAGGCAGGGAAGGAAGGAGGAATATGCGCCCCTTGCCCCCCCACCCTGAACTCTTTCATCCAGCTGTGGCCTGGGAATCAGGCTGCCTAGCTCTTAGATGGGCCTCTTCACTTTCTCCTCCTGCGTCTTGGCAAGGCCCTTCTCCCCCACTGAGCCTGGGCGGGGCATAAAACCAGCCTTCTGCCAAGGGCAGACGGGGGTATCAAAAGTGGGTGGGCCTGGGTCCTAGCTTATCAGTGGCATCACCCTAGGAGACCTTTCACCTCCCCTGGCTTCAGCATCCTCAGTTACCAGTTGGAGATGATAATATTATTTTCCCAAGGCTTTAAAGTTTACAGAATGCTGCTTTGTGTTGTCAATCGTGCAAATGCCCATTCTCTGCCTGGAAGCTTTGGTTTATAAAGTGCCTTCTAGGGTGCTCAAGTCCTTTAGGTGGGATCCAAGGATTATTGCCCAGTGATGATATCCCTTGGGCCTGGCTGGAGAACCATGACCCTCTCAGTGAGTAGGCAGTGACCTGAGACACCACTCAGGCTAAAACCCTCACATTACAAAACCAAGGCAGAGAAAGGATAAGAGACGGACACAAGCAGTGAGGAATATAGTTATTGCTCAAATGCAGGACTTGAACCCAGGACTTTGGAGTCCATGTCAAAGAATTAGCAAGTGGGGAGGGATGGAAGGATCCTGGCTGCTAATTAATGTTTGTTGTGCTGCCCTGTCTTGTCCTCCCCTCTACTTAACCTCCCAGAGCACTTTGCAAACCCTACAGAGCCATGGAAGCTCACCATTAGTATCCTTAGACCTTGGCTGGGAGCTTCCTGACCTCCTGGAGGGCTCTACTCCCCCCTGGCCCAGCCCAGTAGCTCCTAAGGTGGGAGAATGAGGGGACAGCCAGGGCAGAGATGGGGGCAGAGCAGGGAGAGGAGGCTTCTGCCGGGAGCCCTTGACCAAGCTGGGGGCTGCCAGGAAGCCCCTGTGTTGGCAACTGTGAGGCGGGGTCTTTCCAGCATCTGCCTTCCTCCCCTGCCCCCCCATTCCTGCCTCCCCCACCTCTGGCTTTGACATCTCCATTCTCTGCCACCACCGCCCTCCCTGCCTGGGTTAAATATAGTGACCGACTTTGGAGGTGATTAGTAATAAAAATTTAACAAGCATCCATATGTGCGTCTCCCTGTCACTTTTATGAGGCCATTTGCAGGGGAGAGATATAGGAGTGCCTTCAGTCTTGCAGGCAAGCCACTCCAATCTGGCTGAGCTCGGCTCCCCCCAGCCCCTGGTGGGCAGAGGGAGGGACCAGGGCCATGGGCCACCAGGTGGGGAGGAGGCCAGCCCGTGCCCAGTGCTGGCGGAGTCACTCCTAGGATTTGCCTCCTCCTAGGGCCTGGGAGCCCCAGAGAGAAAATAGCTCTGGATTTGGGAGCAGAGGCCCTGAGTTTGAGTTCTTGCTAGCATCTAGACCATAGACAAGTTATCAAACCTCTCCAGAGCTCAGTCACACAGGGTTCAAAGCCAGAAGGGGCTTCAGGGATCCTCCTGCAGAACCTTCTGGAAAAAAAGGTCTTCCCAAATCCCCGAGATGGTCCATCCTTGTACCGGCTGCCTGGGGGGACAGGAACAACCAAAGAGGGCAAAGGACCCATTTCAAGGTCTTGAAAGGCCCTCCTCCATCTGCATTGGATGGAAATGTGCAATCATAACGCCTAGATCTGGAAGGCCTGGATTCTCTGAATGCACGGTGTTTGTCCAGCACAGGCATTGATGCGCCTGTATGGTGGGAAGTTTTCCACCTCTGGGGCTCCCGGTAGTGGCTCAGTCTCCTGTCCCTATAACTTGTGCACAGTGATCCTCCTTCCTCATGCCATCCTCACGTAGGTCCCTGAGAATTCCTATTTTCTTCCCAAGCAGAGGTCAGACCAAGCTGTCTTAAAGCTCTCCTGATCTACCAGGGCTCTCTACCTTGTGAAATGACTTTGAATATATGTCTCTCATTTGTATAAAGCGTTGTATCTCCACCCCTCCCTGACAGACACACTCAGCACCTGGCACTTAGTAGGAACTTCGCAAATGCTTATTGACTGACCGGCTGACCCCACCAGAATTTTGGTTCTTGACAGGCAGGAATAGTTTCATTTCTGCCTTTGCATCCCCACCACTGAGCATAGTATCTTTGCATGCAGTAGGTGCTTAATAAGTATTTATGGAATTGAATAATCCTCATCCTTTCAATGTCCAGGGGGATTTAGGAGGAAAGTGCTTGGAGAGTTTGGGCAGAGGGAAACCAGTACCTCCTCCTCCTTCAGAGTATATAGACAGTTTTCTTACCCATCCCAGTTTCCAGATGAGGGACAGGAAGCCTAGCATGATTGACTGGTGCAAACTGATTACACAGCCAGCTAGGAATGGAGCTGGGACTCAGACTTGACTAATTTGACCACAAATCTAGGTGACACAGCGTATGGAGTGCCAAGCCTGAAGTCAGGAAGACCTGAGTTCAATTCTGGCCTCAGACACTTACTAGCTGTGTGACCCTGGGTAAGTCACTTCACCCCGTCGTTTGCCTCAGTTTCCTCACCTGTGAAATGAGCTGGAGAAGGAAATGGCCAACCATCCAGTATCTGCCTAGAAAACCCTAAATAGGGTCATTTGACCAAACAACTAGTTTTCCATTCATTTCACAGCACGGCCTTTCAGGGTGTTGGGGTAAGAAGTCCTGGGGCAAGACTACTGGTCAATGGTAGGTCTACTGGGCAACCAGTATCTCCTCCTCCAAGGGCGCTACCCCAAGGGAGTTCTGGGGCCAGGGAGCCACCAGCATTGAGCAGGCACTGGGGAGCACCTCTGGGGCTGGAGGGGGAGGGACACTGTTAAAAAGGGTCTGAGCCCATTTTGCACCGGTTAGAGACCCAGACCACCATGGCTTTGAGCAGCCCAAGGCAAGAGGCCAGCATCCAAGACTGGAGAAGCCCTCACCTTGGCTGGGTCCCTCTTCCTCCCTACTAGGGAGCCCACGGAGTTGTGTCCCCCAGCCTAAGGTTGCTGTCAGTTGTCCCAGGGGGTCTGAAGCCCCAGAATGAAGAGCTGGGCAGGGGAGGGAGGAAGGGGGAGGTCAGAAAGGCAAAGTTTCTTGGGAGGTGAATTATCAGAGGGACCAACACAGGCCGGGCAGGCCTTCGGCAAGGGAGTAATAGTGTTAGAAAGTAAAGCCCAGGAGGAGCGTGGCCACAAAAAGCCTGGTTAAAGCAATGAGCAGGGCTAAACCTACCCTCGGGAGGGATGGGCAGCCCAGCACTCAGGCAAGCGGGTGGCGGCCCCTCTGCCCAGCCAATCCTTCACGGTAGCTAATGCCAGAGCCTAACGCAATTATCCCCTCCACCTCGTTGGGGGAGTCGGGGTTGCACAGAGGACGAGCATGCCCCGCAGCTCCCAGGCTTCTGGAGGAGAGGGAAAAGGGCAAGAGGAGGCCTGGCTGGAAAGTCATCCTAGGCTGAGGCTCTCCCCATGGCACGGAGGAGACTGCAGTAACACTCCAGGCTCCCAGGGGAGAGCCATGATCCTGGGATCCCCTGGGATAGGCGCAGAGTTCTGTCAGAGAGAACTTACCTGGTGAAGGGAGAAGTCAGGGGTCAATTCTGGGTGGGGGGAAATGTAGCACTTTCAGGGAGAGATCTCCTATGAGAAAGACAGGGGGACCAAGACAGAGACATAGAGACAGAGAAAGAGAGAGAGAAGGAGAGAGGGAGAGAGAAACAGAGGATGAGAGAGAAGAGAGAGAGAGGGGGAGGGAGGGAGAGGGAGAGGAGAGAGAGAGACAGACAGAGAGGGAGAGGAGAGAGACAGAGAGAGAGTGAGAGAGAGAGAGAGAGAGAGAG
>NW_020954603.1:7129095-7159774 GCF_900497805.2 Vombatus ursinus | reverse complement strand
AGAGAGAGAGAGAGAGAGAGAGAGAGAGAGAGAGAGAGAGAGAGAGACTGCTCTGGTGGGGAGAACTCAGGACTAGGAGAAAGACCTCCCACCTTGGGAGAGGACACAGCTTTGGGGGTCATGGGTGAGATTATAGGCAGGGCAGACAGAACTAGGGTGGTGGTGAAGGAGCTCAGGAGTGGAGAACATGACCCTGGGGGCTGGAGCCTTGGCGGCTCACTAAGGGCACAGGAAGAAAGGAGGGCGGCAAATCCCAGCAGCGACTGCCTGACTCTTGTTGGGATGGGGGGAAAAGTGGGACCGCCAAGTTTTTGCTAGAGAGCCTTGAAGGCCTTGACATCCCACCAGGACCCCGGCCAGGCCCCTGCCCCTGCCCTCTTGCCCTAAAGCACAGCTAGAGCTCCTGCCGCTGCCTGGTGTCTATGGCTCCATCCCTCAGCCTCTCCCCCTCCCTCCCTGCTTTTCTGCCTCCCTCCCCCTTCCACATGGATATAAATGGAGGCTTCAGCTGCCTTTAAATAGCGCTATCTATCAGAGGGGCTCCCGCTGCCTATAAATCTGCCTGGCCGATGGCTCCCTAAGTGGCCTGATCCGGAGCTGTTTCCGGCGAGGTGTTCAGTTACTGAGGAAGGGCCCCGAGCCCCCTCCCTAGGGGGCAGGGACCCTTTTTGTCATCTGGTAATTGGCCTTTTTTCACATGCACTTGGTCCAGAGGAGGGAGGGCAGACCCCTCCTTCCAGCCCCTAACCCGATTAACATCGACTCTCAGAGGGGCCAAAGGGCCGGGCCCAACCCTGGAGAGCGAGATCGAGCTGTTGGCTCAACATGGGGGGTGGAAGGGCAGCTTAAACAGACACTGAGGGGACTTAATGAGAAAACCCAATCTCCTGACAGTCCTGTGGCCCCCAGAAGGAATTAGCACAGAGAGCGAGGGGTGAGGTTAGGTCAGAGGATTGTAGTAATGGAAGAGACCTTAGTTAGAGTTCATCTAGTGAAGCCCAAGCTTTTCATTTTGTGTATGAGGAAACTGAGGCTCAGAGAGAAGGCAAGGCCTTGCCTGAGGTTACACTGGCAATAACAAAATCTATATTTGAACCCGGACTTCTTTCCTCTGAACCATTTTCACTAAGCCTCTCCTGAGGGGGCCAGGCCAGGCCTGAGAGACCTCATGAGGCTCCTGGACATCACCAGGGCAAGTTGAGGCCTGGGGATTCCAAGCTGCAGCCCTGTGGCCCCTCCTCTGGCCCAGCCCCCACCACGCCCCTTCCTGGGGCTCAGCATCCCTTTCAGAATCACCTTCAGGTTTATAAACCATTTTTTTTACCCACAGCCTTGGGAGAGAGGTCAAGGTTTTGTTGTTATTCAGTCATTTCAGTCGTGTCCTACCTTTTGTGACTCCATTTGGGGTTTTCTTGGCAGAGATACTGCAGTGATGTGCCATTTCCTTCTCCAGTTCATTTGACGAACAGGGTGAAGTGACTTGTCCAGGGCCACATAGCTAGTGAGTGTCTGAGACCAGATTTGAACTCATAAAGATGAATCTTCCTGACTCCAGGATCCAGCACTTTAACCACTGTGCTACCTAGTTCCCCCTCTAAGGTTTATTATACCCATTTTGCAGATGAGAAAACTGAGGCTCAGGAAAGGAAAATGGCTTATCCAAAGGCATGTAGGTGGTGAGCAAAGCCTGGCTGCAAGTACTGGGCTCTTTTACTACTTCTCACTGCCTCTCAGTATGACAGCTGGAAGGGACGTTAGGTGTCACCTAGCCCAACCATCTTATTTCACAGATGACCCAGAGACCTGGGTCACACAGCCAGTGAGCAGGAATTTGAGACCACTCTACCTTTCCTGCGATGAGTGAGCCCCTACTCAGCAGCCAAGACCCAGGCTCTGTCTAGGGATGAGCTATAGGGGTGTCCCAGGGGCAAGAAGCTATTAGCTCATCTTACCCCCCCCACAATCTCATCAATGACTAACCTAATTTGGAGAGCATCCACTGATGGATGTGCCCCCTTGGGGAGGGGACTAGAGCTGTTAAAACTTCCCCCTCCCTTATGTGCTCCTCGGGGACCTGCTTGGGGAGACACTCTAATGCCCTTGAAGGTCACCTCACTGGCCTCCAGTCAAGTGGACATTGTGGACACCCTGGGTTGGAGAGCCGAGCTAGGCTGCTTCTTCCTCCCCTTCCTCCTGCCCATCCTCCCCACATCCAGACCCAGGCTTGGGGGCTTGGGGCCCTAGAGCCGACTGAACTTATTGAAAGTGAAAATGACCGATGTTGACCAATGTCAGGGAGGGCTGTTGTTACAGTGACAGGTCATCCGGGCTTATCTGGTTTCTTATTTCAGTTCAGTTTAATCGACAGGGTCATAGAGATCATCTGGTCCAGTCTTCTCATTGTATAAAGGAAGACACATTCCTGAAATGAGGACTTACTTGAGGTCTCCCAGGGAGCAAGTGGAAGAGTCAGGCTCCAAGGACCCCAAGTCCACCACCCTGTGTCTACTCCACTACCCCCAACCACCCCACACTGCCTCACTGCTCACCATATTCAACATGGATTACATGTTGGATTTGTGGAAGAAAATGTCCTTGTTTGTGTGTGGTGTGGACAAAATGGGTCCTGAAGTCTCTCCCAACTCTGAGATCTTATGATTTTGTGATTTTTAAGCAAAGCACCCTCTTCCCCAGTTGAGCTCAGGGGGTTTGTCCTAAAGGACTGTACTGTAGGATGATATAAATCCTGGGGGGGGGGGATAGAAGGTAGGGGTGCGGTGGAAAGGAGGGGAGCAAGGACAAGAGGCAAGGTATAGATTTTGGCTAATGGGGGCCCTGGGAGCTGCAGGCATGTGAGGAAAGCCCGCGTCCCACTATACACCTTGATTCCCAGTACCTACACTCCCAGTCTACTAAGAACAGACTTTTTATAGTGAGATTGTTCTTCCTTGGTCAAGCTGAGATTTCCTTTCCTTCCTGAGTCCCAGAGCCCTTTTACTTTTGTGTAGTCTTCCATCTAAACTAATCTGTAGTTACTGTTTTACTGCTTGCTTCAATAAATGTTTGCTCACTAACCGTGATTATCTTTTGTGTAATAAGGGTTTAGTGAGATGGGAGCTAAGCTGGCCAAGATCAAACTAACTGTGACCCTCCTGATATAGGGCAGGACTACTTCCCACCCAGAGCAACCAGTGAAAGTAGCTTTTATCCTGGACCTACACCCCTAGACTGCAAATATCTGATTGTAATAGAAAGATATGATTTCAGCCCAATACCCTTCTTGAAGATAGGAGAGTGAAGGAGTGATTACTCACTCATAGTCATCCTCTTACTCTCTGCAAAGAGAGAAATTGAAGTCTTCCTTAGAGACATAGAGCAGGACGTTGTAGGTCCATCTATAATTCCATGCTACATATGCCACAGGTCCCTGGGGCTTGCTTTTAAACTATTCCATACACATCTACCATGGGCATCTCCACAAAGTACCCTTGGATATCGCATTGAGACATTCAAATGTTTTGCCAGAAAAAACCAAGCTTGGGCAGATCCTACCAACCCAGAAAGGCTCTGAGCAGGAGTCATTGGTGCCTACTTGTCTGTTGAGGAAGGGCTTGCTTAGTAAAGTTTCATGGGGGCAGCTAGGTGACACAGTGGATAGAGCACCAGCCCTGGAGTCAGGAGGACCTGAGTTCAAATCTGGCCTCAGACACTTGACACTTACTAGCTGTGTGACCTTGGGCAAGTCACTTAACCCCATTGCCTAGCCCCCCCCAAAAAAAGTTCCATGGGTTCATCACCAGCTTGGCCACTAAAGGGTAAGGAATGTTTAGTCCATAGTGACATTTCAAGGTTGTCTGCTCCATTTTAGAAGGTCTGTGACTGTGATCTATATTGCTGAGAGGAATTCTCCACTGATGAAATCCAATGTCCTTGGAGTTTTGAAGTATGTTCTCAGCACTGGGAATGAAAAGAAAAAAAGCATTATAGTCCTTGTCTTCAAGGAGCTGACAGTTCAATGTCTTGTACACAGAGACAACAATAATACAAGGGCGGGTGTGATGAGGGCGAAGGAGAAATGCAGGGAAAGTGTTCAAAGGAAATTGGCTGAAGGAGAGAAGCCTTCCAGACTGTGATGTTGTAAGCCTATGGCTAGGGCAGGGGTAGAGAAATGACTCTAAGCAAAGCTTTTTTAGCAGAGTGAAGGGAGAAGGAAGAAGAGAGAGAGCAAACCACAAAGGAGATCCTTTTTCCCTATTTCCTGGCACCCCATTTGTCCCAAGGTTCTAAGGAGAAAGAGAAGAGAAGCAGCCACCTTCCCCCCAAGGCAGAGCTCAGGAATTCAAGGGCCAAGGAAGCTCTCAGAGGGGGTCTGTCTGAAACATTTTCTGGTTGTATGTATTGGGAACATACTTGGGAGGAGGCAACTGAAGGGGAAACATCTCCAGAGAAAAGATAGAGAGATTTAACATTGAAGTGTTTTGCCAGGAACATTGTCTCTGGTTGGGGGCTCAGAGCTAACAAAAAGGTAATTGCAAATATTTTTATACTATTTCTAAGAATGGAAGAGTATACTGAGAAACCACTTTGGACAATGTCAGGAGTAGGGTGAGGGAGTGGTTGAATAACCTTGATCACCACTTTAACACTACCACAGTAGCATTAGCCAAAGCCCAAAGCTGGGATGACCAGGGAGCTATGCCAGGCTAAGCATCCTATTTGTCAGCGGTAAACCTCAAATATCCCTATCAGCCTGACTGTCCATCCTGGCCAAAACATAGAAATTTGCCTTTTCCTTTAGTTCAGTCAATTTTTCACACTCAAAATGCCATGTTTGGCATAACTTTGTACAGGCCGCTCCCCGTGTCTGGAAAGCATTCCCTCCTCATCTCTGTCTCTTAGAATCCCTAGCTTAACTCACATGCCACCTCCTACTAGAAATCTTTCCAGATACCCCCCAACTGTTGGTGCTCCCTCCCTGCTAAAATTACTGTGTATTTATAAATCTCTGTGTGTGGTAGTCCTCTCAGTGGAATGTGAGCTCATTAAGGGACTTTTGCTTTTATTTTTGTCTTTGTCTTCTCAGATCTTTTCTCAGTGCCCTGCACATAGTAGATCTGAGTTATATTGAATTGAACCCAAGAGACAGATTCAATCCAACAAGCACATATTAAGCACCTATTCAGTACCAGGCACTGTCCTAGGTGCTGATATACAAAGACAAAAAGAGTAGAGCTCTTTCCTACTAGAAAGAAGCTGATGGTCCTGGCTTACCTAATATATCTCAACAGTTGCCAGATGTTGTCATTTCTTTCTCTACAACATCCTTCACATGTGTTCCCTTCTCTCCACTCACATGACCCCCAGCCTAATTCAGACTCTCACCACCTCCCTCCTGGATTATTAGAAGAGCCTCCTAATTGATCTCCTTGCCCCAAATCTCTTCCTTCTCCAATCCACTCAGCTGCTGAAGTGATTTCCCTAAAGAGAGAATCTGATCATCTTACCTCCTTTCTCAGTAAACTCCAAGGGCTCCTTATTACGTCTAAGATCAAATAGGATGTCTTTGTTTGGCATTTAAAGCTCTTCACAGCCTGACCCCTTCTTATCTTTCTCTTCTTTTCACACATTATTCCTCTCCATGCATTTCACTATCCTGCCTTCTGGCTGGTCCCCTCCCCACCTATGCCTGGAGTGATCTACTATCCAACCCCCTTCTACCCCTACTTTCTTTAAGATTCAGCTCAAGTGCCACCTTCCACAGGAGGCCTTTCTGGGCCCCCACCACCACTGGTAACAGCCCTTTGAAGGCTACCTTGCATCTACTCTGTATTTATCTTGTATATACCAATGTATGTGTATGTTTTCGTCGGGGGGGGTTACTGATAAGACATCAGCCCTGGCTCCCTTTCCTCACCTCCTCTCTGTTTAGGGAACCTACCCTCGACCCCCCTCCTTCACTCCTTGGCTATCCCTGTCCCCCACCTTGTTACTTCAGAAGTTTATAATAGGTAGACAGACCCAAGAGAGTTAGAAAACATCCTTTAATAAAGATAGGGAAAAAGTGCTCTGCATAGATCACAATGGCTTTCCTTCCCCTGTCCCCTCCTATCCCAGTGAAGAGTCAAGGACTTTTGCTGCTTTTAGCAAAGAGAGGAGCTTATAGGGTGGGCTGGGAGTCCAGCAATTCCTACAGAGGGAGGGCAAGTAAGGTCACACAGGTAGAAGAGGTCATTGCTCCCACTTCTGCCCTCTGGGGCCAGGCAGGACAAATCCAATCATCTTTTTGTTTCACCTGTGTCAAGAAGGTGTTTAATAACTGCTTGTTGAATTTAATTGGATTGTATTCCATATGACAGGCCCATCATGTCTCCTTGGCTCTTCTCTTTAGACCAAACATCCTTTAGCCAGTCTTCAGATATCAAGATCTTCAGTCCCCTCCCCTTCCCAAGTCACCTCCCTCTGAACTCACTTCAGCTTGTCTATGTCCCTCCTCCAATGCGCCTCATCATGGAGCGTGTGGAAGGTGAGCTGGGCCTTGGGGAGAAGGATAAAGATGTGGATTGATGGAGAGCCGGAGGCACATAGGAAACTGAAGGCAAGGGGTAGGGTGTGAGCAAAAGTGTGGAGATGGGCAAAGGATAGAGATGTGCAAGGTCCAAAGCAGAGACCAGTTTGGGTTCAATGGGAGGTGAGGAGAAAGGGGAAAGGAGAGTGGAAGTAAGAGTAGACTGGAATAGATCTCTGCTTCCTGGCATTGGGGAGCTATGGAAGGTATTTGGTGAGAGAGGGAACCAGCAAGTCTTAGCACTAGGAAAGAGCAACCTTGGGAGTTCAGCTGGTCTGGGGGTTAAGAAAAAGAATAGAAACCAAAGTGTTCATTTTCTTTCTGCCTGGGGCCCAGAAGATGGCTCGGAGGGCAGACCCAGCAAGGGCGCTGTCTCCCCAGCAAGGGCGATGCTTCCCTCTCCCTCTTCCTGGACTGGCCTGGACAACCCCTTCCTCCCTCCCCACTGCCCCAAAATTATTATAAAGAATTATTGCCATTGGGACGTCTTCCCCACTGGAAGGAGCAAATCGCCTCATTCATAATTTATACCCTCAATTACTATTAATAAAGAAATATTTCAGCAGCAAATCGCCTGGGAAAATCGCACGTAACGTTGCATTAACATTCTATTTGAACATTTTCATCACATTTGTTATAGAGTTAATAAGAGGGATACGGTCCCCTGACTTCTTCATGAAATTATGGGCTGACGATGATAGTTTAATCTTTTAGACTTTATCTAATATATTCACTTTACTAATTGAGCCATCCGAGAAGCAGTTAGAGATGTCCTTAAACAGGAGTGGGGCCAGGACTCTGCTCCCAGAGCCATGGCCCACCCAAACAGGGCCCATTGGTGCTATGCTCTGGGATGCATTGGCTCAGCCTGGGGCCTGGCCTCCACCTGTGCTCAACCTTGAGCTTCACGGATCACTCCACAGACACCAGCCACCCAAGGCCATATTACAGAAACTCAGTAAAGTCCTTAGTCCAACCCAGACCTGAATATCCCCTGGACTGCAACTTTGACCAATGATCACCCAACCCACATAGACTTGGGGGCATCTATTCATTAGAAACCCAAAAGAGTTCATTCTACTTTCAGATACAGCTACTAAAAAGTTTCTCTACACTGGAGAGCTAGCATGTTGAATGTACAAGACAGAGAAATGGAAGGATAAAATAGAAAGAGAGAGGGAGAGAAATACAGAGGAGAGAGAGAGAGAGGGAGAGGGAGAGGCTAGAGGGGAAGTGTGTTCACAGCACCCTTCATTCAATCAGCATTGTCTGCCTGGTTTGCCCAAAGCTAGGCCTTGAAGGTCATGAGGGAGTGGAGGAAGGAGAGGAGCCTCTGGGCTGCATTTTTACCCTGCCTGAAGCCTGCTCCCTCCAATTGAGGTACTCCACAGGAACCTCGCCAGGACAGGAGGCATCAGGTAGAGGAGGACTGTGTTCTCTGGCACTGTTTCACTTTCTTCCAATAGCCCTCTCAGTGAGGTGAGCAGTGCACAGATTGCTGTCATTTTATATACATATGTACATACATAATACATATACACACGTATATATATATACATATACATATATACACACACACATAATATGTGTGTGTATCCCTTTCCCTCACTGCCAGTGACTGAATGAATAATGAATTGGGGAAGAGACAATTTCATATTTGCTAAAGACCACCACGAAGATCATAGCAGATTACATGCCAACATCAGCTGAAGAAGAGGAAGAGAAAGTCTATGAAGACCCCGATTCTACCCTCCAAACAAAATTTTTATATATAATGACTTCATTGCAATGGAAGGATGGCAAATATGTCAGGAGGAAGGAATAAAAGAAGCCAGTGGCACATCATGAATAGTATATTTGCTGAAAAGAATTGGAAGGCACTGTACATGATGGCTGCCATCACAAAAATAAATAAATAAATTGATTATATTTTTAACAGACAGGAAAAAACCTTGTTACTGATGTGGGAGTCATTCCTGAATCATCTGTCTGTAAACAGCCAGACCATTGTGAAAGAAAAGCTCAAAATTAATACCAAACTAGAAGATAGGAAAGTATTGAGGAAAAGATATGGTTTATGCTTAAAACAACTCTAACATGACCTGCTTAAACATGTTATCGGGGAAGGAAAAATGGGAAGTGAATGGAGGAAAGCACACAGACATCAATTCTGACAATTTTATACTGAAGCTTAATTGATGTAAATCAATTGCCATAACAAGGAAACTAAGAGAGTCCAGAAACCACATCAGCATACAAACACTTGATTTCCTTGCCAGATGGAAAGATGTAGCAACCAAGAGCAACCCTGCTTCAGAATACACACTCATTTGTAAATTCTTACAAAGAAGGATGTTGGAGGATTGCAAACAGCATCACCTCATAAAACAGCGAGAAGCCGAAGAGGAAATAACCAGTTTAAAGAAAGCTTGGCAAGAAACCCAACTAAGCAAAGTCATCCCAAGGGCATTTAGGGAAGAAACAAGATAGAAGACAAGAGGTGGAGGGAAAATGGGAAAGATCTGTAATGACTTTTATAGCAGATTCTTTTCACCATCAATGACATGGAGCCACCATATTTGGACTCTAACATAGCAGTCCTGAATGTGCTTTTAAAAGAAGTGGAAATAGTACTAGATAGATAGATAGATAGATAGATAGATAGATAGATAGATAGATAAAAGGATGCCAAAGGCATGGAAAAAAATCTTGAACCTTATTATTAACCCTCAAAAGAGTACCTGAAGTAAAATCACATAATTAACTGAATGGTATAGAGAATACATGATCCTACTGTGGTTATTGCTTATTGACTAGAAGCTGCTAGGAGGTACACTGAATAGAGCACTGGACTTAGAGTCAGAAGACCTGGGTTCAAATCCCACCTTAGAATATATGACCCAGGACAAGTCCCTTAACCTCTGTCTGCCTCAGTTTCCTTATCTATATTTATAACACACTGATTACAGTGCCTGGCACATAGGAGGCCCTTAACAAATCCTTGTTCCTTTCCCCTAAAATAGGGATAATAATAGCACCTGCTTCCCAGGGTTGTTGAGAGGATAAAATGAGATTATGTTTGTAATACAATCTTTGCAAACCTTAAAGGGTTGTATAAATGCTAGTTTTTATTGACTATTAAAAAGGCATTTGATTCAGTAAAGCAATAATGATGATGATGATGACTAACATTTAGAGTGCCTACTATGTGCCAGCCACTGTACTGAATGTGTCATAAATATTATCTCTTTTGATAATAAGGCACCTCTGGAACATCTGTCAAAACCATACAAGATTCCCCCAAAGATGGAAAAACAGATAACTTTGTCTGATGACTTTCTAATTATTATTATCATGTGAAATATAAAACAAGAAGCTATATACTCACCAAAGGTGCCTTCTGCCATCGTAGAGGAGACTGAACCCAAAGACCAAGTCAAAGAGGGATTCTTTCATTCTTTGCCTTTCTTTGGGAGCCCAGAACTTTGCACAGTGCCTGACACATAGCAAGTGCTTAATAAATGCTTGGTAATTGGTTGATTGATTGATCCTCTTTGCATATGACATTTTGCTGTTTGCATCAAGTCTTGGAACGTGGCAAAGCCTCCAAAATGAGATCCATGATCACTCAAAAGAATTTGACTTGACAACCTCTCCAGGCAAACACAAGTAAATGATGCCCATTTCCAAACTCTCATGTGCAGATGGATGGCGAATCTAGAACTCATCCATTAGTCCATGAATCTGAAACAGTGACTGCAGCTCCATTCCCTGATCTGGACCCAGAAGTGAACGGGAAGGAGGAGAGCGGGCTCAGTTACCTTTGAGAAACCAGAGTTCTTTTAATAATGCAAAGCTTCTCCCTTAAACAAAGACCCATCTTTTGAATGCCAATGTTCTTCTGATGAAAAGGGATAACCACAAGTCATAGAATACCAGCCCCTGAAGATCAGAGGTGGCAGGTCACCAAAGACCCATGAAGTGGCCCTTGGTGGATCAGAGCCGACTGCACATTATAAGTAAGAACTGATACAAGAGCATTTCATTGGTCCTTGCTTCTTTTCCTATATATTCACTCATTATCCCTTTAGTAATGTGCTCTAAAAGTCTACCAGGATCCACAAATCTTGTCAGAAGTGGAGATAGAGTGGAGAAAGATTCAAGAGACGAGATTGACAGGACTTGGCAACTCACTGGACATCAGAGGAGAGAAAAGAATTAAATATAACCATAGTTATGCATAGAACTTGGGCCAGACGCGTTGGTACACTGTGGGGAAGTATTCTTACTAGTCCTTCTCCTGAGAAAGTATTCTATGTGCCTACAAAGAGAACCCTGAGGTTATTAATATAGAACTCTTCATGAACGGTTGTGATGAAAACAAAAAAAAAAAGTCAGGGGTAGGGATTCAGGAAAACAGAAGTATTAGATAATGCCAGTTCAGGCCCAACTCTATGAACTCTGCTTTCAGATTATGGGCAATGGGTAATCTGCATCCACTTGATTTGTCCTGAGTGGATGGTTAAGCCAAACTCTCTTAAGTGCTTTTGGCTCTCATTTAAAAGGCTTTGCATTGTTCTGGGGTGTGGTTCATAGGCAAACAAAAACGCCTGAGAACCTCACTGTCTATGGAGAATTCCTCTTTGATCCGGACATCCACCAAGACAACAGCAAATGTGTTTGGCAAGTGGACTTCACCCCTTTCCTCCCATCATTGGTAATCAGAGGGTCATTGAATAAATCCGCCTTTCCCTTATCAGAAACCTTAAATGAGTCTGACATTCCCAAGAGACCCCTTACTGGAGGAGAGCATCTGATGATAATGTTTTACTCATAAAATCAAATGCTTTTTTAATTTAAAACAACAACAAAGACAAAGCACCATGGGATCCAATATTCTCTGGGTCTTTCAGTCCTCAAATAACTAAGGTGTGGTCTGCTATAGGGCACCACTTTTGAAAGCTTTCCTGTTCCCTCTCATACCTTCATCAGGGACCCTTTCAATGAATTTTACTCTCATAAACTTTTTCAGAGACACATAATTTGTCATATGGGACAGGAGATGTTTCCTTGGACACCTTTTCTGGTGTTAATAAGGTCCAACATTTACTCCAAACCTTTGGCATATATATTTGTAGGAACCTTGAGAACTTATCCCTAAACCCAGACGTATCCTGTTAATGAACAATAAGACATGGTAAGAGCTACAGAGACTTATGAGACAAAAGTCCATTTAAGGGCAGAAGGGGAGGGTAATTACCAACTGAAGGGGATTAGTTGGGCTTTAAAAGATGGGTAAAGCAGGAGAAGAAGGACTTGCTAGGTCTCCGGGCTATAAGTCTAATTCATCAAGGAATGGCACAGAATTTGAGATTTAGATGGAACCTCACAGGTGACCTCGTCCAACCTCTACCTGAAAGAAACCCCCACTGGACCTTACCTGATGAGAGGACACCCAGCCTCTATTCGAAGGCCTCCAGTGAAGTTAACCCAGACCCTCCTGACACCACCCACTCCACTTTGGGGCAGCTCTCAAGGTTAGATTTTCCTGATAGCAAACCCAACCCTCACTCTTTGTAATTTCCACCCATTGCTGCTGATCTCTGGTGCCAGACGGGACAAGGCAAAGGCCTCTGCTGCCCAATGACGAGTATCACGTACCCTCTGAATCATATCTTCTCCTGCTTAACTATATCTATTTCCTTCAACTGATCTTCATGGGACATGCATACAGGGCCCTTCTCCATCCTGGTTGCCCTCCTGCGGATACTTTCCAATGACCCAAGTCCCTTCTAGATAAACTATGGGGCCCTGAACTGAACACAATGCTCCAGATGTGCTCGGAACAGGACAGAGCACAGGGAGAGACTATGACTTCCTTCTTCCTGGAAGCTCTGCCCCTTTTAGTGTAAGATCCCATTAGTTTACTTGGCCGTCACTTCACACGGCTAATAGCTACCATTTATGTAGCAGCTAAACTCCCCCATTCATTGGGAAGAAGCCCTTCCCAAACCCCTTCATGCTAACACCTTCCCTCTGTCCATTATCTCTAATTTATCCTGTATATATCCAGTCTGTACATGACTGTTTGCATATTGCCTCCTTCCTTAGACTGGGAGCTCCTTGAAAGCAGAGACTAGGTTTTTGAAGGGATTTTTCTGGCCTAACTTTGTGTTCCCATCACTTAGCACAGTGCCCAGCATATACTAGGTGTTAAATAGGTTACAAAATACTTAATAACTGACAAATATTTTAAGGTTTGCAAATCACTTTACATATATTAACTCATTTGGTCTTAACAGTAAATGTGTGAGTTAGGTGCTATTATCATGTCCATTTTGTGGATGAGAAAACTGAGGCTGAGAGGGGTTAAGTGACTTGGCCAAGGTCACAGAGCTAGTAAGCATCTGAGGCAGGATTTGAACCTAGGTTTTCCTGACTCCAACTCTAGCACTCTGTCTCCTATACCACACTCAGTACATATCAGTTTTTATTACCTAGAGAATAATAATAACTTTCATTTATATATAAAGTACCTTTGCAAAGTACTTGGGCTCATGAGATCATGAATCTGAGCCTGGAAGGGACCTTAGAGACTGTCTACTCCAGGAATTGCCCAAGGTCACACAGGTAATAAGTAGCAGTGGCAGGATCTGAACCCAGGTCTGCCAGTGCCTGTGACAGTGCTCTTTCCACAGTACTACTTCATGAGTGACTGATGATTCATGTTGATCTTGCAGTCCTCTTTAGATCCCTGATCATTCTACTTGTGAGACTGATTTTTTGGACCCAAGTGTAAGCATTTACATTTGCTCCTACTGAATTTCATCTTAATAGATTTAGCCTAATGCTCTAGCTTGTGAGGATCTGTTTGAATCCTGATTCTGTCATCCAGTGTGTTAGCTGTCCTACCCAGCATAGTGTCATCTGCTCATTTGATGATAAATTGTCATCTATGCCTTTAATCAAGTCATTAATAAAAACATTAACAGAGTCTTGTCATTTTAGGAAAGATATTGACAAGTGGAAAAGGGTCCAGAAGAGGGAGACCAGGATGGGAAAGACCCCAAATTCATGCCATAAAAAGGGAACTGGGGATATTTATCCTAGAGAAGATTCAGGGGGCACTTGAGAGCTGCTTTCAGGTATATGAAAGACTGTCCTTGAAATAGGGATCAGCCTTATTCTGTTCAATCGGAGGGGGCAGAACCAGAACTGGGAAAACATTGCAAAGGTTGATCTAGGCTGATGTCAGGCAAGGATGAGAGCTGTCCCAAAGTGGATCAGACTGACTCAGCAGGGTGTGAGCTCCCCATCAGTAGGGGTCTGCCAGCAGAAGCTCCAACAATGTATCAATCTGCCTCTTTTCCCACAATCCCTCCAACATTTGTTATCTTTGCCCTGCTGGGGATATTATAGAGGGCATCCGTGCTGAGGGGTCACTGGACTAAATGCCTTGGAGGACTCTTCCAACTTTGAGACACTGTGACTTCATATTCATTCTTTCACCTAACGAGCATTTATTCATGAGCCCCTAAGATGTGGAAGTCCCTCTGCAAGCACAAAACCAAAATAACCCTGTCCTTTTTTAATAATTAAATTTTCTTTTCAATTAATGAACATTTATTTTCTCTCCTCCTCTCCCTTCCTCCCTCCCACCCCAACTGAGAAAGGAAAGAGTAGGGGACAGCTAGGTGGCACAGTGGATAGAGGACTGACCCTGAAGTCAGGAGGACCTGAGTTCAAAGCTGGCCTCACACACTTGTTAGCTGTGTGACCCTGGGCAAGTCACTTAACCCCAATTGCCTCAAAAAGAAAGAGGGAAAGAAAAGAAATAAAACAAAGCCTTTGTAATGAATATATATGGTCAAGCAAAACAAATTCCCACATTGGCCACATGGAAAAATGTGTGCCTCATTTTGCACATTAGTCTGTCACACACACGCCTCCATCTCAGAAGGTGAGAGCATTCTTCATGATCAGTCTTCTGGAATCCCAGTTGGTTATTGCATTGAGCAGAGTTCTTAAGTCTTTCAAAGTGATTTGTCTTTAATGTTATTATATTAGATCAATTGTTATCCTGGTTTTTCTCCCTTCACTTGGTACCAGTTCACACAAGTCTTCCCAGGTTTCTCTGAAGCCATCTCTTACTTTCTTGTGGAGCAATAACATTCCATTACTTGCATATACCACACTTTGTTAGCCATCCTCTAGCTGGTGCATTTCTAGTTTAGTTTCCAGTTCTTTACCACTACAAAAAGAGCTGCTCTAAACATTTTGTACATACGGGTCCATTTCCTCTTTCTCTAATCTGTTCAAGTCAAAGGGTCGGCACCATTTCATAACTTTAGGGGCTTGGTTCTTGATTGCTTCTCAGAAGGGCTCGACCAGTTCAGATGCCTCTCCCAACAGTGTATCAATCTGTCTCTTTTCCCACAGCCCCTCCAACACTTGTCATCCTTGCCAAACTGATGGGTGTGAGGTAGAACTTGGTACTGCTTTAATTTGCATTTCTCTGATTATTGGTGATTTGGAGTATGTTTGAGAACTGCCTAGTCATATCCTTTGGCCATTTATCAATTGGAGAATGAAATAGCCCCTTGCCCTCAAGTTGCTTATATTTTATTGGAGAGGAGTGGGGAGAAACAACAGATATACAGCTAAGTGAATACAAAATATATACAGATTAATTAAGGGAGAAGTTACAGTACTTAGTGAAGTTGTTGTTGTTGTTGGGGGGCGGGTGTTCCTCCAAGGTCTCCCAGGAGCAGATGTTACTAGGGTTGAGGATAAGGCCTCTGAACTACCTCCCTCTTACCACAGAGAGCCTGTAATGCTCATCCTCAGGCAGGAGGAAAACCTTTACATCACAGGGTCTATGATGGATGGAGGGATACTGGTGATAGATTAACTCAGATCATGTCTAAGCTGAAAGGAACCATGGACACCATCCTAAAAATGGGAGCTTCTGGGATTGGAGACATTCTGGTGATGGGAGCCATGAGAAGATGTCAGTGGCAGGAAAGGCAGCCAGGTGAGGGCTGGGGGCAAATGAGGCAGAGAAGATCAGAGATGGCCATGCCACATGCTTTCCCCCTCCAAGAATAGAGCCCAGAGGCTGCTGGGAGACTCTGGACAACTCCTGTCTCTACCCTGCAGAGATCACTGAACTAGGAAGGATCTTAGAGGCCCTGAAATTCAATCTCTCATTGTTTAGAAGAGGAAACTGAGGCCAGAGATGGGAAGGTGCCTGGCCCAAGGCCACACAGTGAGAAAGCAGAGTATGAAAGATGCTTTGGCCTGGAGAGCTGCGGGTGAAGAGGGGCCAGTCTCAGCCCTGCTGTTTCTCTGTGCCCCTTATCTCCACCCCTCCCCAGCCCCCTGCTAAGGGGCAGGATGGACCCTGGTGTAAACAGGATGGACCCTGTAAACAGGCCAGACAGTGAGGGATGGGAAGGCCGGAGGTGTTCCTGCTCAGCCCAGCAGGATCCAGTGGCAAGGCATTGTCCAGGAGGTGGGGGGAAATGAAGTAAACAAACAGAACAGGTCTCTTTTCAGATCTCTGCTTGTTATTTCAGCCAGACAATTACCTAGCAGACTGGGGCTGGAGCTGGGGCTGAAGCTCGAATGGCCCCCTTCCCCTCCACTCCTTATGACCTAGGACCCGGGCACCCCCTTGTGCCTGCCCCATAGTGGTCTTTCTCTTGGGACTGACAGGAAAGGGCTGAGGCACAGCTACAAAATAGAGACAGGAAACCAGAGAGGAGCCAGGGAGGTTTAGGCCTGATGGAGTAAAGGCTAGGAGGCCAGGTCAGCTCCTGCCTGCCTGTGTCTGAGAGGATCCACCAAGCACAAGGTCTGTATCTGGACACTCCCCTCCGGACACCTGCTATGTGCTCCGGTGGGCACTCTCATCATCTCCCTTTGGGGCCTGAGCAGGAACCCTGCTGTGGGTGTGGGTGTGGCATCAGCAATGGGCAGATGTGAAGCTGGGGACCTAAGCTTGAGCCCAGGCTCTGACCTTTGCTAGTTCTGAAAGGAATTTAAAGAGCTTTAGAAATGAAAGGGTGTGGAAGAGGGGCTGAGCTGTCTTGCGGTGATATAGCGTGTGAAGTAAGAGTACAGAGGCTGCCTGGGGCCAGAGCCTAGAGGGCCTTGAATGCCAGGTTCTTTGAAGCCACAGGGAGCCATGGAAAAGTTTTCAGGGAATCATAGACTCCCAGAGCTGGAAGGGACCTCAGAGACCATTGCATCCAACCCATAAAAAAGGAATTCCTTTTACAAGATACCTAAGTGGTCATCCAGCTTCCCCTTGGGGTCCTCCATTACCTCCTGAGGTCGGTAGCCTCCTTTGCTCACGCGCTTGGACTCTACCAAGGGGCGCTGATCATTCCTGGATCTGAGCCTGAACTTAGCTAGGATGGCTGAGGTTCAGCCAGAGCTGGGGTGGAGGCCTATGGCCTCAAGGATGGGATGTCAGGGCAGGGCGGGGCAGGAGGGCTGGGGAACCAGGGTCTGATAAGCTTGAGGATGCTGGGACTGGAGCTCTCTCCAGAGAAGCGCCCCAGCCTCGCACACTACTTAGTGCTTTACCTGAACCTAATTTTATTGTCCACTCTCCCACCAATGGGGAAAAACCTTTCTGGATTTTTGCCCAACTGAGGCCAGGAGCTGGGAGGAGTGGTGGGGGTGATGTGGAGGAGCTGAGGTCCCTGAGGGCTTTCCACAGTGATTGGGAGCAGCCCAAAGAGAAAGGGAGAGCTCAGTCAGGGCCAGAGGAGGATTCCCCCAGGCCAAGCTGAATGGCCCCCAATTTTGCCAATCTAGTCTCTCACAATCTCTCTCGGCTAGGCCTTGAAAGTCCCAAATTCAAGAGCCTGTGCCCAGCGCTCCCCTCTTTGTGCCCCCCAACACTTCTAGAATATGCTGACACCCATCAGAGGTCAGCCAACTGACCAGTCTCTTCCACAGACCCCAGGTTCCCCCTGGCCAAGGCAGGAATGCATATTCTGTGCCCTCACTCCTCTATGTCTGCTGCCCCTCCCACCTCAGCAGAGATTGAAGGGAGAGGAGGTTCACAGCCTCCTCCCTTGGGGGTCGCAGACTGAACCGAAACCACAGCTCTTTTTACTGGATTGAGTTAAAGCTAAAAGCGTCTTAACACAAGATGTTCCTAGAGGAAGACTGAACAAGAATAAGGCCCCCCCACACCCACTTTACAGATTAGGAGACTGAGGCTCAGAGAATGGGAAATGATGAAAGGGTGAAAGGAGAGAGAAGGGAGAGACAGAGAAGGGGAGAGACAGAGAGAGACAGAGAGACAGAGACAGAGAGACAAAGACAGAGAGAAGGAGGAGAGGAGAGACAGAGAGAAAGACAGATAAAGGAAGGGGAGAGGGAGGGAGAGAGGGGGGAAAGTGAGAGAAGAAGAGAAAGAAGAAGAGAGAGGAGACAGAGACAGCGAGGAGGAAGAAAGAGAGAAAGGAGGGAGAGAGACATAGAAAGAGGAAGAGAAGGTATGGAGTGTGTCTAAAGTGAGTCCTCTGAGGCAGCCCCACCCTGAGCCCAGGATGTAGGACTTAGCTGTCACTCTGTCTGCTTGGCTGTCCCCGAAATCCTGCAGACAGCCTGCCACACACACACTCACATGCACACGCACACATAGACATACACACGTACCCTTGCTCAAGCACATACATAACTCTATTGGAAAAACTATCCTAATCCCCACGGCACATTGTCCTAGTGTGATATAAAATCCAATGACATGTGGCATTTGGAAAAGGTCACTCTCCCCATCAGGATTCATTAGCCCGCTGCAGCCTGCAAGCCCCAGGATGGGCCCCCAGCCCCTCCCCCAGCCATCCCCTGCAGGCCCGCAGGCTGGACACTCTCCCAAGCTGGGTCCCCTCCCAGCAGACACTGCCAAGCAGGAACTGTCCCCAGAGAGCTCCTTGCACCCAGACACCAGTAAAGTCTGTCAACCAAGACAACCCTTGCCCCTAAATACAACCAATGACCCGTTGTCTCTGAGGAGCACGCCCTCTCACCAGACATCCAAGTACCTCCTGTCCTTCGGTGTCACGAAGTGCCATCCACCCCGGCTCTGTCCCTTCCCACCAGCCCCTGGGTGTCACCTGTCCCAGGAGACCAGGGAGGATGGGCTGCCTCTGGGAGTCCGTCTTGTCCCTGACACAAAGGTCCACAGACCATCTGTCAGATTATTAGGTTGATTATTAGGCTATGTCTGGGATCCCTCTCCTAACCCCGGCCAACCTGAAGCTTCTGAGCCTCCTGGGCCTCGAGGCACAGTCCATGATAGCCCGGGCAAGCCACTGCTGGGGGGCTGGGGTACGCTCATGGCCAAGGCTGAGAGAGAAGTGGGGCTCGGGCCATTGCTGGGTCCTTAGTTCTGTTTCTTCCAGATCTTTTGTAGCTGAGGGTCCCTTCATCCTGTCCCAAGGTGTGGCCCCGCCTGTGCCCAGGTCATCCTTCCCCTAACCGGCAGTCACCTCCCTCATGCTCCTGAAGGTCAAGTTCTCTCCTCCCTCTGGGCTAGTGTCCTTGAAAAAGCAAGATTCTGAGGATGTCGGGGCTTGCCCAGGCCAGCCCTCCTCCCCTTTCTCAGAGGGGATACTGGAGCCCAGAGAAGGAAAAGGGCTTGCATAGGTCAAGAACCAGGGCTGGACCTTCTTCCAGGACCTTGTCCCAGCAGCTGCTGGGGATAGGAAGAGGAGCATGGGGGGAGGGGGGAGGGGAGACCATGGGGGAAGGGGGGGTGATGAGGGGAGCCAAGAGGATGGAGGAATGGGGAATGGTGGGGGGAGGGAGGGATGGCCCTTCTCTGGCTCCTGAGGTCCCCTTCCCTGTCCTGCCCAGTGTTTTCCATACGTGACAATCATAACTCCCCAATCTTCAAGGTGTTATGTCTGCAAAGTGTTTCCCTTCGTTTTGAGAGGGGTATTCCTGAGTAGAGCTGATATTTCACCAGCGGTCTGAGGCTTGCAAAGTGCTTTGTACACTGGCTCACTGGCCCTTCCAACAGCCTTGGCAGGGAGGTGCTGAGGGTCTTGTCCTGCCCATTTTGCAGGGGAGGGAGCTGAGCCTGAAAGGGGTGAAAACACTTGTCCACAGCCACATGGTGAGGTTCTAGCAGGGCCAGAGCTTGAAACCACATCTTTAGAGCATGAGAAGGACATGCAAGGCATAGAGAACAGAGTGAAGGTGCAGAGGCCAGGGAAGGACTTCAGCTATCTGTCTGACCATCTGTCCGTCTGTCTGCACTGAGGCCAGAGCCCCAAATCTTGTGCTCAGGATGTGCCAGAGGGGTCCCTAGAACACCCAGGCCCTGGAGTCTCCACCACCTTCCATGGTGGGACTCAGTCCCAAGGTGGCCTGCTAGCCACCCACTCACATACACACACACACACACACACACACACACACACACACACACACACATGCCCTTCTGTCCCTACTTCCTCTCTGCTCCTCCACTGGATCATGGCACCTGCAGGAAACTGGGGCTGGGAGGAAGGTGGGTCTGGTTTCTACAGAACCAACCGCCCAAGCCCCAGGAAGCTGTGCCCCTGACCAGCTGTGCAGTGGGTTCCTGATTCTCCCCACCCTGTGTCCCCACTCACCCCTTACTCTGTCACCCGTTGCTGCCAGCCCTAAGCCTACAAACACTCTGTGGGCTCCTCCACATGCTCCTATGGGCCTCTGCCTTCTAGGCTAGCTCTATGGCCCTAGGTCAGCACTCTGACATGTCTCTGCTCATCACTACCCACATGTTCCACCATGTGCTGGGGGTGGGGCTCATGTGCTCCAACTCACCTGGGCTCACACCGCCCTCTTCCCCAGGTCACCACCCCTACTCCCTCAGCTTAGTGCCAACAATTGGCACCTGGGGACCAGGGCCTACCCTCCAATCTCCACCCGGTGCTAAGCTTCATGAAGCGTTCACTGTTACAAGAGGCCTGAGAGATGGGTCCAGGGCGTGGACTCCAAACCTTCCAAAATATCTTCAGGAAGGAGCCCGTCCCCTTCCCTATCCCAACCGCTCTTGTCAGTGCTGTTGGGAGCGAGGTGTCCAGGGAAGCTATGACCAGGCCCAGGTTAGGAGCCTTCCTTGACAGCCTACCCCACCTCGGCCCCAAACACCCTGACCCTTCCTCAAAGCTCTCAGCACAGTCTGCCAGGTGTTACAGCTCTGGGGGAGTGTCTAAGCTACAGGCGGCCCAAGCCCTACACTGGCCTTCTTCATCTTTGGCTCTGAGCCCACCCCACCCCCACACACAAAGGACCACACCTCCCTATATACTGTAGGTAGATTCCAAAGAGATGGAGGTTTTGAGGGAAAGGTCTTGGAGTATCTGTGGGCAGAGCTGTGAGAACGTAGATACAGGGGATTTGTGGTCAGTTATGAATCGGTCTTGGGGGTTCTAGGTGTCTGCTGGCTCAGAGATGCTGGCCAGCTGGAAAAACACTGGAAAAACTTCATGCAACAGGCAACATCTGGGCTAGGTCAGTTTGGGCTGGGTCATGAAGGAAAGAGTTTCAATTGAAAATATTCTCTAATTCTGTGAGATGAGGCCAGGAGGAGACTCTCTGTTCCAGTCATTGTGGTTGAAGCAAGGAAAGGCATGGGAGAAGGAGAGGGCAGGACAAGCCTGAGAAAAAGCAAGCAGTCCAGTCTGGCTGAAACCCAAGAGCATGAGAAGCGGATGTGTGAAATCAGCCTGGAAAGGTGGGGGGGGGGGGTCCAGATTGTAGAGGCCTCCATCACTATGCCTAGGAATTTTGTAATCCAAATCTGCTAGCGATAGGGAGCCAATGAAAGTTTTCTGAGCAAAGAAGTGACATGGGCAGACCAACTATTTACTTGGAATGGGAGTAGACTTTTGGAGAAGGCAGAGTGTAAGAAGTTGTCTGGGATTAAACATGGGACCTACCCCCAGTGGCCTCAAGTCAAGAGCCTAGGAAGGAGATGATACCTGAGGAAGCTGGGGAGAGGTGATCCTCCCTCGAGAATGGCGATGTTCATCCCAGCTCCCATCCCTGGAGCAATATACAGTTTTCTGAATTGTCTCCCCCCTCCCCTGCCACCCCAAACACACTGTGAGGTGAACAGTAAGTAGAACAAAGATTGTTCCCATCTCACAGAGGAAGAAACAGAGTCCTAGGCAAACCTCCAGTCACGTAGCCTGTCAGTGTCCAAATCAAGGGTTTGTGCCTCTGTGATTGGAGAGATCACCACAGTCACCCCCACCAGCCCCACCAATTACCCAGTATTTGTTGAATGAATGAATGAACGATTCCTGGCTAGGGACCAGGATCTCCCTGGATGGATCTGGGAAGCCTCCTTCATGGCAGATCTCTGCCTTACTTGGTTGGCTGAAGAAGGCTATATGAGTTTATCCCTATTGAATTTCATCTTATCTGAGCATTAGGCTAACTTTGGTAGGTTACGGCTTAATAGTGATAAATGTAAAGTGTCACCCATGGGTTTGCCTGAAAGGGGGCTCATGGCGAGTGAGCCAGTAATGGGTGATGGCAGCTCAAAAGACAAATATCATCATAAGCTCCTAGAACTCAAGCAAGAAGGGACTTTGGAGGTCATCTGGTCCATACAGCTAAGGAAACTGAGGCCTACACCTCAAAGGCGGGATATGCACCATGGTTCTTTGACTTCACAGCTGGCCCTCATTCTATTTTACCACACTACCTATGAGGCATCATCAGCTGCCTGAAAAGGCACAGTGCCCAGGAAGGACGCTAGTGATGACAGTACCACCCTATTCTGCCCTGGTCGCTGTTGTGTTCAGTTCTGGGGACCACAGTTTAAGGAGGTCATTGACAAAGTGTTGAGAGGAGGGTAGTCAGGACGGATGAAAGGCCTGGAGTCTGTGTCATAGGAGGATTTGTTGAAGAAATTGGGTGTGGTTACTTGGAGAATAGAAGACTCAGGGTGGATATCAACCATTTGAAGGGCTGTCCTGTGGAGGGTGGGGGAGGTGAAGCCAACACACACAGTTATAGGGTTACATGCAAGTGAGGCCCCAGGACCAAGTGCCTGGGGAGGGGAGGTAAAGAGCCCCGTGTACTGTCCCCATGCCAGCAAGCTCAAGAAGCCCTCTGCCTCCCTTCTCTGACTCCAAGGCCAGAGATTTCCACTGAGCCTTGCTGCCCCGGGAACAACTCTTCCCTCCTCAGGTTGCAGACTCAGCGACAAGGCCAGATCCAGCCTTGCCTGGATTCCAGACCAGAAGAGCCCAGGGCCAAACCCAAGCCTGCCTGGGTTCCAGACCAGAAGAGTCCAGGTGGGTGGAAGAGGTGGGGGTAGGAGACTTTGGCTTTTTATTGACCCTCCATCAGTTCATACTGGGCTCTACAATTTCCCTGGCTCAAGGTGATTAAAAATTAATTGATCAGTTTAATATTCTCCTCTCTTTCCCCCCTTCCCTCCCTGCCTTTCTCTTTCCTGGGAAGGGAGTTCAAGGAGCTTCTGATAGGTGTTAATTAGTCCTTTACAGCCCTTGTCAAATTCCAAAGCAGCTCATAAATTCATTAAACTCTTAGATGTAGCTGGGGCCAGCGCCAAGCCACCAGTGTGGGGATGTTGAATTTGTCTTTGTATTATTTACCATCATTGGGAAACCCGGCTCAGCAGTACCAAGGCCAGCCTGGCCTAAGGCCCAGAGCCCAGAGCCCAGAGCCCAGAGCCCAGAGCCCAGAATCCAGAGTCCAATCATGTCACTCTCTAGAGCCCAGAAGCCAGAATCCAGAGTCCAACCTTGTAGCTCTCTCTAGAACCCAGAATCCAGAGTCCAGTCTTGTAGCTCTCTCTAGAACCCAGAACCCAGAGTCCAATCATATCAGAACTCAGAACTTAGAGCCCAGGAGACATCCCAACATAGTCCAGAGCTCAGAAAGAGAAGCCAAGAGTTTAGAGATTTAGTATCATCATTGACTAGCTTGGAATAGTTTTAAATGCTCAGTCCTTGAGGAGTGGGGTACGGAATGTGGGAAAAACACAGAGTACCCTGACCCCCCACTCCCTCCCCACAGCTGTGTATGATCTGGCTCAAGGTTATTCAGAAAATCCATGTCAGAAAGGCCTACTGAGGCACTGAGGAGGCAGTGGCTTCTCTTCCATTTGTCACCCTCGAATCTCTCAGCTATTTCTATTATCAAATATCAAAGAATATCAAAGCCAGGAGGACTTCAGGGGTATCTAATCCAAGCCAAACCTGAGTAAGATGCTCTCTCCAACACCTCTATCAAGTGGTCACCCAGTTAAGAATAGGGTCTGTTTCTTCCCAAGAAAGCACTTTGCACTTTTTTCATTGAGTCTGGGGCCCAGTCAAAGATGATCCCCTCCTCCACAGGGCAGACCTCCAGATACTTGAACACAGCTCTCCTTTGGCACCCCACCCCCAGCCTTTTCTTCTTCAAGATAAACATCCCTGAACCAATCCTCATGGGTCCCTCTCCAAACTGGCCACCTCTCTAGGTTACCATGATCCTTTCTAAAACACTACCCAGAACTGACTGCCTTCTCCCTACTGGGTAGGACCAGGATGGTGTGCAGGGGGATTATTCCATTTCTATAGCTAGAAACTTAGACTGTCTCCATACTGCCCCAGATCCCATTGGCTTTGTCACCCTGTGGACCCAGACTGAGTTGGTCATCCTTGAAAGCCACCATATCTTTAGCTTAGGCAAACTGGCCTAACCCAGAATTCCCCATCTTGTACTTATAAAATCGATTCCTTGATTCTAAGCGTAAGACTCTACGTTTACCCCTAGTAAAAATTCTATCATATTTGACTCAGTCCCATGTTCTAGCCAGTAAAGATCCTTTGGGACCCTGACTCTGTTACCCACTGTGTTGGCACTCCTTCCCAGCTTAGGGTCATCTGCTAATTTAATTAGCCACTATCCATCTATGCTTTTATCCAAGTCATCAATGCTTCCATTACCCCAAACATTGGAGTCTCAGCACTCCCATGAATCTGAGATCTTACTGATGTAGGCAGTCTCTCCAACATAACAGATCACAAGTCATCCATGCTTGCCCATGCTGTGCCACTTGTGCCCATATCCTGCCATAAATTCCCACAGGGAATCCATCCACTCAGCAAGCTAGGGGGCAGGGGTCTCCTCAGCTCTCTTGAGATTGCGTGGCTGTGTCTGTCAGAGATAAAAATATCACTGCCAATGCCTTATACTAATCCTTCTACTATAGTATGGTGCCTCCTTCTGAGCTCTTAATTAAGTGGCTAGGCACATATATCATCAGGAGAGGAATGGGGTAGTGAACAGGATGGCCATTATTGAGTTGGGTTGCTCAGGACAGATGCCCAGAGGTAGATCACGCTGTCTCCATGCTTTCTTGCACACTGATGGATATAGGGTCGGATAGGGCAGAGTAAGAGGTGATGCTCAGGGACAAGTCTCTGAGGGAATGATGTGGCTCCTACCTGAATCATACAAATGTACATCAAAGCCATTAGAAATAGCACAATGGACCCAAGGCAGTCAAGGTCTGAGCAGTTCTAGGAGGTAGCCTCTGCTCTCCCCTCATCACCTGCTCCCATGTCCGGAGAGCCTTCCACTCTACATTGACAGATCTCTAAAGAACACTGCTTACTGATATCCCCATTAGTGTATGGAATGACAAGTAAATGGAAGGGCTACACCCCAAATGCCCCTCACTTCTTACTGTTGTCCCTATGAGGCTATCCTGTCAATTGAGAGTTAGGCTGCTTTAACAGAGAGAACCCTGTACTTAGAGTCAGGAAGACCCGGGTTCAAATCTTGTCTCTGAATGTTACTAGCTGTGTGACCCCTCTCTAAACTCCAATTTCCTCATCTTGAAAAGGGTTATAATCATACCTGTGAGACCTACCACACGGAGTTGCTCTGAGGCCCAGATGAGAAAATGTATTTGTAAAGTGCTCTGCAAACCTTTAAAGGACAATGTAAATGTCAGTAATTAATTGATCTGAGTCTGAATTGAAGGGAGTAGTTTTGAGGAGAATGAGGTATTATTGCTCCTTTGTTCCCTTTTCTGGACTTCATCTCAGCTCTTTATAGCCCTACCCCCGAGCCTCATGGAAAAAAAATTACTTAAAACTTAGGTTTTGACTCATATATAAAGCTTCCCCAAAAGTGGAGGGTAGAAGGGTATTGAATGTACAATGATAATCAGGTATAGGACAGTTATTTATTTCATACACACACACATACACACACACACACACACACACATCCGTGTACACAATGCTTAATACACACAAGACCCTCAGGCTCTTGTTGCCAGAAAACTTAATGAGCAGCAGCTATAACACAACTAATTTTCCCCTCTCCTTGAAGGTTGATACTTAAAACATCAAGACCTGATGGAGTTCAAGATCCTGCTGAATACATATTTTGCATTTCACTTTGACTCTGTCCTGTCCAAACAATTTCATTCCTGTCCATGTCTTTTGGCAAGCCGGGTTAGAGGTTAAGCTTCTCCCCCTGTTTGTGATCATCCTCTCCAATGCAGAAATTCCCTCTGCTACCAGTCAACTCTGACCACAGGACCCATCTTCTCCAAACTCTCAGATCAATCAATCAATAAAAATTTATTAAGAGCTTATTATGTGCTTTGTACTAGGACACACACAAAAAAGCAAAAGACAATCTCTGCCCTCAAGGAGCTTATAATCTACTGGATTTTAAGTTTATAATCTTATAGATTTCCCTCGAGTAGTTTGTAAAGTCACGAGACTACAGCCAAGGCTGTACATGTATACTTGAGTCTCAGGATCCCTGTTCAGTCGCTGATGTCCAGGGAAGGAAACCTCAAGCAGAAAAAGTCAACATTTGGTTGAAGATTAGCAGGATAGAGAGAAGTGATGTTGTCATGAGAGACTACTACAGCCTGTTTAAGCAAAAGGAAGAAATGCCACACTTAGCATGGAGGCATGTTATAGAAGTGATGAGGTACATCAGTATCTGCTGGCAATGCTGTCGATAGCATGGAGCCAACAGATCTTTACCTCAAGGTTTCTACATTGGAAGGAGGTCACTTCCACTCAGAAGGGTGTACTTCCTTGCTATACCATCCCTGCACCTTGCCTTGTGTCCTCCAGGGTCTTGTCACTATGGCATCTCAATCCTAGGAACCAGTTGGCCCCAAAATACCCAAGGGGGACTCTCTGGGGAATGGGCTGGTCCGTCTCCAAGCACAAGTGCACCCCTATCAGACCTCTGAGCTGGCCCCACCATGGGTGCAAATGTTCTTAGTTACAACTCTGCTCATCCTGCCAGAGGCAGAGCAGCTGTTAATTCTCAACTTGTCTTAACAATCATTTCAGCCTTTAAAGGATTGGGGAAAAGACAAGGGGGAATGGCTCACTTCAGGGTTTAACTCACAAGCAGAGAAAGACTGGGATTCCTGGGGGCAGTGACCCTCACAGCTTAGATATTGGCAGAGGGAAAGAAAGTGAGGCACAGGCATTGAGGAACCTTAGAATTGTGCTTTTCCAGGTCTGATTGACAGGCTGAGAAAAGTTTGGGAACCCTGAGGGCGATGATCCCTCCAGCTTAGAGCTGATGACAGGCAAGGCTAAGAAAGCCAGACATAGTCTACTGTGTACACTAGAATCTGGGGAAGATTTCAAAGTGTTCTGAGAAAGGACAGGTTGAATACAGTGTCCTAAAATCTACAGGGGAAGCAAGACCTGAAAGGTTGGGCAGTTCTCAAGAATGCAGTTCTGAAGATACAAAGAGAAATTATTCCAGAGAAGAGGAAATAGGGGGAGCTAGCTGTCCAAAGGGACCTGTGTGACTCCACAGGGAACAGCTCACTGGCCAGCTCAGATTGTCAAAAGACCTAAACAAATGATGGAATTGAGGACAGGAGAGAAAGGTTGGAGCAGATAGCATGGTGTGGTCTTGTAATAAAGTGTCCAAAGTATTACAGCTTGAAGGGAACCAAGGCTGGTGAAGAGTGCTAAGGGCAACAAAACATGCTTCCTTTATTATGCTATGGGCAGGAGGAGGATGAAAAGAAGGTAGAAGACAGCAGCTCAGCATGGCTGGGGTGGCCACACTGGAAGAGACAGAACACAAATGGCTAATAGGGAGTGGGAATCTCAGATCGGATGAGAAATGAGAAGAGATCACCTGACTTCCCTCAACAAGTCCTCAGGTCCAGCCCCATAACATCCCAGGTCCTGAAAGAACCATCAGATGTGATGGCCGAGCTAGTGTTGGTGATTTGTCTTGGAGACAGGGAGGGGGTGCAGGGGACAGGAGACAAGCAAGTTTTCCAACTTAGAATCTGTCAAATATAGTTTCGAGTGTTTGACTCAACCTACCTTGTTATATGGATGATTAGTGAATGTCTAGGAAAGATTTCATGTCTTCACCAATAACAAGGCATACCAAACGAACCTTGTTTCCTTTTTTCTAACCATGTTTCCAGGGGGTAAATTGGGGGGAGGAAAGGAAGATACTGAAACCATAGTTGTTGGGATTATTATGGAGGGGATTCCTGTACTGCAGTGGTTGAGATTAAATGACCTTTGATTCTAGCTCTGAGATTCTGGAATTCTTCAAAAATAGAGTTACTCTTTCTGTCTTCAAGGACCTTTTCTTCTTCTGAGAGGGATAAGGAAAGGAAGGATGGTTTCAGGTAAAAGAGGGAAGGGCATACATGGGAGATGACCTGCATAAATGGGAGGCAAGAGGCAGCAGGATGACATTAGGGAACCTCTGGTGATCTAGTCTGACTAGAACTGAGGGGAGAAAGGGGGTGGAGAGAGCCTTCTTGAGAATCTTGTGCCAGGCTGCCAGGCCGAGTACCAGGCTGAGCCTGCTTGAGAATCTTCAGTACAGACTGGGTTTGTGTTTAATCCTAGAGACAATAGGAACCAGGGAAGGGTTTGGAGCAGGGGAATGACATAGTCAGTCTGTGCTTTAAGAGTCTCTTCGCAGCTATGAAGGATGGATTGAAGAGATAATGGACAGTCCCTGACCTCAGGGAGCTCACAAGCTAATGCCCTCCCCTCAAACACTCAAATTGTGGGTAAATGGTTTCCACACATTTTTAGGGACCTTCTATATTTGGGTGGGACCTTGGGCCAGCTTCCTGGGGTGTTGCCTCATCATCATCACCATGGTTACTAAGACATTTGCATTCTTATCTCTTATGATTTCCTGAGAGCCCTAGACTGGGATTCAGGAAGCTTGGATTTAAGTCCTTGTTCTTTTGCTTAACTAGCTGTATGACTTTGGGCTGCAAGGCTCTCTTTAGACCTCAGTTTTCCCATCTGTAAAATGGGTTTGATGATGATCTCTGAGGTCCCTACTAGCTCTAACATTCTATGAGTCTATGAAACATAGAAAGGGCCTTAGAAATAGTTCCTTCCCCTCTCTGGTCCTCAGTTTCTCTATCTGCAAAATGAGGGGATATGTCTCAATGATCTCTAAGGTTCTTATCAGCACTGACATTTTGTGATTCTGTACCCAATGAGCTATAATGACTACTGCTACCAAAAAAACCCCTGTTTTTCTTAAAAGAATAAAGGACAGACCCCAATTGTTACAGTCACTGTGGTGAGTTGCCATCAGGCATCTATGTGCGTCATCTGTCTTTGGGCCCATTCAGTCATTGACTCCAGATGAATTAGAAGCCGGCTTTGGGGGGACATTGCTGATTTCTACCAGTCTCCAACTATTCCCTCCATGGACAGTAAAGAGGACCAGTGTATTGCGCGTGCTCTTCTGCCATGACCACAATTTGAGAAGATTGGTCTGAGCCTTTATAACCATAAGGGAAGAGAAGACCCAGGACTGACCCTGTGCAATCATTCACAGCCTCAGACCAGAGAAGGAACAGGCACAGAAGTAGGATGAGAACCGCAGGGGCCAGTGCCATGAGCAGCTGAGGGAAAGCACTGCCTCCAGCAAGAGAAAGCTGTTAGCAGATCTCAAACTACTCCTTCAATTTATCCCTACCCAGGGCTTCCTGTGATAAGGCCAGGACCCTGACCATGGCCCACATTTTCCCCAATCCCAATGGCCATTTGCCTTCTTAAGAGCCTTTGGAATGACTCTTGTCACCAATAACTGGACAGTTCACTGGAGGGATTCTGGCTAAGTCAGAGGGAGACGGGCTGACACGGCTAGCCAAGTCACTGAAGCGATGGACAAGCCAATAACTAACTAGCATTCTAGAAATGGGCAGGCAGAAGGAAGAGGGTTGGAAAGACAGATACCTAGATAGGCCAGAGGGAGTCGGACTAGACAACTGACTGACTTTGTCACTAGAAGGAAGGCAGAGAGATGACCAGATAGGTTACTAGAAAATGGGCAGACAAGTGGCTAGTGAGGCCAGACAAAAGGATGGCTAGGCTGAAGGGGGATGGAAAGATGGACAACTACAGAGTTCAGAGAGAAGGAAGGACAGACAGCTAGCAACATCGCTGAAGAAAGGAGTGACCTCATGGGCAGAGGGCTTTTCTAGGAGACAACCCAGGCAATTCATTTAACCCATCTATAAAATGGGAATAAGAAGAGCACCTACTTTACAGAGATGCTGTACGAGGGATTCATCGAGATAAAAGATGTTAAGCAAATTGCAAACGTCAAAGTGCTCTATAAATGTTAGCTATTATTATTATTATTATCATTATGGTCACAATCAGCTTAAGTGTATCTGTAGCATCTCTGTCTGTGTGTGTGTCCATGTGTCAATGTCAGTAGATCTCTCTGCCTCGGAGCCTGCGGGCAGGGGGAGCTCTGGGTGTGACATTATATCTGGGTGTGGCTCTTAAGCAGAATATCCACCAATGTATGTATGTCTCTCCCTCTGTGTGTGTGTGTGTGTGTGTGTGTGCACGCGCACACTCGTGCGCGCCTTTGTCAGTGTACAGCCAGCCCCTTGGGTTGTAAATCCTCCTTGTATGTCCGGAGGGTGAACAGTTTATAGCCCAAGGTCAAGTCTATGAATCATAGGAGGTGTTGGGAGGAAATAGCAGAGGTCTGGCAGTAAAGGGGGGTGGGGAGTGGGGGGAGAGAGAGAGAGAGAGAGAGAGAGAGAGAGAGAGAGAGAGA
>NW_020954603.1:7062199-7128995 GCF_900497805.2 Vombatus ursinus | reverse complement strand
AGAGAGAGAGAGAGAGAGAGAGAGAGAGAGAGAGAGAAGAGGGGGATGGGCTGGCTTCTGGCCCCAGGTCTCTGAGTTGAGCTGAGCTAAGCTGGGTTTTAACCTATGCAGCCTCCTCTTGGTTGTTGTTTTTTTTTTTAATTTTATCTTATTTGTACTAATGCAGTGCTCTTTGTTTTTTACATCCCATTTATTTCCAAATGTATCCACCCTCTCCTTGCCCTCCTTTACCCAATGAACCATCCTATGAAACCAAGATTTTAAAAGAAATGGAAAAAAAGAAGCATTTCAGCAAATTTAAGCAACATGTCAATTATGCCAGATCAAATATGCCGTATTCCAGGGCTGTAGTTCCTCACCATAATGAAGGCAATGAAAGGTATTTCCTCCACTCTTCTCTGGAGCTTAGTCATTATAATTGCATTTTTCATTTGTGGTTTTGTGCTCTCTCTGTTTACGTTGGCACCATCATTATGTCCATTGTTTTCCTGGTTCTGTGTCCCTCTGCATCAGTTCATAGAAGTTTTCTCATGTTCTTTTGAATTCTTCATATTCATCATTTCTTACAGCACAGGAATACTCTATCATGTCCATGGACTGCAGTGTGTTCTGGCATTCCCCAACCAATGGGCATCTGCTTTTGTTTCCAGGGCTTTGGAACTGGACAAAAAGTATTTCTCTGAACCTGTTGGTGGATATAGGATGGTTCTTTCTGTCTTTATCCTCCTTAGGGTATAGGCCTACCAGTGGGACTTCTGGGTCAAAGGCTATATACATTTCAGTCACTTTTTTTCTCGTACTTTGAAATCTCTTTCCATTTCACAACTCCACCAACAATGCATGAGTGTGCCTGTCTTCTCACAGCCATTCCAACATTGACTAGACCCATCTTTTGCCAACATTACTAGACCTATCTTTTGTCATCTTTACCAATTAGCTGGGGCTTGGGTAAAACCTCAGAGTTGTTTGGATTTGCATTTCTCTTATAATTAGTGATTATAAACATTCTTTCATATGATTGTTAATTGTTTGCAATTCTTTTGAGGACTATTTATTCATACTCTTTGACCATTTACTCATGGGAAATAGCTCTTAGTCTTATATGATTCTGTAAATTCCTGGCAGATCCCTTCAAATGATAGCTGAGGGAAGAAGAATAGAAAAATTCATAGAGCAAGGACTAGAGGTTGGGTTCCCTTCTCTTCCCCCAGACAAGATTGCCCAGAAGCTCCAATGGGGCTATAGATTCAAAGAAATAGCCAGCTATCCAGAGCTCTGGGACATGTCATGGCCCTCCCTGCTCTCTGCCTCCCTGTCTTTAGCCCAGGTGTAAAATTCTCCAACTTTTACAAAGGGCTTTGATATCCTAGAAGAAAGAATCACAAATGGTTTTCCTGTCATGGGTCCATGGACTGGTATATGTCTGTGAATATAGGTCATGGGATGAGCCAATATTTATGCAACACTTGGAAGTTTGCAAAACATCTCCCACCCATTTTTTCATTAAAGCCTTCCACTACCTTGTGAGGAAGGTGCTACAGGCATCTTTAGCTCCATTTAATAGATCAATCAGTCAGTCAATTATCCATCAATAAGCACTTATTCAGCACATCCTCCACGTGCTAGGCACTGTTCAAGAGGACACAAATACCAAAGTGAGACAGTTTCTGCCCTCCAGGAGATTACAGTCTACCAGGAAGATGCAACAGGTTTTCGGATAAGTAAATAGAGAATATACACAAAAATTAGTTTGCCATGATAGGGAGAGAAGACAGGAAAGACTTCTAAAGGAAGTGTGCCCAGAACTGAGCCTTGAAGGAAGTTAGGGGTCCCAAAAGGCAGAGATGGGGAAGAACAGCATTCCAGGCTTGGGAAGCAGCCTGTGCAAAGTCAGAGGCAAGAGATGAAATTTTAAGTCTAAGGACAAGGCAAGAGAGACAGTATGGATGAAAGTAGAATTGATGAGGGACAGTGATTGGTATACAGTCTAGAAAGACAGGCTAGAATCAGATCGTTAAGGGCCTTATATACCAAATGGAGGAGTTGGCATTTTATCATAAAAATAATGCAGAGCCACTTGAGTGTCTTAAGCAGTGGAGAGAAATGATCAGATATACTTTAGAAAGATGGCTGATAGCTGTGTGGAGAATGGATTGGAAATGGAAAAGACTGGAGGCAGGAAAAACAAATTAGGAGCTTATTGTAGTAGTTCAGGAAGGAGGTGATGAGTGCCTGAGCTAGAAGCATAGTGTGAGGAGAGAGAAAAGGATAGACATGGGAGATTCTAAGGAAGTGAAATTGGCCAGACTTAGCAATTTATTGAATGAATGTGAGGGGTGAGGGAGAGTTAAGAGTTGAGGATGACTCCTAGGTTATGAGCCAGGAGGTCTGGAAGGATATTGGTATCTGTGATAGAGACAGAGAAATGAGAAAGAGAGATGAGTTTGGGAGATGTAAAAACGAATTTAGTTGTGAATGTGTTACATTTAAGGTGCCTCTGGGAAGCACAGGTAGAAGTATCCAGCAGATAGTCAGTAGTTGAGGGCTGGAGCTCAGGAGAAAGATGACCCCAGAGCTGGAGATTTAGGAGTAATCTGCATAGAGAAGATAGTTCAATGCATGGAAACTGATGAACTCTTCAAGAATGTAGAGAGAGGGGCAACTAGGTGGCGCAGTGGATAGAGCACCGGCCCTGGAGTCAGAAGGACCTGAGTTCAAATCCAGCCTCAGACCAAACACTTGACACTTACTAGCTGTGTGACCCTGGGCAAGTCACTTAACCCCAACTGCCTAAAAATTAAAAAAAAAATGAAGAATGTATAGAGAGAAGAGGAGAGGGCCCAGGATGGAGCCATGGAGACACCCACACTGAGACAATAGGACATGGATGAGATCCTTCAGAGCAGACTGAGAAGGATCCATCAGACAGGCAAGAGGAGAAGCAGGAGAAGGCAATGTCACAAAACCCAAAGAAGGCGGGAATGGCCGCAATGCGAAACACTCCACCGAGGTCAAGAAGGATGAGAGCTGACACAAGGCTGTTACTTGGAGCAATAAAGAGATAGGTGACCTTGAAGAGAATGGTTTCAGTTGATTGGTGGGGACTGAAGCCAGGCTAAAAGGAATTGAAAAGTGAGCAAGTGGAGGTGACAAGAGGAAGCAGTTTTTTCTAGGAGTTTGGCCATGAAAGGGAGGAGAGAGGTAGAATGATAGAAGCTAGAGGGGCTGGCCGAGTCAAGAGAAAGGTTTTGGTTTTGTTATTACTTTTTTAAGCTAGGAGAGAACAAGCCCATTGTAGGTATCATTCTCAAAGACTAGGGCAAAAGGGTTGAATGGGCCGGGGCTAATGATGAGTTGATGTAAATCGTGGAACTGGAAATGGGAAGGAGCTCCCCACAGATGAGCATTCTAGATGGCCTCATCTTTCTTTCCAGTGAAATATTTCTTGAGATTCTCTCCTGAGAGAGGGTGGGACAAAGGGAGTCTAGGTAGCTGAGAAGATAAGGCTTGGAACTACTGCCGTGGAAGAGAACAGATCAAAGGATTGCCATGCATCAGTAGGACCCAGATGAGATCGGACAGCAACGTTCTGCAGCGGACCTGGCCAACACAACTGGGAGAAACTTCCTTCTGCATCACTGGGCAGCAGGGGTGCAAGAGTACAGAAGGCAGGTGGCAGAAGGAATGAAAGTCTGGTGTCTGTAAATGTCTGAGCACGACATCAAGGCAGCAGATTCCAGGGTCAAGAACCAGGTCAAGGTAAACTGGTTAACTCAAGGGAGGAGACAGCCTTCTCCCTGTGGTCCCTCTCCAATCCATCCTTCACACAGCTGCCAAAGTGACATTCTTACAGCCTAGGTCTGACCATGACACTCCCCTGAATGTTACTTCCAGAATCTGCTGGGCTTCCTCCCATTGCCTGTAGGATAAAAAACAAACTCCCCATTGGCATTTAAAGCCCTTCACAGCCTGGCCCCAACCTATATTTTCAGATTGATTTCACATTACTCACCTAATATACTCTTCAATCCAGTCAGCTGATCTACTTAATGTTTCCTACATCCAACAACCCATTCCCCTCCTCCGTACTTTTATATATACACATCCTTGGGCGTCTAGGTGGCATAGTGGGCAGAGAACTGGGCCTAGAGTCAAGAAGACCTGAGTTCAGATCTGGCCTCAGACACTTACTAGCTGCGTACCCTGGGCGAATCACCTGTTTACCTCAGTTTTCTCATGTATAAAATGAGCTGGAGAAAGAAATGGCAAACCACTCCAGTGTCTTTGCCAAGAAAACCCCATATAGGGTCACAAAGAGTCAGACACAACTGGAAACAACTAAACAAACAAACAAACAAACAAAACTGTATATATATACTTACATATATATACATAAACTTTGTTCCCCAAACCTGGAATTCGCTCCCTCCTCATGTCTGCCTCTTAGCCTCCCTAGTTTCCTTCCAGAGCTACCTCCTACACAGAGCCTCTCCTAAATATTTTGTTTAGTGCCCTTCCACCAGCCCCTGAAATGATTTTACTTTAACTTTGTATATTTTTTTAATGATAATCTGTGCCCGTGTTGTTTCTCACTAGTAGAATGTAACTTTCTTGAGAGCGGAGGCACTTTCATTTTTGCTTTCGTTATCCCCAGCACCCAGCAAAGTGGCTGGTATATAGTAAGTGCTCAATGTTGCATGTTGGGTTATTGTTCAATTTAATGAAGCCAGACGGTGGTCTTTGCCCCAAACCCTTCCCCTCTCCCCATTTTCCTTACTACCATCAAGGACACCACCAGCCTCTCAGTTACTTCTGCTCAAGACCTAAACATTATCGTCAATTGCTCACTCTTTCTCAGCTACCATACTCAATCAGCCAAGTTGTTTCCACTTTTATAGCATCTCTCAATATGCCCCCTTCTCTCATCTGATGCTGCTCCAACCCTGGTACAGGTCCTCATTACCTCAGACCTAGACCATTGCCCTAGTTGCTTGGGGAGGTGGGGGGCGGTCCTGCGCCACTCCACCCCACACCCCACACTCAACTGTCAAACTGATCTTCCTAAAAAGCACGTCTGACCTTGTCACCCCACACACTCGATAAATTCTGAGGGTCAAATACAAAATCTGTTGTCATTCAGAGTTTTTCATCAGTTAGAGCCCTTTGCTATCTTTCCAGGTTCTCACCCCTCATCCCCCCTCCCACACGTACTCTGAAACCTAGTGCCACTGGCCTCCTTGCTGTACAGGACAGTCCACCTCCTAACCCCAAGTGCTTTCTCTGGCTGCGCCCCATGCCTGGAATGCTTTCCCTCCTCATTTCCACTTCCTGCCTTCCCTGACCGCCTTCTGCAAGAAGCCTTCCCCAGTACTTCTTAATCTTAATGCCTTCCCTCTGTTAATGCTCTCCAATTTACCCCGCATGTACTTTGTGCATAGTTGTTTGCATACTGTCTTCCTTGTTAGACTGAGAGCCCTTTGAGGGCAGGGACTGTCTTTTGCTTTTCTTTGTATCTCCAGCACTTAACACAGTGCCTGGCACATATTAGGTACTTAATCACTGTTTATTGACCTGACTTGACTCTGACTCAGTTTCTCTGAATTGTCCCCACTGACCTGCCTCAGGCACCCTTACTATGGAGACAGAATGGATCAGGTCCTTCCCCAGACAATCACTGGTGTGTATGATCATGAGCTGGCCCCTTATTCTCCCTTAGCCTCAGTTTCTTATCTGTAAAAATAGAGCTGAGGGTCTACATTACCCACCTCCCAGGGCTACAGAGAGAAAAGAACTTTTCAAGGCACCATGACTTAAAAGTGGCAGCTCTGCTCAGAGATGAACAAAGCATTAATTAAGGATTTACTAAGTGTAAAGCCCTAGGGACACAGACAGAAAGGCCAAAGGGCCCCTGTTCTCAAGGAGCTCATGCTCTAATTGGGGGAGCTAATGCATAGAGGATGTTTCAGTTGGAAAGGACTGGAGGTCCTCAGGGAGCAGCCACAGGGAATGTGGGAAGGCTCAGGGTTCCTTAGCACACATCAGCAAGTCAACTGGCAGAGGCCAGGGTCCAGAGACCGCAAAGACAGCAGATGTGAAGGCCTAGTGATCCTCTCTCTTAGCAGAACAATTTTAGCTCATAGCCAAGCTGGGAGTGAGCCTGAAGAAGGATTCTGAGTGCCCTCCCAAAGAACTGGGGAGGGGGCATTAGGATCATCCAAGAAGGGGGGAGCAGAAAGAGACGTTGACAGGAAGGTTATAGGGAGAGGACCGCAGTCACCCTGCATGAGGGGGAAAGACAGGAGAAGTGTACCCCCCATCCTTTCTTCCCACCCAGTCGATTAGATTGAGTGGTGTCTAGATTGCTGCTGCATATTGGTTACCCAATAGCATCAAACAAGAATGGTGTCTCCCCGCATAGAAAACACACCCCACCAGGATGAGCACTGGCTCCTCTTTGTCTTGGTTGTCCCCAAGGCCTGGCACAGGGCCTAGCACACAGTGGTAGTCTCACTAAGGTTGGTTCTTGGTTAAATTGAGTTCTGACTTTCACTCCTTAGTAAGGAGTGGGTGGTGCATGGAAACAATCCTGACTGTGGTGGTCACCCAAGAATTCTTTGGTGGTGGGGAGGGGCACAGATATGGGGGCATCACTGGCTTCAGGTGTCTAGTGGATGCTCCTGAAGGCTTCCTTGGGCCATTTACGATCCCCGTTGCATGGGGGCCAAGGAGCCTCCATTAAGTCCCTTGCCCTCTGCAAGGCCCTCTCTCATCATCCTATCCCTGCCCCCACCCTGCCCCCTGCAAGAATCCCCTCTCTCCCTTTTTCTTTCTGCAGTTATCTCATCCCCATCTGTCCTGGGGATGAGGCCCGCAGGCTCCTTGGCTCTGAAACCTTTTTTACGACTCCGCCTGTAATTAACTCAAGTCATAAAATTTTTCAAATCCAAATAGACATAATTAACATTTAATGCCCCTGGTTGGGGCCTGGACAGTCTGAGTGAGCCCAGCATTGATCATAGATAGTAGAGGTAAGGGAGCCCTGGGCCTAGTCCTGCTCAGGATCCATGACCTGGAGGAGAGGGGATGATGAGGACAATTCTCTAGGCCTGAGGGGCTGGGGCCAGGATTGGGCCCTGAAGCCCATCTCCCAGAATTCCAGAAGCTCTAGGAGTGGAGGATGGGCACTCCAGGAAGGAGGGAAAAGAGTTCAGAAAGGAGGGATGCATTAAGCTGAGATCCTGAAGGGCTGAGAGGAGGGCATTCCTGCCTGAGTCCTCTTTGGCCTGGCCCGTCAAGGCCCAGAAGGGTTCTCCAAGGCACCTGAGCTAGTAGGGTGGGGGACCCAGGCCCCGCCTGGCTAGGAGTGAGTGGCAGTAACAAGCCGTGCCTGGATGCCCTCACAGTTGTCCCTCTGTTCTTGGGCCCCAGCCCTGCCCCTTCACCAGACACCGCTGCCTTTCTGCTCCCATAGACCCCTATTGTGGAGCAGCTGACCAGGCCTGGCTGTCACTGACCAGCAATGGCTGGAACTGACGGAAGGCCAGTCAAGGCTGGGGCTGCTCTTGGGGTAAGCTGGGGCTGCTCCAGACTGAGCAGGGCTGGGGCTGCTGCCTGGCACTGGCCAGCGTGGACCAACAATGATTCCAGCTGACTGGGGCTGCCCAGGGAAGAGCCACAGGGGCCCCTGCCAACCTTTCTTTGTTACCTTATTTCACATAACTCATCCTCATCCTCACACACTCTATGTTGAAACCAGACTAATCTGCTTGTTCCCTGGACACAACACTCCATCTCCTGCCCAGGGCCTTTGCGCTGGCTCTCCAAGAGGGACAGACAGACAGGCAGGCAGGAAGGGAGGGAGGCGGAGACAGAGATATAAAGAGACAGAAAAAGAGACAGAGACAGATATACAGACAGAGAGAGAGAGAGAGAGAGGGAGGATGCTAGGAAAACCTTTCTGCTGTTCCCCAGGCCTAGAATGTCCTCCTTTCTCATGTCCACCTCCTGGCTTCCCTGGCTCCCTTCAAGCCCCAGTTAAAATCCCAGCTTCAAAAGGAAGCCTTTCCCGATTCTCTCTCTGCCTTCCCTCTATTGATTATTTCCAATTTATCATGTTTATAGCTTGTTGGTACAGAGTTGTTTGCATGCCATCTTCCTCATTAGACTGTGACCTCCTTGAGGGAATAGACTGTCTTGCCCCCGTGTATGCCCAGATCTTAGCACAGTACCTGGCACATAGTAGGTGCTTAATAGATGTTTAGGGCAGGTGGTGGAGTGGATGGAGTGCTGGGTCTGGAGTCAGGAAGACTCATCTTCCTGAGTTCAAATCTGGCCTCAGATAATTACTAGCTGTGCAACCCTGGGCAAGTCACTTAACCCTGTTAAATGAGCTAGAGAAGAAAATGGCAAATCACTCCAGCATCTTTGCCAAGGAAACCCCAAATGGGATCACAAAGAGTAGGACACAACTGAAAACAACTAAACAATGACAATAGATACTTATTGACTGACTATAGAATGGCTTTCCTGATTCTCTTCTAGTTCATCTTCTCTCTCCCTCTTCATCTCTGCCACCTCAATTACCTGCTTCCTTCAAGACTCAATTCAGGTGCCACCTTCTTCTTAAAACCTTTTCTGGTCCGTGCTTCGCTCCACAAGCAAAGACCTCCCTCCCAAGACTTGTATTCATTTTGTACGTATGACCTATATACTCAAATGTGTATACATCAGCTCTTTGAGGGCAGAGACTTTTCCCATTTTTGTCTTTGTATCTCTAGCACTTAGCACCATGCCTAACATAACAAGTTTGTGTTGCTTGTTATGTCATGATGTCAAGACCCTCCACCACTCTGGTTGCCATTCTCCATGGTGGTTCTACCTCTCTTAAGGCAACCTAGGATTTCATTAGCTTTTAGAGGGCATCCCCATTCTCCTGCTGATGGACATGGAGACTGTGGGCCACTCAACCCCCTAGATCTATTTCAGATGTCAAACTAGCTACCCAGATACCACTCTTCCCCCATTATAATGGTATTTGGACAGTGCTAATTTTGGGAAAGCCAAGGGTGAGACTTGGATGAAGGCAGAGATGGACAATGGTTCATCTAATTTGCCAATGATGCAAAACAAGAAGGGTGAGCTATCACATAGGGTGACCAAGTCAAGGTCCAAAAAGATTTTGATTAAATTAGAGCACTGGGCTGAACCTAATAAAATGGAATTCCTTAGGGATAAATGCAGTCTTACACTTGAGTTGAAAAAATCAGCTTTATCAACCCAAGATGGGGAGGCCTGTTTGGACAACAGGTGGTCTGTAATAGATCTAGGTATTCGGGTGGACCCCAAGCTCAGTATGTGTCAGCAGAGTGTTGGGGCAACCAGAGAAGCTCATGGCATCTTGGGCTACATTAAGAGAGAGACAGGGTTTCCAAGTATAAAGAAGTGAGAGTTCCACTGTGCACTGCCCTCATCAGACCTCATCTGGAGTCTTATGTCCAGTATTGGGCTCTCTAGTTTAAGAATAATGATGAAAGGACAACCAGGAAGGCAAGGAACCTTGATCCTACTTCCTATGCATGAGAATTAAAGGAATTGGGGGTGTTTAGGCTAGAGGGTTGGGGTGGGGTGAAGGATGGGGGTGGGGAGGGGACATGAGAGTTGGCTCTAAGTGTTTGAACTGAGGTCATGTGGAAGAAAAGTCAGAAGAACCAGGAGTAATGGGGGGTGGGGGAGGGAGTTTCAAAAGGGCAGATTTAAGCTGGATATTAGAAGCTTCCTAACAATGAAAGCTGCCCCAAAGTGAGAGAAGCCACCTTAAGAGATGGGGGAGGTAAGGCACTCTCTCCTGAGAGATCTCCTGGCAACTAGGTGGCACAGTAGAGAGATCCTTTGGCATGGAGTCAGGAAGACCTGAGTTCAAATCTGGCCTCAGACACTAGCTGTGTGACCCTGGTCAAGTCACTTCAACTCTGTCTGCTTTGGCTTCCTCAACTGTAAAATGGGGATAATAATAGCACCTACTTTCCAGGGTTGTTTTGAGGAATCAAATGAGATAATAAAGCACTGAGCACAGTGCCTGGCACATTGTAGGCCCTATAGAAATGATAGATATCATCATCATCATCATCATCATCATCATCATCTTCATTATCCAAGCAGAGACTGGACAGCTTCTGATTGGGCATGCTCTAGTGAGATTCTTTTTGTGTATGGGTTGGTCCCTTTCAGTTCTCAAATTCTGTAGTGTATTTTGCCTTCTTAGACTTAACTCAACATTCTTGCCTATTGTGATCTTTTTCAAGGATGCTTTTCAAATCCAACACGTTAGCTCAATGCCATGTTGGATTTTTTGTTTTTTGTTTTTTGTTTAGTTTGGCAACGCAATGGGATGAAATGACTTGCCCAGGGTCACACAGCTAGCAAGTTTCAAGTGTCTGAAGCCAGATTTGAACTCAGATCTTCCTGAATCCAGGGCCGGTGCTCTATCTACTGCACCACCTATCTGCCTCCCATCTGTGCCATGTTTGTCTGCCCCTTGAAAGGTTTCTTTCTTCTCTTAGCCTCTCATTCATGCCTGAAGGATCTGCCTGCCAGAGAGGCACTGGTCAGATGTGTCCAAGATCAGAGAGACAGTACCACTAAGTGGCGAGGACTCTCAACCAGTAGCTAGGGAACCTGGATCTCCCAAGATGCACCTCTGCTGCTCAATTGCTGTTTGACCCTCATCAAGTCACTTTCCTCTCTGGCCTTCAGATTCCTCACCTGTAAAATGGGACTAAGAATCGTTGACCTGCCTTTCTCATAGGATTTTATGAATGTTAACTGAAATATTGTCTCAGCTTCCTTTACAGAGTATATAGTATCTCTAGCTTATAAGGCATCTTGTAGACCAAAGAGTTTGTTAGACTAAAAACATACATCAGTTGCATCTGTCTCCTAGACAATGAAGCACTTTGTAAAAGGTATGTGCCTTGTAGGCTGTAGAGTGCCTTAGAGATGCTGCAGTGTTTTGTTAAGGAAAAGCAGGTGGACACTCTAAGGCTCCTTCTAAATGTGAAATCATCTCTGAGGAGATAAAGAACTGTGGAGCATGGAAAGTTCCAAGTTAAGCTTTCCATACCAGTAAGAAGATTTAGAAGTGGCTGAGTGGTCAGACCCCAAAAGTGGTCATTAATGCTTTAATGTCAGCTTGGCACAGCTCCAGTGGAGTGCCCCAGAGATCTGGGCTTGGCCCTTATCAGATACTTATCAGATTTGCAGATGATACCAAGTTAGCTGACGCAGCTGGACAGAGTTAGGCTCTAAGAAGATTTTTAATGGTTAGATCAGAACATTGGCCTGAATCTAAGATACAATATAATAAGGGTAAATATAAAATCTTGTACTTGGACTCAAAAAATAATAGGTAATAATCAACAATAATAATAATAGCTAGCATTTAATAGTACTCTAAGATTTGCAAAACATTTTAAATGTGTTGTCTCAGCATCACTAAATCAAACCCACAAGAACAAGATGGGTAAAGGATGGTTAGACAGCAATTTGGCTGAAAAAGATCTGGGGGTTTGAGTGGACAGCAAGCTCCACATAACTAGTCGGTTCATGGGATCTTGGGTTGGGCTAAGTAGGGCAGAGCTTCTTGGAATGAGGAGGTGATGGTCCCACTGTCCTTGCCTCTGCTCAGACCACATGTGGAGTCTTTTATTCTGATCTGGGCACCACTGTTTGGGAAGGGTTGGAGAGGGTCCACAGGAGGACAGCCAGGATGGGAAAGGCCTGGGGTCCATGATATTTGGGGATCTGTTGAAGGGACTGGGGCAGAGAAGACTCAGGGAAGACATGAGAGCTTTCCTCCAGTATTTGAAAGGTTGTTATGAAGAGGAAGGATCAGAGGCCCCAGAGGGCAGAACCAGGAACAGTTGAGGAGGAAGGGTAGGGGATTGGGGCCAGATGTCAGGAGAAACTCCCTAACCAGGAGAGCTGTGCCAGAGGAGGAGGGGGGAAGGGGCTTCTCTGGTGGTGGTGGATTCTGCCTCCTTGGCAGCCTTCAGACAGAAGTCAGGTGACCAGTTACTTATTGGCCATGTTGTGGAGAGCATCCTAGGTTCCTCTGAGACAGGGCTTTGGGAATTCTGAGAAAGGATGGTGATTAGTGTGCCTGGGCCTGTTTTGGTGAATCCCATTCCAAGGCCTCACACTGGGAGCTCTAGGGCTGACTGAGCCCTGAGCCGGTATCCCCACGTCCTCAAGACCGTGCCAGAGCCTTGGCTTACAGGACATTTCAGAGGTCAGACCCATTTTCAGAAAGGCTCCCTGTGAAGTAGAGGAGGGGGAGGGGGACACAGGAACATCCAGAACACTCACACATGTGCCCATCTACAAGCAGATATAGGTGCATGCGTGGCCAAGCCAACTAGCACACTTCAAAGTGTTCTATAAATGTCTGTTATTAGTATTCTGATTGTTAAGGTGCACAGACAGACAGACTTGCAGGCTGAGCCCTAGAGGTTACGTGGTAGCTGGAGAGCCCTGGAAGGGAAGTTGAAGCCATGCTTAAGGGAGAGGACTTCAGAGATGAGGAGGGGCTCCAGCTGGGCCCTTCTTTGCCCGTCAGCTTTTGCCCCACCTCCAGTGTATGGGGGTGGGGCACCCCCACAGGGGCAAGAGGCCAGCTGACCTAGGCAGTCCTCCCCTCCAGTCCTGGAGCCACAGCGACACCTACTGGACACAGAGGGCCTGCTCCTCTGCTGCTGAGCTGAGTTCATCCAGCACCAGGAGCCGCCCTAGAGGTCGGTGCCTGAGGGCCAGAGAACTCTAGGGCCCTTCTAGCCCAGCTCAGCTCAGCCTAGCAGAGGGACGAGAGCCCAGCATTTGGAGTCCTTGGTCCAGTAACTGACTCATGATAAAAGGCTGACATTTAGGGAGTTCTTGACTCCAATTCACAGGCTCATAGACTTAGAGCAGAGAGAGACTCTCCTTTCTCAGATCAGGAAACTGAGGCCCTGGGGAGAATCAAAAGTGGGATTTGAACTCAACTCGGAGCCTAGCTAGAGCCAGTGTTCCCTCCACTATCCCATATTGCTTCTCTTTCAATGGCTCCTCACATGCACATAAAACACCAGATTATGCCCCAGAAGGCTGAGGACTGCCCAAGGGCAGATTTAACCTCCCTGGGCCTAAATTTCCCTAACCTAAGGTAAAGGGTAGGACTTGATAATTTCTAAACTCCCTTTCACCTCTAACCTTTTAGGCTTCTGATCCTCCCAAGAATCAAAAGGGAGCTTTAGAGATGGGGGGGTGCCAAGATGGAGAAGAGAAAGGGCGTGGAGAAAAGGTAAGCAGCTTCTCCTCCTTTCAGGCTCAGGCTGTAGGCCCAGATGCTGGACACAGGACCATGGAATGTAGAACTCAAAGGATCTGTAGAGGTATTTCAATCCAGATGCCTGGCATCAGGCTCCAGATGTGGCTGAAGAGGCCAGGTCCAGGCTGTGGGCTTCACATCAGTTGTGTTATAAGACTCTGAGCACCTAGGTTTGCCCACTGGCTCAGCCACTTATTCTACACGTGGGCTTGGGCCAGTAACCCTCTGACTCTCTTTGGCCTAGGTTCCTACACTGTAAGGTGAGAAGGCTGGGCCAGATGGTATCCCCTTCTGGCTCTCCATGCAATGTTCCTATGGGCACACAGGCATCCATACAGGCACACATGTCAGTCAGCCAGCAAACCATTAAAGGGGCCTGTGCTAGTTATGGGGGAAAGGCAATGCTTAGAAAAGACCCAATTCCTGCCCTTGCTTCTTTCAAAGCGTAGGAAAGGAAAAAAGGCAGCAAGAGATATTTGTAATACCCATTAAGGGTGAATATCTCTGATGGGTGGGAATACTTTGAAGTCCAAAGGGAACCAACCATCAGTCATAATGGGGAATAGAGGTGGAAAATCAGGGATGGCTTCCTTATAAGGGATGAGTAGGAATTCAGTGGTTAAAGATGAAAAGGGAGGAAATGTCAGGAGGGGGGAACTGGGTGAGCGAACATATAGAGGCAAGAGGTTTTAAGGAAATTCAAGAAGCAAGTCACCCAATTCGTCTGAATCAGAGTTCGTGGAGAAGAGTAATGAAATAAAGCAGGAAAGGGGCCAGATGGCTTAGGGCTTTGAATGCCAGGCAAAACAGTTCACTTAAGAGGCAATTGGGAGCTTTTGTCAGTGTTTGAGAAGAGGAGAGATTTGACCAGAGCTGTGCATGAAGAAAATGAGTCTAGCTGAGTGGAGGATAAATTAAGGGATTGGGGGAGGAGAAGGAGGGGGAAATACCTAGGAAGAAGCAAAAAAGAGTACCACCAGGGCCAGCCTACCTTGGCACTGGTCTTTTGGACTCTCCTACCCAGCCATGCCAACCCCTCTCCATCTGAGTGGAAAAACTGCTCCAGTTCTGGGGCAGCTCCTGTTGTCTCATCCCCCACCCACCCCCACCACCCACCCCCATCAACCTAGGCAACAGCCAGCTTGGGGGGGGGAGTAGAGGAGGAGCTGAAGCATTTGTGGTGTCCGCCTTAGTGGTGATTAGTTAAAACATCAGAGTATAAACAGTCAATTGGTTCCAATAATTAATATTCCCACTCAGTCATGGGAAGGGGGGGGCAGGATGTGTGAGAAGAGCCAGAGTGAGACAGAGAAGAGAGCTACAAAGGAGAAAGAGTGTAGAGATGGGGAAAGGGAGGGGAGGGATGTGGTGGGAGAGAAAGCTGGGGGGGGGGACAAGACAGATGGAGAGGGAGAGTTCAAGAGGGAGAGGAGGAGAAGGGGAGGAGGAAGAGAGAAACAGAGTAGAGGCAGAAGGGGGAGAGACTGGGAGGGGGCGTCCAGCGAGACTGGGGAGGGGGAAGCTCTGAGCAGCCTTGGCCCCCACCCCCGCGGAGCGGCCGGGGGAGGTGGATAGAAGGAGGTGGGGGGGTGCGTCCACACCACTATTAATCTCTGCTCCGAGTGCGCTAACGAGGCTAATGCGGGCAGTGACAGGGCCCATCTCGCCACCTGATTTAGGGGCTCAGGACGGAAGCAGCTCCAGGAGGGGGAGTGGGGCGGGAGCCTGGGAGACACTAAACCAGCCAATAAATCTCAGCCTGAGCCCCCCCCCCCTCCAGTCCTCGGAATTGAAACCATAGAACTGGGCGTTGTGGGGATGCGGTGCCGGCGGCGCCCGGGGGTAGGCTGTTTGCCTCTTCCTTAGCAGAATCTCTTTGGGTGGGGCCCGGCCCCGACCCAGCCTGAGTGTAACCCTGAGCCTCACCCTGGCCCGGCCTGGGAGGGGATGGATGGGGGGGCTGGCGACCAAGAACCCCCGCACCTTCATTTCTCAGGTCACTGCTTGGCTAATGGGCTATTAATTTGCTCAATCGTCCCCTGTGAGGCAAACTCAATTTCTGCCAGAGACTCTTCCCTGCCCGTGGACAGATGCGTGATTGATGGGAGGGCCAGCTGTCACCGGTCAGGGCCCGCCCGCCAGCCCTCCGTGGGCCCCACCCCCTCCCGGCCAAGCCTAACTCTGTTCCACAGGGTCCCCCTCCCCTCCCTTCTCCCTCTTCCTTCCGAGGAAAATGTGCTCGGTAGCCCTGTCCTCACAGGTGAGGTCACCTGCCCAAGCTCTTGGTCATAGAGCCATTCCAGGCCTCGCCCATCCAGCACCCCTCTGCCCTCCTGCCTCTTCTCTATCCTCTCGTCCCTTTTTCCCACATTCCCTTCATTTTCTACCATCCTCCTTTACCTTCACTCGCCCTTCTCCTCCCCTTCCTCCTGCTCCTCCCCCCCCACCCCTTCTTCCCAGGCTTCTGATAGAATGTCCCAGAGACCACCCCATTTTCCATGAGAGGAAACTGAGGCCCAGGGAAGAAAGGAGAGTCTAAAAAAGGACATCTCCTTCATTCTCCCTGCCCCCCCCACCCATCCACCCACTCCCTTCGCGGGCCCGGAGCAGCGGGCCAATCCCCTGCCGTGTGCCCGCGGCCCTGTCGGCTACAATGAGAAACGACAGGAATATTTAAGGACAAACAAGGTTTCCCAGCGCAATTTACGGCGCTTCCAGGCGGCCCCAGATGGGGCCAATCTGATGCTCGCCAGCAAATCCAATCGCATTTCCTTATCGGTGCATTATTTCAGGCGTTATCTGGCGCTGATGTGCTTATCAATTCAATTCCAGCCCGGCGGCGGCCCAACCCCACCCCCACCCCCCACCCCCTCACCCTCCCAGCCACAGTGCACTCCCCCACACACACACACACACACACATACACACGCACCGGGCCCCGCTGTATGTGCTCGGAAGAAGGAAGGCAAACGGGCGCCGGGGGGCCCAGGGGAACTGGTGAGGATGCTAGGCGAAGAGTGGGCGAGTGCAAAAGAGCGGGGTCCGAGGCGAGGAACGGCTGGATAGGGGAACCCTCCTCTGGGCCCTGCCTAGCTTCAGGCAGGCCCCCAGAGCCCCCATCCCCACCCAGCCGCCCCGCCCGCCGCCTAGCCCGGCAGAGGTGAAGGTGCCCCATTAATTCCAGGCTAAAAATGACAAATTCATCTTCGACGACAATTAAATGAAGTCGGTAATTGATGCTAATTGATCTTCGGAGGAGAGGGCTCCCCTCGGCTTCCGCATCCTCCTCCTCCAGCCCCCCCCTCCCCAGATCCCCCGTCACACACAGTGCCTCCCCCACCCCCAGCAGCCCCAGCTACTCTCCCGGCATGCCTTCCAGGTTCCTAACTCCTCTGTTGCTACCGGCTTCCTGCCTTTCTTCCCTCTCCTCATAGCCCCTCTCTGTCTCAGTTTCCATCTCTGTTCTTGAGTGCTCTGCCAATCCTCCTCCCCAGTGCCTTCTCTCCTACTTCTCCAGCTTCTAGTTACAGGAACAACTCCCTCCCTTCCTTCCTCTCTCCCTCACCGCAACTCAGGCTTTATCAGCCCTGGCCGGTGATCCCAGAGCCTCGTGGAGGTGCCTGGCAGGCCAGGCCAGAAAGCTCAATAGGAATTTCAGCATGTTCCTGGAAGACACTGTTAGGGATAGGCCTGTCCTTTCTCTGTAGGGCACTGGCCCCCAGAAGAGGAGAGAGGCTGGGGGATCTTAGCCTACGCCATCCAGGTCCCTAAGCTCTACAGACATAGACTAATGCTGCCTCTGTCTCAGTTGGGTTCCCCCTGCCTCCAGAAGGGCTCCCTAGGAGGACCAGGATAAGCAATGCGCAGCCAAGGGAATGACTGAATGGCTGGATCCAGGGGAAGCTAGCAAGTCATCTTAGGTAGAAATTATAGGCCTGCCTCTGCCCTCCCCCACCCCTCCATCTCTCTGTCACTGTATCTCTGTGTCTTCTGTCTTTCCAGCCCTCCCACTGTCCTGCTCCCCTTCTGGGAGCTGAAAAGTGAGTTCTTCCATACCCACTGATAGAACTAACCTGCATCCCTGCCTCCTAGATCTGGCGCAGAGGGAGCAGGAAAGCCCAAGGGAGGGGAGGAGATAAATAAGAGTTGGTATCAGCCCCTCGATAAATACACATGATGTGTTCTACCCCCTCCCAGCTCACTTCAGCCACTGCAGATACCTATTAATCCTGACAGACGCAGGCCAGCCTGGGTGGGTAATACAAACTGATCCATCAAACTGCATACTCAGATTCCCCCACTCAGTGGGCCAGCCCCCAGCCCCCACCTGCCAGTTCTGAAGCCATGGGAGGCCCCACTAGACAAGTGTATTACATGGATAATGTATTGGACATATTAATAAAAATTCTTGAACAGCCCAGCCCTGGCCCAGCCCTGGCCATGACAGAGCACATATCACAGGCAGCTGAGCATGCTTGACGTGATGTCTTATCAGAGTGATAACCACAGTCCCCATCTCTAGAGTGCTTTTCTCCCAAAAGTCTTGGGGGGAGAGGAGACTGCAAGCATCACTTGCCCCATTTTACAGATTGGAAACTGAGGATCAGAGAGGTCTGTTTCCCCAAGGTCATGAAATCAGGGGTATCAGAGAGGATTTGAACACCAGTCTCCTGCCCTCCCCCCACCAGTTCAATACTAAAGGTCAACAGCTCCTTCTTCCTGCTATCCGGCTGTCCCATCCATGGTCCCTGATTCCATGGAGCCTAGGAGTATAGGAAAAACTGAAAACTTGGTTTCCAGGCCCTGAGTTCTAAGCTCTGGTTTACAGGTCACATGTTCTGAGCCCTGTATTCCGAGCCCTGTGTCCCATGTTTGATATTCAATTCCACAGACCTATATTAAGCGCCTACCACTGTATGTACACAGCAATAAGCTAGGTAAAAGAGAGTGGTGTTTGCAGAGCCATGTTTTGTTAGAAGATCAGATCTAGGTTCTAGATTCCAGGTCCAGATTGTGTGTAGGCCCTGCTTAGAGTCCAGGTGAGTCAAGAAGATAGGTGCAAGACCTGGCTCAGAAGCTAGAAGAAGGAGGTAATTTCAGCCTTTCTCTCACCCCAGGTGTGCAGGCTGACTCATCCCTAAGGAAACTGGCCTCGCCCTGAAGCCTCCATGGGCATTTAGGAAGAGGCTTTCCACATAGGCTAGGAACCCAGGTACCACCCCTTCAGCCTGGGCCAGCACTGCCTGGAGGCCTTGCAAGGTTTCCATAGCTCCATGCCCAGCCTGCTCAATGTCTGGAAAGGCATGTCTGAGGTATGACCATCTAGGAGGTAACAAGCCCAGCCTGAGCAGCCCCTCCCCTCCATTTGGGACTTGGGGATGGACAATGTAAGCCTACCCACAGCTACCTTCCCCTGTGCCATCATCCTCAGTCACTGTGCCCAACCTCGCCCTCTTCACTTACATAATCATCCGCAGAAGGCCAACCAGCCAGGAGAACAGGGGGCCAGAGTCAGGGGGGGGGGGGGGGGGAGGAGTGCTTTTAAATTCTATGAGGAGGAGGAATCTGATTTGTTCTACTTGTCGCCAGAGGGTAAAGCCTTGAACAATGTCAGGAAGATGCAGAGTTCGATTCAGGCAGGTCAGAGGTGTACCAAAGGAGAATGAGTTGCCTCCAGAGGTGGTGAGCTCCCCATCCTTGGAAGTATTCTATCAGAGGCTAACTGACCACTTTGGGGGGGGTGTTCATGTTTAGATCTGGGTTCAAAGTACCTCCTATTAAGATTCTGTGGCCATTCTTGTCCTCACAGCCACAATCTCCATCACTGTCCCTGACAACATTACCAATGAGGCCAGAGCTGTGCTGGGGTTGGGGATCATATACCAGAGAATGACTACCTTCAACCTTCTGCTCTCAGTGACCAAGGACTAGGGGCTGGGAGGCTGAGAAGTACTCCCCAGTTCACCCCTCAGCTCAGCCAGAATGAACATGGTCCAACAGGCCCCAAATAAAAGGACCAAGGAGAGAGGCAAGGAAGGAGAGAATAGCTCTGGCTCCCTGGTGAAGCCCTGGACCTGCCCCCCCCTCTTGCCTGCCTCCCTCTCTCTCCTCCAAAGTCTCCCCCTTCTCTTCCTCACTCCTGAGCTCGCGCTCGCTCGTGCTCAATCAGCCGCTGTCAGACCTCCGGCCTCGGCATTTTGGTGAAGAATCTCTCGGCTAAAAATTGTTGTCAGTCCCATTTCCTGGTTATCAGCAGGAGGGCGGCTGCAGCCTCGCCCGGGATTAGCGGCCCACGTCCTAGCGACGGGCAGAGCATCCGATAACGCCACAGCACCGCCAGCCACCGCCTTGCCTCCCCCATCCATCATCTTTAGAGTTGACAGGTCCCCCCCAACACTGCCGCCACCCACTCACCCACCCATCATGTCTCTGTCCTTGCCTAGTTCCCAGCTTCCTCCCTGGGTTGAATTGAATGGGATATGGCAGGCTTGGGGGCTACCAAGGACAGAGGCATGCACAGGACAGAGGCTGGAGGGAGAGAATAGTCAGTCTTATGCCAAGGACCTAGGGGCTATGGGTCATCACTGTTGGGCTGACTGTGCCCAGCACCAAAGCCAGTGAGAGAGGGAGAGTAGGCCATGTCTTGGCCTTTGTATAGTGTCCACCAAGGAATAATCAGGGTGGTGAGGGGCCTGGAGACAACATTCAGAAAGGCTTCAGACTCCATGGGGGAGCGGGGCATCCCACAACCTTTAGAGCTGGAAGGGACCTTAGAGATTATCTAATCCAACTCCTTCATGGAATCACAAAGGAGGAGACTAGGAGAGGAAGAAATTCTTCTATTTGAGCTCCTGAAGAGCCATCCTGAGGAGGAGATATGAATACAGTTGGGCTTGACCCCAGAAGGCAGAACCAGGAGCACTGAGGTAGTAAAGAAGAGCAGATTTCATGGGAGATCAGGAATATCACAATAATGAGAGCTGTCCCAGAGCCAAAGGGACACCCCCAGCAATGGGAGGCTCCCCTTCAATAGAAGTCTTTAGGTAGAGGCTACAAGAGTCCAGGGCCAAGATGGAGTGGAAAGGATTCTTGTATAACTTCAGGCTTGAAGGAACTCCTCTGAAGCCCTTTCCACCTCTGAGAGTCTCAGCTTGAGTGAGACTGGGGGATGGGGGGGGGCATGGAAGGTGCAAGCCAAAGCCATGGGGTAGAACAGCTGGGGGATGGATGAGAGCAGTGGGAAGCATGGTAAGCAGGAACTGCTGAAGGGCCTCCTGAAGCCCAGGAGGTGATGGCCACAGGAGGCCAGATAAGGGACAAGATGTAAACCGGGCTTGGGTTGGAGCCAAGTAAGATTCTTTTACTGAACCTGAGTATCCCTCAGCCTCAGCCTCCTAAACAGAGAGGATCAGGAGCCAGGGCTGTGCCAAGGCATGCTTTGGGCACAAGAACCCCAACTAATATTCTGCCTTATCTTTGTGTGTTTCCCTGTCCGTGTCTGGCCTTCCTCCCTGCCTCCCTGCCTCTCTAGGTAAGAAGAAGGCAGCGGCAGCAGCAGCGGCGGCGGCAGCAGCGGCAGCAGCCCTGTTTGACAGCCAGGCCCCCACTTGCCCCATCTGCCAGGTCTTGCTTCGGCCTGGGGAGTTGCAGGAACACATGGAACAGGAGCTGGAGAAACTCACCCAACTGCCCAGCAGGTACAGTTCACCCCAGACTTAGTCTGTCTGGCCACCATCGCTGCTGCCTCTCCCATGGGGCCCCCAAGCCAGAAGGCCAGAGCCTCCCACAGAGCCCCTGGCCCCAAGCTCCCCCTCTTGCCCCCTGGCTGTCCAGGAGCTCCTGTCTCCAATGACTCTCATCAGATTCACCGAGCCTTCCCCAGCATTAGACTGTCTCTTACTCCTGCCTCCTTTCCCCTAACAGAGCAATAAGGGATTAAAGTCTGTGGGAGGAGCAGGCCCCTGAGGGAGGGAATGAGATTGGGGGCAGAACCCGCATGCCTTGAGCTAAGGAAGGCCTTGGCACATTCTGGTTCCCCAGTGGCCCAAGGATCAACCCTGGGGAGGGTTGGGGGGGGGGAGTAACCCTGTAAGGAGTTGTGGCTCAGCCATCAGGGCACCTGGGGCCCAGGCCCTGGATCAGTGGGGCAGGCTTGAACCCCCGCACCCCCCTCTGCTCTGCAGAGCCAGTGAAATCCCGCCTGATCGATGGAGCTGAAGAGCTACTCGCGACGGGTCGATGGGTTTTTATCTGTCTCAGCCGGGCCGCCCGCTGACAGCGCGCCCGGCAAAGGCGTTCCAAGGGCGCCCCCCCCCCAAACTGCCTGGCCCTGGCACCTGACGAGGCTGCCTGATTTATCTTAATTTTTAATTGGAAAAAATTTGCGAATTAATTGATTTCCCGGACTTGCCAATTAAGGCTGTAATTGGGTGCGGGAGGGATTCCCAGGAAGGGTCATGAGGGTGGGGGGAGAGAGCCAGGCCTCCCCTCTCCCAGGCTCCCTCTTGTGGGTTCCTCCTGCCCATCACCCACTCCCACAATGGGAGAGATTCAGAGACATACTGTCCCAACCAAAACAGACCAATACAATCACTGTAACCACCCTCTCCCCCACTCCAGGAGCAGAGCTAGAGTCACAGCCAGGACCAATAGTGTCCCGAGGAGCAGGTGTAGGAAGAAAGAGAATGAGTCAGGTTGAGTTGAAGGTGGTGCTGGGACATCCCCCAGGGAGGTATCTGGTTTCGAGTGGGAGTGGGCAATAGGGGGGGTTAGGGGATAGGCAGGCTAGACTCTGGCCATAGAATTAGAGATGTCTTCCAACATCCACAAGTCCCTGAGCTCTGAGGGTTGTGCTGGTGGGAGGGAAAGGCAGGCCAGATTCGGGGCTTCCTCAGGAAATCTCAGTTTCTTGTTGGGGACTCCTGTTCTAAGGCGTGTGTCTCTGGGAGGTAGCATGGGACAAGTCAGCAAGGACAGAATGGGATGGAGGGCTACCCCCAGATCCCCAGGCCCTGGCCTTTCTCTTTGCCTCATCTAAAACCTGGCAGGCCTATGGAGGTGATGGCATGGCTGGCACAGGGGCAGCAGCCAGGAGCGGCAGCAGCAACAGCAGCAGCTCTGGGCCTCTGCCTGCCTCGGTGTTTGGTTGGGTAATGAGCTAGATAAACAATTCCCCCAATAGATTAAAGCTCAGCAGGGGGCGGAGGGGGAGGCTCAGTGCGGGCAGCTCCCTGCCTCTTTATTTCCAAGGATAATTCAGTGTAAATCACCTTAATTAAAAGTGCCAGCCTGGGCTGGGTGCAGGGACCGGTGCTGGGGCTTGCTCATGATTTAAAGCCCCCGGATCATTCGGTGGCAGGCAGGCAGCAAGTGGGGAGATCATCAGAGCCTCTCTCCTGCTCCTCCCTCCTCCTCCTCCTTCTTGCAGCCTCCATCTCCCCAGGGCTGCCATTCCCCTGGGGCTGGGAGGGAGGGTCAGAGAAGGGAAAGAGGGATTGGTACTGCCTTGGACCTAAAAGGAGCCCCTGGTGCCCTGGGCAGGAGTCTCTACCGAGCCTAGGCCAGTCCAGGAGAATGGGAAGAGGCTCAGGGGTCCAGCTGGGTCAGTCATTCTCTCTACCCTCCCCCCAATCCACGGGGTTCTGCTGTGTGCTGTACTCAGCTCCTCTGCCTCTCTCTGTGAGCCTGCATGATCAGGGCTGTGGGCTGGGCACAAGGACCAGGCCTTAAGGGGATCAGCTTGGTAGAGGCCCAGTGATGGCCTGCTCCTTGTTCCTGTCACTCCTGCTTAGTGGAAGGGAGATGGCTATGCATACGGATGCTAGGATTAAACCCAGACTGGGCCTCCCACCTTTCGCTCCCAACTCAAGAGGAGGGGCATGGGGAGAATTGGTCTCTACCTCAATGGGCCTTTGGCCCCTGAGCAGCTGCCAGCCCATTGAATCCTAGGAATTGTCCATAGCTTAGTTTGGTCCGCAGGGTCATGGCTCTGGGGGTAGAGGAAGGAGGGGCAGTTGCATATCTGTTCTAAGAGCCTCGTCCCCTCAGCAGCTGCCCTAGCTCTAGGCGGTCTATAGGTAACTGAGGGCAAGGGAGGGCAGACACCCTCCCATCCCTGCCCCACCCGGGAAGATAAGCAAGGCCACAGGACAGAGGGAGACCCAGAGCCTGGCCATGAAGTGGGAGGTGGGGAGTGAGGAGGGCTACTACTCCTGCACTTGTCCTACATTCCATTCCCCAGGGACTCTGGAAACCTTATCTGCTTGTCTTCTTTCTTTACAGTAAGAATTCCCTCCTGAAGGATGCCATGGCCCCTGGCACCCCTAAGGTAGGTGACAGATCCCATCTCCAGCACCCATCGTGTGTCACAAGCTCATCATAACACATGCACAGTCATACCCTCCTGACTAGGCCCTGGAGGATGGCCCTCAGAGAGCCCAGCCCCCTCCCGCTGGCAGAAATCATCTCAGCAACATCCCTGACACAGAATTGTCTTCCAAGGAAGAGGAGGCAGAATTAACCCCCTCCCCAGGCAGCCCATGCCCCTTTAGGACAGCTCTCTAGGTTAGAAAGTTTCAGTCAATAGAATGTCAGGGCCTGGAGTTGGGAAGACTCATCTTTGTGAGTTCAAATCTGGCTTCAAACACTGTGTGACCCTGGACAAGTCACTTAGCCCTGTTTGCCTCAGTTTCCTCATCTAGTAAAATGAGCTGGAAAAAGACATGGCAAACCACTCCAGTATCTTTGCCAAGAAAACCCCAAATGGGGTCACAAAGATTTGGAAATGACTAAAACAACTGAACACACACACACACACATACACACCCCTAACATCTAATATCTAACACAGGACACAGCCCTTCATGTACTTAAGGACAGCTATCATATCTCCCCTGAGTTTTCTCTTCTCCCAACCAAGAATAACCCTGGTTCTTTCAAGTAACGTTCTTAGGACATGATTTCTAACCACCAGTAGCCATCAGCTGCCCCTTCTCTGGCAACTCCCTGGGCATTCCTCCCCCACCCCCTCCTGCCTAGTTCTCCCTATCCCGTGCACAGTCCTGGAGTTGGCCCACTCTTGAAGCAGACATAAGGATGCTGACTCCCTGTCTTCTCTGCATGGCCAGCCCTCTGCTCAACTGTACCTGGGGGTGGGGGCTGGAGGGCTGGTCCCAGGGAGCTTTTACTCCTGCGAGAAAGGAGCTGCCCCTGACCAGAATATTACTAAGAAGAGATGAACAGAAAGACTATTGATTACAAGGTGATACTGAGAGCCAAATGGAAGTGGCCGGGGCCGGGGGGGGGGGGGGGGGGGGGGGGGGGGGGGGGGGGGGCGGGGGGGGGGGGGGGGGGGGGGGGGGCGGGGGGGGGGGGGGGGGGGGGGGGGGGGGGGGGGGGGGGGGGGGGGGGAGTTCAGGGAGGGCCTGGAGGCAGGTCTTAAAGGAGAGTCGGATTGGGAAAGCAGAAGCAAGGAGGATTGGAGTGAGCAGGCAGTGAGGCAGGGGTGGGCCAAGGCAGGCTGGCTAAGGCAGGAGAGGGGCACTACAGGGCTACTCACTGAGTCACAGGACACACTGAGGGGAGGGAGACGGTTTCTAGGGCATCAGGGTAAAATGAGATTGGAAGGACAGGATTGAGGTAGATTTCAGAAGACCTCGAATGCCCCACTGAGGAATTTGAACTTTCTCCTTTGGGTAATGGAGATGCTTTTGTGTGGTCCATGACATGGTCATACTGGCCAAATCTAGGAATATCAATTTGGCAGTTGTGTGGAAAGGCTGAGGCTGGAGGTAGAGAGACTCTTAGGAGGCAGTTGCAATAGTCCAGGCAAGAGGCAATGGGGCCTGAATGAGAAGGGGGAAAGCTGTGAGAGGGGAAGGAAACCATGGAAGGAGAGAGAAGTTTCAAATGCAGATTAAATAGCACCTGACAATGGCTTGGATGTGGTCCCTGCTTAAAGCAGGCTGCTCTCCCTTGGCTGAGGAGGGTGGAGGCTGGCCCCATCCCTAGTGCTATTGGAGCCCCCCTCCTGCTCTGGCCTGGCTTGAGGTGGGGGGCAGCCTGTCAAAGCCTCTCTCGTGAGGCTGCTAAGTGATATTTACCCCTCTTTGGAAGCTGAGTTAAAGCCTTCATCAGGCAAGGAACACTTTGTGCAGAATCCCACAAAAGGCAGTGGCGCGGTCAGAGATAAAAGCGGGTGCTAGCAGTAGCGAGCAAGAGCGGGGCTGCTCGGGTGACAGCCGCTGATGGATTGTTTAAGGGAAATAGACTCCCCGGCTTGGCTCAAGCCGCCCCCCGGCAGCAACCCCCACCCAGCACTTAATAGTTTCAAATGACCAAGCTTAAAAGGGAAGTGCATGTCAATGGTACTCGATGACCCCCACCCAACCCTCCCCCACATCTGGCCCCCACTCCCACCACATCTGGTCCCTTCCTCCCCCCACATATGACCCCAACTACTGGGGGGGGGGGGAGTAGGGAGAGGAGCAGCCGGCAGGGGCGGGCCTGATGGCTAAAGTGAAGGCAATTTTGGTCCATTTTCTCAGTGCTGACAAATACCAGGTCACCCCCCACACACACACCACACACACCACACACACACACACACACACACACACACACACACACACACACACACGGATACAAACACAGGCACCCAGAGGCTTTAATGCACACATACAATTTTGTAAAAACATACAATGTTCCACCTACAGAAACCCCAGGGGAGAACATGAAGTGGGGAGGATGGGGGAGTCCCAGGAATCAGCAGAATCCCTAGAAAGACAATCTTTCAGTCGTTCATTTTACAGATGAGGCATTTATTCACTCTCTGCCCCACACCCATACACATATGAATGTACAAATGTACACATGTGTGAATATTTCTAGGCTCCAGGACCAAGGTCCATGCCAAGCCTGCATCTGCTCACTCTGGCTCCTTGCTTAGCCACAGGGCCAGGCCTGGGAGGACCAGGAGAGGACCACAGACCAAGGTAGTGGGCATGTGGGAGTGCTCAGGAGGAAGAGAAGGAGTTTCAAGGAGGCAGCTGGGCAGTGGCTGTGGGCACTGGGACTGAGTTGGTGGGGGGGAGTCAGATCAGGAGGAGGAGGAGGGAGAGAGGAAGTCTTGAACAAGATTGATGATCTCGTTGCCATTAAGAAAAAAATTAGCCAGTGGCGGCCATCATATTAAAGGGTGAAGAAGCCGTGAATTATTTTCTTAAAGATCTTATCGCTTACAATGATAATTTTACCTTGCGAAAGGCCACTTTTAATGAGGCGAGGAGCCGGGCAGAGAGTCATGATTTAATGCCAGCGGTTTTTTTCCCAAGCACATTTTCCCGATCTTGTGCCCGTGTTTAAAAAGCGCTGGTGACCTTTTTTTATTCCACTCGCCCCAGGTGTGAGGCGGCTGAGGTGGAGGGGGAGGCCCTGCCTCTCAGGGTTTATCACCTCCCCGGGGGCCTCTCACCTCTCCCTTCCACAAAGAGATAGATGGATGAGGAGGAGTAGAGGGGAGACTGCCTAGTGCTGCCTAGAAAGCTTCACAGAAGAAGTGGAATCAGAGGAAGAGGAGGAGGAAGAAAGGGGAGAGGAGGGGGAAGGAGAAGGGGTGGAAGAAGGGAAAGACAAGGGGGGAGAGGAGGAGGATGTGGTGGTGGGAGAGGAAGAGGAAGAGGAAGAAAAGAAAGAAGAGGATGAGGAGGAAAAGAAGAATAAGAGGAAGCATAAAGAATTAGCTGAGATCACACACACATTGGCAGAGCCCCCAAAGTGGGGCTGGAAGGGTCCAATAGCCCCTCAGGACATAGGGAAGGAAACTGAAGAAGAAGAAAGGCCAGGAAGTAGGCCAGGCTTCCCACTCAGCGTCTCTGATCCCAAGGAGCCCTTCCTTTCTAGCACCCCTCTTGTCCCCAGTCCTCCCTGGCTGGGTCCCTGGCTGGCCAGGGCTGGAGCCAGGGGCCGGAGGATTGAGGAGAGGGGGCACGTTAAGGCAGGAGGATTGTCAGCAGGGAGAGAAAGACTCAGTCTTGTGTGGGATCCAAGGATTTCATCTTGCCTTCTTCTCCCCGGTGACCCTGAAACCCTGGGTAGTTGGGGAAGAAGGGCCAGGAGACCAAGATAGGAAAGATGGAGTCCCTGAGCCACAGTCCCTATGGAGGACGAGGCAGAGAGGTGGATCTATGTTGCCTGTGTCCCTGCTCCCTCCAATGCATTCTCAGGCTACTTGGAAGGTATTAGTCCCTGAGCAGAATGTGATGAGTTTGCCCTGCTTCTCCAGGGGCCTCTGACAGCTCCTTCTGTCCAGGCTAGGAGAGCACAGAGGTCCCATTCCCACCTAATTTCCCTGGCCCTTCCCCACTGAAAGCAGACAGAGAGACTGTGGCAGTTTCTAGCCCAGCCCCCACCTCCACCCCGAACCCTCACGCAGTGCCTGAGGATGCGGGCAGAATTCGGGTCACATCCCAGCCGCTCAGCCCAGGAGATAGAGGATAAATGACCTCTCTCTTTTTCCCAAATTGCTTTCTTTGGGCTGTCACCAGTGATTTCAAACAAGGGGGTGGGGTGGGGGTGGGGCTATATTGGTGAAAACCTTTGGAGGGAAGGAGAAAGGATGAGTTGGGGGGGGGAAGCAGGGCCTGCCAAGTGCAGTTCTCTCCCAGGCACCTACAGAAATCCCCCCCACACACACACACACTGGAGCCAGCCTCTTCTCCAGCCCACAGCCCAGCTTCTGGCTGTCAGGGAGGGGGATGCCTTGGCCCTTGACAGCCTCCTGGGCACAGGCCCCAGCGCCCACTCCTGACCCATGCTTAGCATGGAAGCATTTCCGCACAATTTAGAAATAGACAATTTATTAATCGAAGCAGCGGGTATGCAGAAGAGGTGCTGAGATTGACGGCCCGGGATTGCTTTGAGCCTCGCCTGTTTCCAGAGGTCATCTCTGAGGCTCAGGAATAAATGGGCCCAGCGTTCCGCCCCTGCCTACCCGCTAAAAACTAATACATAACATTTAATTTACCGTCTCCATAGTGGGGCTGGCCATTTTTCACATAATAATATTGGATTAGAGGCATTCATTCACCACCCAGGCAGGGAGAGAAGAGAGGGAGACAGGGATAGTGGAAGGAACCCTAGGATGAGAGGCAGAGGGCTTGGGTTCAAGTGTCATCTCTGTTACTTCATTACCTGTGTGAACTCAAGCAAGTACCTTGACATCTCAGGGCCTCAGTTTCCCACTCTATAAAATAAGGAAGTTCCCTTGGCTCTAAATTCTGTGATCCTATGGCGGGAGCCTGGGGCTTTGAGCAGGAAACAGGCTTCTTGGCTTTTCCCTTCCCTATGGAACAGGTTGGCTAATCCTAGGCTGACCAGGGGCCCCAAGAAGGACAGGAACCTGCAGCTTTCTCCTTGCAGGTTCCACCCTCAAAGTACTGGTTCTCCATCCCTTCTCTAGCTCCTGACAGTACTGTTTCTAGAGTCAGTCTGGGCCAGCTAGGGCCCTCAAAAAAAAAAAAAAAAACAGGGCTGAGTGTTGGCCCCCAAAGGGAATGACCCCAAGGGTATAAGGCACCACCTTTAGGCCCAATGAAGAGCCCACAGTCCTAGGGTAAGCAGCCAACCCCTGAAGCTTCAAGTATCGGGATCAGCCTGGGCCAGAATAACCCAAGGAGGGGGAGGTCAGCCTGGGTGGAGCCTGGCCTAGAAAAAAATAAAGGCAGTTTGGCTACAAGGATCTAAACAGCCATCATAGAGAAGAGGTGAGACTTCCTCTTCTGGGCCTCAGAGACAGGCCCAGGGGTGGGGGACAGGTCAGGAGGCAGAATGAAGTTCCACGTCAATACAGACTTCCTAAGGATTACAGCTGCCCCAAAGTGGAGTAAACTAAAGAAGCATTTCCTCCCACTGGAAGACTTTGATCCGAGGCTCGGTGCAGAAACTGATCCATGACACATCCCCCTTTAAGGTTTGAAAGGCTCTTATCATAAGTTATCTCATTTGATCCTGGAAGGGAGATGCTGTAAGCCCCATGTGACAGGTAGGGGAACTGAATCAGAGAGAGGTTAAGTGACTTAGCCAAGGTCACACAGCTTGTAAGCATCTGAAGCAGGATTGGCACTGAAATCTTCCTGCCTCCAGGCCCAGAGCTCTAGTCACTGTGCCACCTCGATGTCTGATCAAATGAGATGATCTGGGTAAAGTGCTTTTCCAAATGTGAGCTTGGATTTTTTGGATTCTTGCATTTGTGTGCCTCTCATTGCAGTCAAGCTGGCTTCTGAAGTCCCTTCCAGTAGTTCTAAGGAGATACTGAGAAAATTGGCTTAGACCAGAAGGAGGAAGGGGGCAAATGGCCACCAGGCTAAAGCAACCATGAGGGAGAGGGGGAAAGCCTTGCCTCACTTGGAGCCACTGGAGGGGGGGGAAGGGGGCAAGGGCAATCAGTCATTCTTTCAGTAAGTGCTTATTAAACACCTACTGTGTGTGTGTATGCCAGTCACTGTGCTGGGTACCAAGGCCATAGAGACAAAATGAAATAGCCTTTTCCCTCAGGGAGCTTACATTCTATTAGAAGGATGGATCTATCTATATTTATACACACATATATATATATCATAAATACATACATTTTCATTATATATACACAATGCATTATACACATGCATGTGTATATATGTATACATATGTATATGTGTGTGCACACATGTATATATACGTGTATACACGTATATATACACGTGTATACATGTATATATACATGTGTATACATGTATATATGCATTCATATAAGTGTATGTCATGTATGCATACATGTGTGTGTATATGCTGTGTATATGCACTCCTACATTTATACACATGTATCTATGAGTGTATACATGTGTACATTGTGTATACATATGTATGCATTATATATGCACACAAACATGTGTGTGTATTCTGTGTATATATATAGCCCCTGGAGCTCAGCTTTGGAGGAAATGAGGGATTCTCAGAGTGAAGATGAGAAACAGAAAGACATTCCAAGCTTTGGGGACCCCTGAACCATCTATAAAAAGGTGTGGAGGCAGTAGAGTGTAATAGGTCTGGATGGAGCCAGGTTGAGAAGGATTTAACTGCTAAATGGGAAGTTTGTATTTTATCCTAGAGGTAATAGGGAGCCACTGAATATCTCTGAATAGAAGAGGGACATGGTTAGACTTGTATGTACTTCAAGGACCATCATTTTGTCAGCTCTGCAAAAGATGGATTGGAGAGATGAAAAGACTGGAGGCAGGGGGACCAATCAGGAGGTTATCAGAGTAGTCCAGGTGAGAGGCACTGGGGAGTAGTTTGCACCAGGGTGGTAAGAGTGTTAGAGCAGAGAAGGAGGCTTAGAGGATGAGGATGAGGATGAGACCTAGCAGACAAGCCTGGGTGCCTGGGAAGATGGTGCCACCCCTCAACAGTAATAGGAAGCTTGAAAAGAGGGGAGTGTTTGGAGGGGAAAGATGATGAGTACTGTTTTGGACATGGTGAGTTCTCTGAGAATATCTCTGTGATAACCAAAAGGCAGTTTGTGATGTAGGGGCCTGGGGGTTAGGGCCAAGGGAGGAGGAGGGAGACAAGGGCTGGATATATAGACTTGGGACTCACGTGCAGAGAGGTGATCACTGAACCCAAGTTCTTCCTGCAGGCTGTCTGACCTTTTGTCTTTTCCTCCATCCCCTCTCTCCTGATCTGAGATAATAGATAAAAAAAGATTGATTGCCAAGTCATCAGCAAAAATGTGCTGGGCCTCTACTGTGTGTTGGTAGGTGGAAGAAGCCCCATCCTGGGAAAGGGCCCTACCTTTGGAGTCAAGACCAGGCACCATTGCTTCCCAGCTGTGCGACCCTGGACAAGTCCCTTCCTTTGGAGGAGCTTGAGTTTCCTCCTCTGTGTTGTAGGGATGAGACTATTACTCTCTCAGTGTTAGAGTGAAGTTGTAATATGAGACCCTTTGGGTCCAGCACCCTGAGATTGAGAAGTGTGGCCTTGCATCTGATCATTAAAGTCTAACATCCTGGTCCTCGGTGCTGTCTGCTTGGTTTAGGGGTCATGGGGAAGCCTGACATGGAAAAGAGAAGTCTTGAGTTGGGGAGAAGGGAGAGGAGACATGAGCATCATGTGAAAGACTGTCCCTGTGGGGAGAGATCCTCCTTGTTCTGTGGCCTAGGAACACTGACAGGACCTGGGAGCTGTCCAGCAGTAGGATGGGCTGCCTAGACAGGCAGAGGGAAAGGCATCTCTGCTCACTGGAGTTCTTCAAGAAGAGGCTGGACGACCTTGGCAATGCAAAAGTCGTAGATGCTTATTCACTTCTGGGTTGGATCCAATGAGGTCCTTTCCAACCCAGCCTTTAAATGAATAAGCCCCCTCAGCCTGATCCTAAGGGAACTCCTATAGAAGCCCAGAGCGGATTGTGATGAGGACCCTCAGACCCAGACTGAGCTCAGGCAGAGGGAAGATTGCTGAGTGACCCCGGGCAGGGCACTTCCTTCCCCCCCACCCCCAACCCTGGGCTTCAGGCTCCTCTCTGTGCAGAGGAAGCACTCTATTAACCCTCCTCCACTAGGCCCTTCAGAATCTGTTGACAGCAGTGCTTTCTCAGCCTTACAGTGCTGGAAAAGTAAAGGCATCCACGTTGGTATCATCAGTTAACATCTACACTTCTTCCTGTGGAAATCAGGGAAGACTCTGGTGGTGGTGGCACCTGACCTGGGTTTTGAAGGATGGTAGCATGTGACCAGATAGAGTTTGTTCTCAGGCATACAGTGAGATTGGCCTCCCAGCAGAAAGTTGACTGGGGGGGGGGGGGAGCAAACCCTTCCAGATGGACTACCAAGGGAAGTTACAGGAAGGGAATCTGTGTCCCAGCCCTTACCAATCTCCCCTCCTGCTTTTATTCTTCCTACAGTCTCTCTTGTTATCAGCCTCAATCAAGCGAGAAGGGGACTCACCCACAGCCTCTCCACATTCCTCAGATGATCTGCACCACTCTGACAGATATCAGGTGGGTCTCAGAACCTTACACATGTGCGTCCTCCCTAGCAGGAGACAGTCTGCTAGCAAGGGAGCAAATGAGCCCATCATTCCCATGCCCTGGAGTTGAAAGGCTGGGGGGAGGAGGGAGGATGTATCTCTGCCTCTGTCCCCTCCCAGAGGAGGCCTGGATGACCACTCAAACTTTTGGTGGTTCTGCGTCCCCAGCACTCTAATACCTGGCTGAAAATTGGGAGTCAGGAGGGCAGCTTTGGGGTAAGCTGGGGAAAGAGTGAGGAGGAATTTCCCAAGGCCAGGCAGAATTTTTCAGGCTAACGCACCTGCAGGCACCTGATAACATACCTGCAGGAGGTTCTGTAATACTGCCTGGAAAGTCTGAGTCCTGGTTTGCCCTCAGGAAGATGGGAAGGCAGGCAGGCACTGAGAACTCAAACCCTAGGCTTTGGACCTGGTTACTTCCACCCCCAGCAGAAGGGGCATGGAGGAAACCAGAGTGAGAGCTCATGACTGCCATGCAGGATGCTGCCAAGGCCAGGCCTGGTAGCCTGGAAGCCTCCTGGCCCAAAGGTAAGTCTGACAGGAGTGTTGTGGAGGGTCCTCGAGGACTGTGGAGGCAAGCCCTCCCCTTCTCCCTCTCACACTGACCAGGCCCAGAGAAAAAGTCTTTAAACCCCTTTCCCACAGGTTCAGGGGTCCTAAAGCCTATGAATGTCGATGGGCCAGAGAAGATGGAGCTGAACCTGGGCAGTGCAGTGATTTGGGAGATCTCTACCCCAAAAGAGGGGGCCAGGACAAGAGACAATAAAGCAGCCTTGCTTCTGCTTCTGGGGAAGGAAAGTCTATGAGTCACACACAGAACTAGAAAGAATCTCAGATCACCCATCCCCAGTCTGTAGCTTCCCTGACCCACCTACGCCAGTGGGCTCTTGGAGTCAGGGAATTCACAGGGCCTTGGGGGAGTCCCTTAAAAAGACACAGCCAGAGGCAGAGAAGTGGATGCAGAAGGCAAGGAGGGGGGAAAGAGACAGTGGAGAAAAGAGGAGAGGAGAGGAGAGGGAGGGAGTGCTGGACTTGGAGTCAGGAAGACCTGAGTTCAAATCCAGCCTCAGGCACTTACTAGCTATGTGACCCTGGGCAAGTCACTTAACCTTGTTTGCCTCAGTTTCCTCATCTGTAAAATGAACTGGAGAAGGAAACGGCAAACCCAGTCCAGCATCTTTGCCAAGACAAAGGAGTTGCAAAGAATTGGACATGACTGAAAACGAGTAAACAACAACAGGACTTCTGGCAGTGGTACTCCGGAGCTGTCTCATGAGAGTACATGGCACCACCCTAGAACGAGGCCTTTACACCTCTCGTGTGGCAGTCTAGGAGAGCCTTGGCTCTGTGAGTCTTCTTGTCATGCTGTTGACTCAGATCGAGCTTATGGTCCACTGAAACCTCAGACTTTTTTTTTTTCAGAAGAACTGTCGTCTTCTAACCAGTCCTCTCCCATTTTGTATTCATAAAGTTAATTTTTTTAAACCCAAGTAAAAGATTTTACATTTGTCCCTATAAAATTTCAATCATCTTATTAGATTCATCCCCATGCTCTAGCCTGTCTGTTAATATCCTGACTTTGGCATCAGTGTGAATCCCTCCCAGCTTAGGGTTCCCTGCAAATGTGATTAAGTGCCCACCATGCAGCAGGCACTGTCCTAGGTGCTTGGAATATATAAGCTAAAGGTAAATGAGCCTTGCCCTCAAGGAGCAGACTTTCTATTAGGGGAAGAAAAGATTTGTTCACAGATAAGGAAATAGATGGGGGAGGGTATACCAAGAGCAAACAAAATATATAAGTGATTTTGCAGGGGCAGGATATATGTTTGGAGTAAGTAGGACAAAAATGCACGAGCCTAACACAGATAGATCCCAGAATGGAGACTTCCATTCAAGCTGACATTTAAGCTTTCATGATGGCTCTTTGGATCGAGTCATTTAACTGGTTTCAAAGTCACCTAAAGGTCCTATCACCTACAGGCCATCTCTTCTGCAAGAATAGAGTGAGAGACTTTGTCAAACAATATAGCTGCAGCATTCCCCAGATGGATCAGTCCATTTGTCCTATCAACAAAGGAAGTCAGGCTGATCTGACCACCTCTGGCCCTGAGGGAGCCCAGCTGATTCTTGCGATCCCCTTTCCCAATCTAGATGAAGAGAGGTATCCCAGACTAGGGGAGAACCTTCTGGACTTTAATCCCCTACTGAATTTTTTCTAGCTGTGTGATTATGGCAACTTCAACCTCATTTCCTTATCTGTAAAATGTAGGTAATAACCTATTCCCCAGGGTGATTGTGAAGATGAAATGAGATCGTGTCTATAGAGGGCTTTTAGTAACCCTTAAAGCACTCCAGAAACATCCTGGATCATTCATTGCTCCCAAGCCATCACTTTATAGGGACCACATTAGGATGGGGCCAGTAACTGAAGCCTCCTCTCTTTGGAAAGATCAGGAAATAGTTGCCTTTCTCCAGACCCGGGGCATCTCACCCATCTTCCCTAAACTTTCAAGTTTTAGCATCAAGCAGTTCAGAAATCTCGCCTTCAGAAGCTGAGACATTATTAGTTCATTTGGCCCAGGCAGCTTGAATGTGCCCAGCTTTCTCTTAAGTCCTGTCTTGCCTTCCCTATCCAAAGCTTATCCTCTATGGAACAAAAAAATGGAAGCATTTCCTGCTCTCCTCTATCCATTGTCTCATCCCACTCACCACCACTACCCCAACCCAAGCCATGGTCCTATCCCTTCCTCTCACTCTGTAACTACCCAAGCTTTGCCCCAAGGAGGGCTCTGCCCTGCCCAGAAGTCCTTTTCCATGCTGAAGAAGCCACCTGCCCTGCCCCATCCCCAATCATACAATATCACAGAGACATTCAGAAAGAGACATAGGAAAAAAAAAAACAATAAGAGACATAGAGAAACAGAGAAGTGGAGAGGAAGAGGGGCAGAAACTGAGAAAAGAGTGATAGATAAGGGAGAGAAAAGGAAAGGGACAGAGAGGTAAGGAAACAGAGAGAGATAGAAATAGCAACGAGAGAGACAAAGATGGGTGAAAGAATGAAAAAGTATTTAGGTGCCTACTATGTGCATAGCACTGTGTCAGTATTGATAGCCATGTGGGAGACAACACAGAAAGGAGGTTTTAGCTAAGTCCACTGGAAAAGCCCAGTAGTCATTTGGGTGTGGTAACAAGGCAGATAGATGGAAATGCATCTCCTATGATATTATTTCCACTGCTAAAATGCTCTCTGTTTCTGATGCTGATCCATTTGAGAGGGCCAAGGGTTTAGAGGCTAAGAACTTTCTTTTCCAGGGCTTCAGTTTATGTGGCTCCTAGGAAGGTGGTCCCAAAGTCCCAGCTGAGGCAGTTGCAAGATCCCATCTGCACAAGAGTTGCTGCCCTGGATGGTGGCTATGGAGGAAGGGCTGGAAACAGGACTAGTGCCCTGGGTGGGAGGTGCTGCTATTTCTGGGACTCTTGTGCTCAAGGGTCCTATGTTATCTGAGCCTAAGGAGAGATGGTTATTGACATGGTGGCTGGGGTTTGATGCAGAGGAAACCAAAGTGGAGATGGCCAGGTACAGAGCAGAAAGAAAGTGGTTAAGATAGAGAAATAGAAAAGGAGGGAAACATCTTTGTCTCAGATTAACAGAACAGGACAAAGGAAGGGAGAGAGACAGAAAGAGTGGGGAGATGGGGAACAGGGACAGGGCCTTAAAGAGAAAAAGGGAGAGATATGGAGAAGGTGAAGGGGCAGGAGAAAAGAGAGACAGAGAGAGGGGAGGGACAGAGTGAGAGAGAGAGAGGAATACAGAGAAAGACAAGAATTGAAAGAATGGAGACCTAGCAAGAGAGTGAGGATACATAGAGATGAGGGAGAGATTAATTCAGCAAACACTGATCAGACAATTATTGTGTGCTAGGGGCTGAAGGAGACATGGCTCCTTCCTTCAAGGGACTTTGAATCTAAAGGGGGGCTACGACCCTAATGAGGAGAGCCAACATACACAACATTGCCTGTTGGGTGTATCAGAATGGTACAGAGAGCTTTGTTGAGGTTCAGCCATTGCGGTGGGGGAAGTAAAGTCATTGCCAGCTGGCTTAGGGCAGTTACTAAATACCTAGGAGCAGTTACTAAGCACCTACTATGTGAAAGCTAGGCCCTGGACTGGGCAAGTACTAGGGATATAGTTACAAAGACTGAAACAATACCAACTTCTAAGAAACTGACATTCTAATGAGGAATATAACAAGGACATATGTAAGTATTGTTGTTCAGTCATTTCAGTTGTGTCTAACTCTGTAACCCCATTTGGGGTTTTCTTCGAGAAGATACTTGAGTGGTTTGCCATTTCTTCCTCCATCTCACTTGACAGATGAGGAAACTGAGGCAAACAGGATTAAGTGGCTTGTCCAGGGTCACACAGCTGGTAAGTGTCTGAGACCAGATTTGAACTCAGGTCTTCCTGACTCCAGGTTTGGTGCTCAATCCACCATGCCACCAAGCTGCCCCACAAAAAAGTATATGTAGCATAAATATAAAGAGAATAAATATCAGTAAGTCAAATAGTCATGAAGTGGTTGGGGCAGGAGGGCATTTGGGGGGTTCCTGCAGACAATGGTGCTTGAGTTGTCTTGAAGGCAGAGATTTTAAGAAGTGTAGGTGAGTGACTGGATTTTATGCTTGGAGGCCAGGCCAGTGCCAAAGCATGGAATTGGAATAAGGAGTGTCTGTTGATTGTGACGCACAGAGAGGTCTGCTTGGCTGGATCATAGAGTGTAGAAGAATACGTAGCATTCAATAAGACTGGAAAGAGAAGCTGGAGCCGGGTTTGAAGGGTTTTAAAAATGAATTGGAGCCTGGGAAGTAAATAATAATGAGGAGGAAAAGAAGGATAGATGGCATTTACAAAGCATTTGAGGTCTGCAAAGTATTTTTCCTGCATTATCTCATATAACAATGACAACGGGGTGGCACCAGGTTGCAGAAGACTTTGAATGTCATACAGTGGAATTATTGAGAAGAGCTAGGAAACCACTAAAGGGTTTTGAACAGAGAAGAGGAGGGAGGGAAGAGAGAGAGGGAGAGGAGAGGGGAACTATAACTCCCCAAGGACCTCATTCCTGCTCAGCTCAGGCCTTCTTTCCTAGGGTCAAGTGGAGGCTCTCTGGGTCTCAACTTCCTCATCAGTCAAATGGAGAGGGATTTGCTGTTTCCAGGCCCTGACCTGGATTCTATGGGGATATGAATGAGGAAGTCATGATTCCTACCTTCATAAGCTCTCAATATAGTAAGGAAGACCAGCCATATACAGATAATGGCAATGAAGATCACCAAGCTGGGCAGGGAAAAGGCCATGGAGGAAGGGAGTGAAAAGGTGTTGACTGGTGCATTGTGGGAGCTCAAAGGAGCAAAAGAGGAACAAGGAGGGTTCCTAAGGGGGCTTCCTAGAGGAGGTGGCACATGAGCTCATTCTGGAAAGAAAAAGAGGGGAACACTTGGGAAACTAACAGGACAAAGATTCAGAGGCAGCAGATGCAACTGAAAGTTCAAGGAGCAGCATTTAGCCCAGTTTGATTGAAATACTGAGTACCTAAAGGGACAAGTTAGGAGAGTCACACCATCGTCCAACCAAGAGGCAATGAGGGACTGAGCTGGAAATCCAGAGGTGAGCATCACAGAAGTTCCAAGGTGAAAGGGAACCCAGAAGATAACGCCCTTCCAGCTCATCCAAAGGACTAGTACAAATTGAAGATTTCTTCCACTTATTTGAACACTAAGGTTAGGCACTTCCTTGGTGGGGAGTAAGGTAAGGGATAAAGACTTGATAGGAGGCAAATCATGCCCCCTAGGACAGCTGTTGTGTTACCTTCCAGGCCCACAGATCCAGCTCCAGACCTGGGCCCCAAAGCTGATACATAAAGGCCTGGGGGGCTGGCCATGAGATGTAGTGGGACTGGGGCCCAGCCAGACAGCTGATAGACAATGTCAAGGGCCAAAGGCAGCACCCAAGATTCTATGGTTGTGAGGTCAGGACAAGGGTGAGATCCCTTGATGTATAAGACCCAGACAGATGGCTAGTACATAACTTCTGAGGGGGGCAGATCCGGACAGACCCTGCCAGGCAGACCCATGACTGATAAAACCAGATACATGAGGTTCTAAAGGATGTGCCAGGGCTGGGTCAGAACAAGACAGAAGCAGCCCAAGGCAGCCCACAGGCTGATAATTAAGTTCTAAGGGTTGGACAGGGTCAGACTGGGACTCAGACTGGCAGCCAGGGGGAGGGAGGTGGGGAGAGTCAGGCCCCATTGCTGATACATGTACTGATACACCACAGATACATCCCATTCTAAGGGATGGAGTGAGACCCATAAGCCTCAAGTTGATACATATTAATACATCACATTCTAAAGGGGGGAGAAGATGTGACAAAAACCCCCTCCATGACTGATACACAAGGATACATCACCTATATCGTAGATACATCATGATATATATGGACACACGATCTAAGAGTGAAATGTTTGATACATATGACAAGTCCTGTTCTAAGGGGTGGGGTCAGACCTGCCGATCCCATGCTGATGCACAGCGATACATTACATTCTAAGGGGGCGGGGCGACAAACACCACCCCTTCCACAGCAGATACATAGGGATACATCACATTCTAAGGTTCCAAAGATTAATACGTAACGACAAGTCCTGCTCCAAGGAGCGCAGTCAGACCTCAGAGCCCAGGTTGATACATGCCGATATACCACATTCGGGGGGTTATCTTTCACCCCTCCGCCGCCCCCATGGCGGATTCATATATGGATTCATCGCATTCTAAGGGCCCAATGGCTGATACATAATGACACATTCTGCTCTAAGGGGCGGGGTCAGACCGCGGATACATCACCATCTAAGAGGGCCCGGAGGGGAGGGGGCGAGGTGCGGACATTCCCAGTTCTACGGGGCGGGGGCAGACTCTCAGACCCCCAAATGTTACTGCCCATTGATACACCCATACTGAAGGCCCCATGGCTGACACATCGATGCACGCTGCTCCAAGAAGGCCTGGCCGGCCGGGGTCAGCCAACCTTCGGACACGGCCAGTCCCAAGGCGAGGGACCGGCTCCACGCGGGGTGGGGTGGGGGCGTCCCCCTCGTCCGAAGGGGCCGCCTGCGCGTCGCGGCCCCGCCCCCTGCGGGCGCTGCCCGTGACCTCTTACCCCGGGCGCGCGGCGGCAACGGCGGTCACATGACGAGGGCCAACATGGCCGCCGCCGCTGCTGGGAGCTGAGGCGGCGCCGCCGCCGGGCAGCCGCGGGGAATCCGCCCGCATCGGCGGCCTCGGGGCCGGGCGGGGGCCGGGGCGGCGGCGCGGGGGCCGGGGGCGGCTATGCCGAGGGCCCGGAGCCGCGGGCGCAGCGGGGCGGCCGGCGTGGGCGGCGGCAGGAGGGAGGAAGTAGGTTTGTTGACACGGGCCGGGCCTGGGGGGAGGGGCGGGGCGGCCCCGGGGAGGGAGATGGGGCCGGGGAGGGCAGGGGAGGGGGCCTCGCTTGCAGGCGCCCCACTGCACCTCACCCCACCTCACCGTGCTCCTCTCCTTCCCTCCGCTCTCCGCTGCCGCCTCCGCCGCGCCGCCCGCCCGGATTTCCCCTCAGACCTTCCTGAGAGTGAGAGCCAACAGGCAGACCCGGCTGAATGGTGAGTCCAGACCCTAGAGCCCTCCCCTGCCCTGGGCATCCACCGAAACTGCACGTCAGTCACTGATACGGGGACGGTGGGATTGGGCGCTAGAAGGCACTTGGAGAGCTTCAGAGGCCAAATGAGCGCATTTTACAGATGGGGAAACTGAGGCTCAGAGCCTTTAGCACCTCAGATCTACAGCCAGAAGAGACCTTAGAGGTTATTTAGTTCTACTCCCTCATTTTACAGAAGAGGAAACTGAGGCTCATGTAAGTGAAGGGACTGGTCCAAGGTCACCGGGGTACTACATAACAGCCAGGATTTGCACCCAAGTCCTTTGCCTCTAAATCCCCTTCCCTGAAGGCACACAGCTAGTCAGCAGCAGAGCTAAGAGCCAAACCTTCCCTCTGATCCTCCTTTCAGAAGCCTTCCCACTTCCCCTGGGGCAAGAACAGGGAGCCATAGCACATTTTGGGGACCATCTCCAAGCAGGCCACAGCTGCTCCCCCTTGGGGTGCTGGAATTGGGTACTGATACTTGTGGTTCCCCACTCCCCAAAATTCTAGAATCTCCTCACCCCAGGCCCCTGACACAGGCAGTAGGGAGAGGCCCAAGGCAGCCTGGCCGTGACCCCCAGCTTCAGCCAGACCTCCTGCGGTGGAGGAAGAGAAGGAGAGTTAGCTCTGCTCCTTTCTTTCTGTCTTACCCCAGGCAGCCTCTGGAGCCCCAGCTGGTAGCCAGCCCTTGCCTTGCTGTAGGCTCCAAGCCAGGGAAGACTTGAGTTGAAATCTCATCCCTGCCCTAGAGTGACCGGAGGAAGTTCCTTCCCCTCTTAGTGGCCAGAGTAGCCCTTAAGACTCATCACTTGAGGGAAGTTGCCCCCTGGGCATCCCTTTCCACACCAGTGCCGTCATGGATCCAAGTTAAAAAACAAAACACACTGGGTGCCGTCAGCTATAAACAAAGCCGTCCTTACCCTCCCAGAACTTACAGTTTCCCCATGGGACAAGGGGCGTATGTGTGTAAAGTAAACAAAATGTCCACAAGGTGGTTTCAAAGAGCTGGATGAAATTTGTGCCTGAACCAGGCTATGAAGGGAGCTGGGGATGCCAAGAGGCGAAAGTCAGTCAAGTCTGCAAACATTGATTAAGTACCTACTGAGTGCCAGGTACTGAACTGAGCGCTAGAGATGAAAAGAAAGGCAAAAATCGAGCCCTGATCTCCCTGATCTCCCAGAGCTCTAGTCTAATGGGAAAACAGCATGCTGCTACTGTGTACTTATGTGTGTCCACAGGGGAGAGGCTCCCAGGGAAGGTGTTAGCATTAAGAGGGATTAGGAAGGGTTTCTTGCCGAAGGTGGGGTTTCAGCTGAGATTTGAAGGAAGCCGGGAGGCTGAGATGAGGAGGCACAGCCATCGAAGATGCCTGGAGTCAGGAGATGGTGTGTCCTGTGCAAGCAACAGCCAGGCCCAGTGTCACTGGAACAGAGTGAGAGGAAGGAAGGATGCTTTAAGAAGAATGGTGGGAAGGGCTTTGAAAGCCAAAGAGAAAATTTTGTATTGATCCCAGAGGTAATAGGGAGCCATGGAAGTTTAGTGAGGGGGTGGGAAGGGATATGGTCAGATCTGCCCTTTAGGAAGATCACTTTGATAGCTGAGGGGAGGATAAATTGGAGTGGGGAGGCTTGAAGCAAGCAGACCCAACGGCAGCTACTGCAGCACTCAAAACGTGAAGTGATGAGCACCTGCACAGAGTGGTGGCAGCCGTGGAGGAGAGAAGGGTGCGTATTTGAGAGATGTCATAGAAGTGAAATCAGTAGGCCTTGGCAATGGATGCGGGCGGGGGGGACGATCCTGAGGTTGTAAGCCTGGGGCGACTGGAAGATTAGTGGTACCCTCCCCCCAACCCCAGCAATAAGGAAATTACAGAGAGGGGAGAGTTTGAGTTCTCTTTGGGACGTGTTGAGCTGGAAATGTCCGTGGAACATTCTAATTCAGAATGTCTAATAAGCAGTTGGAGGTATGAGACTGAAACTCAGGAAAGACACTAGGGCTTGGGGCAACTAGCTGGCGCAGTGGATCGAGCTCTGGACTTGCAGTCAGGAGGACCCGAGTTCAAATCCTACCTCAGACACTTGACACTTACTAGCTGTGTGACCCTGGGCAAATCACTTAACCCCGATTGCCTCACCAAAAAGCAAAAACAAAACAAAAAAAGACAAATAAACCTGAGATCATTTCCATAGAGTTGATAGGTAAAATTGTGGGCACTGAAGAGAGCACTTAGTGAGATAGAGAAGATGGATTGTCCCAGGCCAGAGTCTTGGGGGACCCCCCAAAAGAAGGGGCTTGACCTAGAGGAGGATCCATCAGCTGGGTAGGAGAAAGCTGTGGCAGGGAAACCTGGAGAGAGGAGAGCACGAAGGAAAAGCGGCTGTTGGCCAGTTCGGGGGGCTGTGGCAGTCGATCAGAAAGCACGAGGATGGAGAAAAGGCTGTTGAATGTGGTGAAGGCACGTTGGAGTCTGGGCAGAGGCCTCAGGGCCGAAGACAGAATGTTGAGGAATAGCACGTGGTCAGTTTGGCCAGAATGTGGGACATGTGAGGGGAAGAAACAGCAAAGCCATGTGGAAAGATAGACTAGAACCACCAGGCAGTGGGGAAGCACTGAAGCTTCTTGAGTGAAAGTGACCCGGTGGCAAGCCTCGGCTGTTGGCCCTCCAGCTGCAGGGAGTCCACGGGACTCATCTGCACACACCTCACCTAGGAAGAGGACCAGAGGACTGAGGAAAGATTTAGAGTCAAGTCTAATAGCCTCAATTTACAGACAGGGAAACTGAGGCCCACAGAGATGAAGGGATTTGCCCCAAATCTCACAGGGAATAAATAGCAAAGTCCTCACCCTCCAGTTCTAAAGCCACTGCTTTTTCCACTGCCAAGGAGTCCCTTTATCCCTCCTGGTACTATGATGCAGGTCATGGGCGAGAGCACTAAGGCTGGCCTGCGGCTGCCGGCATCACCCACCCAAGTATACTTCCTCTGGGGCAGAGGAAGTGGGAATCCTTCCCCTCTGGGGTCCTTGGGCCAGGACACCCATCACCACAGGGCAGGCCATTCTGCCCCTCCAGCTGGCATGGCCTGGTTTTTCACTAGCTGCCTTCCCTGCAGTCCATCTTCATGGAGCCGTCTCCAGCCAGGACCCCAGGTTTGTCCGGGGGAGCCCCAGAGCACGATGCAAAACAAGATTGGGAAGAACAGAGCCAGTCTCTCCCTGGCCACCTTGGTTTTTCTGTCTGTAAAAGCTGTGGGAGATGATCGCTAGAATGCCTTCTTTCTCCAGAGCCACTGTCCTGTGCCCAGCTGTCCCCCAGGCCCATATCTACTCTGCCCCAAGTCTTGCCCAAAGCCGAGTGTCTGCTGGCAGTTTCCTCCTCAGGCCATGATGGCTTTGAGATGAGGCCCCTGGCTCGAGGTTGGCAGCCCACTGGCCCCAGTGCTGAGCTCAGAGAGGAATGGCACCTTTCTGCCCAGCCTCAGACACTTGAAAAGATGGCCCCCAGAAGCTCTCTGGGAACTCGGCCTTCTTGACCTCTCCCAACATCACTGTGTGCTCAGTGCTTCTGCTGCCCACACCGCCTCTTTGGGCATCTTTGGCCACATGCCAACTGAGCACAGTGGTTCTTGAGTCCCATGGACTGTAATGTCCAGCCCTCCAGCCCTCAAGATCACAAGAACTGTTAACATCACAGGGTTTCTCTGGAGGTCAAGGATCAGGGCTCAGCGGCTTCCTGACTGTAAGGGAAGGAGCTCAGAATTTGGAGTTAGGTCGCCTGCAACATTCTACCTGTGTGATTGTACACAAGTCATTGCATCACTCAGTGCCTCAGTTTCCTTATCTGTCAAATGAGGTTAAACCAGGAATCTCTAAGGTCCCTTGCAGCTCCAGCATTGGGGAGAATGAGATAAGCTCTTTCTTCCTGCAGGGTGGCGAAGCTCCCTGGGCTCCCTGGGCCTGGCAGCTCTGGCAAGGGAGGAGAAGGGGGTCGAAGTCTCCTCCAGCATCTCAGCCTCTTGGCCTTCACTGGTACCTTACAGGGGAGAGGAGAGAATGGGGCCACCCTTTTTGCCCAGGCAGGGGTTAGACATTGCATAGCCCCTTCTGCCCCAGATTCCCATCAGGCCCAGCCCCTGGGGTGCTAGCAGGGACGCAGGGCAATGGAAAGAGTAGGGGCTTAGAGTCCCCAGGATGCACCTTGGTCATTTATTATTTTTGTGACCTTGGGCAAATAATCTCAGCCCCAGCGAGCTTCAGTGGGCCACATCGTGGCAGCCTCAGTGACAGCCAGAAGCACTCCCAGGGCTTGGAGGGGGTGGGGGGACCATCTGGGAGTATGGATGGCTTTGCCAAGCCTAGTTTTTGGAGCTTCCCACAGCTGGGTTGGCCAACAAGTAGCCTGGGCTAGAAAGAAGATTCACTGTGCATCTGCCATCCTGGGGGTGTCCCTGGGGAAGGCTCAAGCTGTGTGGGAGGGGGTCTGTCTGCTCTGTGAAGTGGGAGTCAGACAGGACATCCCCAGGTCCCCAGGCCCCACCAGAGCTGCTGCTCTGGGGCTAACCCCAGTAGGGGCTATGGGTGCCAGGTTGGGCCTCTCCAGCCTGCCTGGGCCAGAAGGTCCAGGTGGGAAGGGGTTAAGTGTGTTCCTCCCCTCCCACTAGCTGAGCCCTCAGTAATAGGGAAGGCAGGCAGGCTGGGATGGTGGCTCTCCAAGGGTCCTCTGACAGCCTAATCATCATTATTAATGCTAATAAACATTAGTGAACTCCTCACCTCCCAGCAGAAGGTTGAAATAATCACTGAAGAGCCTAACTCCCCAGGAAGCTGTCAGTAGAGAGGCTGAAAAGAAAGCAGGCCAGGGTGGGGTTTGGGAGAGAGAGCCCCCCAGCAACTCCCCCCACCTCAAGGGCTGCCCCTGCCTTCCGGAATTCTGAAGCTCTGGGGCTTGGCGAGCTGGACAAAGGGAGGGATCAGTGAGCTAATTAGAAATGATCGCTCTTTCAGCATTAATTAGCTCTGCTCACTGGCCCACAGCCCCTGCCTCAGAGGCCACTCCCTCCCTTCCTCCCTGATTGGAAGTGATGGTGCTCTGGGGAGCACAGAACTCCCAAGATGCACCTGGGCTACAGCTAGAAACCTTCTACAGAAGTGACCCTTTGTGACTTTGAGCAGTCTCTAAGACCCTTTGGCCTCAGTCTATCCCTCTGTAAAATGGGGTAGCTTTTAGTAGAGACAGCGCGATACAGTGGGAGGACCACTAGACTTGGTTAGAGTCAGAAGACCCAGGTGTGAATCCTTCCTTGACCTTAGGCAAGTCACTTAAAAGTCTCCCAGGGCCTCAGTTTCTTCATCTATAAAATGGGAGTAATGATGTTTGTGGGCAAACATTTCATGGACCATTGCCCTTCTCTCCGTCTCGGGGGGGAAGTATTGAACTGTATGAATTCTTAGGCCAGATAGGAGCAAACTCCAGTCAGCAGCCTGCCCACTGTGTACCCTGTCCGGACAGCCCAGTGCATGGCACACCATGGCATCTTTGCCCTCCAGCCTTTCACTCCTGGGTGTGTAGTCCACTCCCAGCTCCTGGGGTGCACCCTCGATAGCAGCCACTGTCTGCCCAGATGGACAGAGGGAGACCAGGCCTCTCTCAGCCCAGCTCCCTGAAGAGCCTTGAGCCTCCCTGCAGAGAGTTGGGGGGAGAGTGGGGATCACTGCAGAGGGTAGATATAGAGAAAGGCAGAGAGCAGGCCTCATAGGCCTCAGCTGGGTGGGCTTCCACGCAGGGTCATTGGGGACTGCATCATGGGTGCCTTGTGGTTGGTTTTTCTGTGTAGCTCGAATTGGGAAGATGAAGCGTCGGAAGCAGGATGAAGGCCAGGTATGTCCCCTGTGCAGCCGCCCCCTGGCAGGATCGGAGCCCGAGATGAGTAGGCATGTGGAGCAATGCCTTTCCCAGGTAGAGGTGCCACGGCCTCCCCCGCTCCCTACCCCCCACCCCCATCCCTCTGCCCAGACCTGGATGTCCCAGAGGGGCAGGGCTGCTGCCCACTGGCATGCCTCGGTTCCTGGGGGGGGGAGAAGGGAGGGCATGCCCAGCACCCTGGTCAAGCCAGGAGTTCCATGGGCCACAGCTGCCTGCTCTGCCTCCCCAGAGGGAAGGCTCCTGCGTGGCCGAGGACGACTCCGTGGACATCGAGACTGAGAACAGCACCCGCTTCGAAGAGTATGAGTGGTGTGGGCAGAAGAGGATACGGGCCACCACCCTCCTGGAGGGCGGCTTCCGAGGTAAGGGCCTCAGAGGGGGCCGGAGGCGTGCTCTGAGCATATTAACAGTCTTGGCCGGCGGTGGGGGGGAGTGACGACAGGAAGCGGGTTGATCAGCCCCGGTGATGCATCGAAGGTGACAGCTCAGGCGGCTTAGCGCCTGCATCAAATATTAAAGGGACGGTTATGCATTTATCACTCCATCCCTTTTAAGGTTGATAAATGAGAATCCGGCAACCCGCTGCACACCTCCAGCGCTTCGGGCCCTCAGGGCTCCCAGACAAACACATTTTATGTTTCCCTCCTTCTCCTTGTTCTCAGTGTCAGGGAAATCAGTTATAGAGGAAAGAGTGAGTTATGGCAAAATTTGACCTCCTGTGAGCTTTACTGGCGAATGTAATTTTAACTCCAAGCCTAGCCCCTCTCCCTCCATACCCTCAGCCTGACCTAGGAAGGAGCTAAGCCACACGGCTTCCTATCCCCTTACAGCCCCCAGGAAATCTCAGGGCTGGGGTGCAGAAGACCCCAGGACTGGCCATGAACATTTCTGAGACCCCAAGGGGAGCAGTTGATCATTGTGACCATGGCAGAGATCTTGGGCCTGTCTGTGGTGATGTCTTGATTTGGGGGAGAGGGTCCCCATATCTCCCACATCTGTTCATAATTTAAGCAGCAATGACCTGGAGACCAGGGTTGAGCCTTCTTGGCCATGTCCAGGGGCAGAACCAGTCCTTGGAGAGTGGGATCTGTTGTCAGCCAAGTTGGGACTGCTGCCTCTGCAGGGCCCAAGAGGGAGGCTCATTCCCCTCCTGGCTTGTAGTAGTACAGATGGACACCCCACCTTTGCCCACCTACTTCCCACCTGTTATGGGAAGCCGTAGAGGGATGGTACTCTGTGAGATGGGCAGGGCTTGGTGTACCCCAGGGGAGTGTCATGCCCGGGAAAGTCTAGCCCCAGGGTAAGCAGGTTGTGTTAGGAGAGGCGAGCTGTCTCCCAAAGAGGGTGGGTCCCCATGGATCCTCATTCCCATGGAGGAATGGTCTGGCACAAAGCAGAATTGGGATTTTCAGAATCTAGATGAGAATTCTGAGTGCATCTGGCCAGCGCTGCCCAAGGGGCTGATCAGTGAGGGAGGCCATCTGCTTCCCAGCCCCCTCCAGCTCTTTCAGAGACCACTGTCCCATCTGTGTTGCCCTCTAACCCCAGCAGTGGGTAGACCAGGAAGGTGCTGGACCAGGCATTCTTTCTTCCCCTGGCTGAGAAATGGGTCAGGTCTAGTCTAGGGTCTTATCTTAGCCCCTTGTTGAGGTTACTACCCATGCTGCAGATGGTAGACTGAGGCACTAAGCCTAGAAGCTGGTACAGTGGGATCATAGGATCATAGAGGCCTTAAGAGGCCATCAAGGCTTTGTTTGATGATGGAGAAACTGAGGCACAGAGATGCTAAGTGATTTGCCTGGGCTCACACAGCTAGGAATTGTCTGAGGAGGGATTTGAACCCAAGACTTCCTGACTCCAAGGCTAGTACATTCTCTTGTCACCCCCCTGGAGAAAGGATGATACTGTGAAAAGAATGCCAGGCCCCAACCCTATACCTTAGATGCTGTGTGACCTTGGACAGTCTGTTTCCCCTCAGTAGGTCTCAGGGGCTTGGCCTGGGTAGGCTTGGGATCCTTTCCAGAGCCCAGCCTCCACTGTGCAGAGCAGCTCTTGGGGGTCCAACGATCTTCTCGCAGGCATGTTGGCACGGGCAGGGGGCGGGGAAGGAGGTGGCACGGGATGCAGCCTCCCATGTACAAGGAACAAGTGGCAGCTCTTGCCCTGGGGAGTTGGAATTCTGGCATCGTCCTCTCCCTTGGAGTGGTGTGGACACCTCACCATGCCAGGACGCCTCCTACATGGCACGCTTTGAAGTTGTTTTAAAAATACGAACTAGTTGCGCATTTCTGGCCCCAGATGTTTACTCCATAAGGTTCTCCCTTTAAAGAATTGCTGGGGGGGGGCTCACGAGGGGCTGGTCTTTGAATGATTTGGCGAGCGTGCACGGCTGTGTGTGGGACTTGAAAGGCGGGGGCTCCTTTATCTACAGAGAAGTGTGCCCGCTTCCCCTGATAGAAGCTGCTGTCATCTCTTAACCAGCTTAGTGCAGTCAGAAGGCAAGCCCACTTGAAACACTGTTTTACACAAGGATCAATAGCGGACACAAAACCAGTGGTGGGGAAGCAGGTGAGGGGGGAGCCCAGAGGGCTCTCTGAGGCCGGCCTGATAGCGGCAGGCCAGAGGGGAGGCTTCTGAGGCCCCGCTGGAGCCCAAGCAGCCGCAGCCCATGAAAGGGCTGCCTCCAAGGGCCGGCCACTGCAGAGACGGGTGCTCCGGGGGGGGGGGCCTGGGCGTGGTCCTGGGGGGGTGGAGGGCCACGCTCGTGTCAGGGCATCGATTGCCCCTCCATGAGCCGAGCCTCGAGCCTTGGGTTGGGAGCCCGGGCTGGCGGCCGCGTGCGTAATGTGATTGAAAGGCAGTTAAAATGGCGGTGACCTTTTCAGGAGGAATTAGATTGCCTGCCAAGACCGGTTAGAGGGAGTGATAACGCCGGCTTGAGGACGCTGTCCAGCAGACTTGAGAGAGAGAGAGCCACAGACAGGGACAGAGGACAGCATGGGAGAATCGGGGATCAGTTCCTGCTCCGTGCTCATCCTCTCTGCCCCCCACCCCTCCCCTCTGGGAGCTCTTCTTTTTGAGCCCATCAGTTGTGTTGAAAGCAATCCGCCTGCTGCCACAGGAGCAGCAAGTCCTCAGGGCAGAGGGAGGCCCGGGAGGGCAGCAGCCACGGGTGCAGCCTGACGGAGCTGTGACCCACACAGGGCCTAGCAGTGGCCCATGTGAAGATAGGAAGACATGGCCTGGTCTGAGGAGCCACAGAGACTCCAAGGGAATAGAGAAAGATCCCCTTGGGCCCCGCCTGATGAAGAGGGCACCTCTGGACCTTGGTGGGGGGGGTGGAATCATGGAGTTTCAGTCCAGAAGAGTGGTAATCACAGGAAAAGCTAGCATCCAGACTCGGGGCCAGGAAGTGTTTCCTGCTGCCACGTCCCTGCCACCTTGGGGCTGGGAGGACTAGTAAGGGGGAGAAGGTTTTGCAGGTGCCTTCACTTAAACCAAGGACAATTTTGTGTGATGCAGTAAAAAGCATTGAGGCCTGAGGCTCTGCCACAGACTCTCCGGGTGACCTTGGGCGAGTTCCTTCTCCTCTCTGGGCCTCAGTTTCCTCCTCTATAAAATGAGAGGGCTAGACTCCGTATGGGTGTAGCAGGACCCATCAGAGGCTCATTCCTGGGCCTGTTTCTGAAGCTGACCCAGAGAGGGTGAAATCCAGAGGGGGCTTGTCTCCTGTTGGGAGGTGGGGTCAGGGACCTGGGCTCATGTGACCGCAGCCTGCCTGTCCACCATGCTCCGTGGAGTTAAGGTCACACCAAAGAGAGAGGAGATGGGCCGACCCCATTTCAATACAGAGTTGGCCTTCATGCCTGGTACTGGAGCAGTGAGATGGAGAAATCTCCCAAGAGACAGGCAAGGAAATGGAAGGGACCTGCCGAGGATCCCACAGTCCTCTCAACCAATGAATTGTGAAGCCTATACTTAGCCCTATCACCAAGCCGGGCAGAAAAGGAATGAAAGAGTCTGTCTGGAAATACAGCCAGCCTGGGCAGCTTCCAGCCATTTTCTCATTACATCCTAGAAACGGCCCCTCAGAGGGCCTGGCTTCTCAGGGGAGGGGTGTGTGTCCCTGGCTCCCACCCGAAGGCCTCATTCACCTTTCATTTGAGGACAACACAATGTCAAGGCTACTCCGGGCTCATCCAGGGAAAAGCTGCTGGAGACAGATGGTCCATCAAGCCTGAGGCCTGAGCCGGGGGGGAGGGGTCCTGATGGTGTGGCACCTGCCTTCAGTGGGGCGGCAGGGGCAGCCTGGCTCCCCACCCTCCACCCCATGTGGCAGAGGCCACGGCGGCCGCCCCTGCTGTCTGGCACAGGAGGTGACAGGTGTTGGAAGCAGCTAGCATCTGCTTTTGTCGTAGATGCTAAGGAGTGACGTGGGGATTGGGAGGAGGAGGTGCGTTCTTCCATAGGACTTGGCTGTTGCCGAGCCCTCCGGCCTTCTGGCCCTGGTGTGGAGTGTGGGTGCACGCTGCTGGAGTGACACAGTTGTCGAGTCAGGGACAGTGAAGGAAGCAGGGGCTGGGGGATCGGTGGGCTTGGACGTCGCCGCCTGCCTGTGTCTCTTCTGACGTGCGCCAGCAAGTGAGGCAGTGAAACGCATTATCGAGTGGTGCCCGGAAAGTGGCTAACTGCGTTTGACACACGCCAACTCCCTGCCTCCACACTGGATAATTGCATTGTCAACTGCTCAGCCAAGTGGCAGGTGACAGACACTGCCGGCCGATTGATTGTCCCGGCATCGCCCAGGCCGGCTCTGAGGACTGTCAGGCCCCAATCGATGGCGTTTACACAAGCCACCACAGCGGCATCGGTAACTAATTTCAGCTGGAAACTCATCTGCAGCAGACACCCCAGCCTGCCTCACCCCCCGCTGTCCCATCCTGGGCCCCCCCCCCCCCCAGATTCCAGGACTTTACCTCTCCCAGCTCACATACATCTCTGGTTTCTCAATCAATATGCTGATCAATTGATTAAATTAACACTGGCTTTCTTCTTACTGGCCCAGGAACAAAATGAGTTTGGAGGAGAGGGGATTATTTTATGAAATTCAGACCTTGTTATCATTTCAGCACCTGCCAGCCCTCCCGCTAGTCCCTCTTCTAGCTCATTTGCAGGGCTTGCCGTGGGCCAGGGTTGGGCCCAGCTCCCGAGCCTCCAGGCTAAGGCTGCTCCAGCTGGGGGTTCTCTTGCCTCTCAGGGTCAGGCAGGAGGAGCCCCAGAGCACCTGACCAGGCTAAGCTCAGCAAAGAGAGCGTCCCTTGCTTTTCAGAAGTCGGCAAGCAGCAAGCTTGGGCACAAAGATCAGTCATTCCAGAGTAGTAGGACTTCCAGCAAAAGAAACTTAGCAGTCGTCTGCTTCTACCTCCTTTGACTGTCGGGGCTTCTGATGTTCAGAGATGGGGAAGATACCCTTCAGTGCCCCAAGGAGTAGTCCGTGGGCTGGGTGTAGCGAACCTTTCCTGGAGCCTGGGGGAGGGGCTTACCTTGGCCCATCTCTACTTAGCGGGCCAGAGGTTGGGGGCAGCGCTTCTTTGACAGCCCCTCAGAGTCCACAGCAGGGCTAAGATTGCTTCCTAGGCCATCTTGCCTGCAAATGCTATTTTGGGATGTTTCAACAGCTGAAGTAAAAAGATTCGCGGCCTTTCCAGGCCAGGGGGCCTTCTGGGGAATCCGCATAAAATGACTTTACGACCATTTCTTTTTATTGGGATTCTGTGAGAAGTCAGCGAGTGACATTTCATTAAGAAAATAAAGTTTAACAGGCCAGGGATCAGAGTGTATAGACTTGGCAGGATTCTGTCAAAACGTTTGGGGGAATAGAAGGGGCCCATCCCCTCGTGGGGCTGGGGGGAATGCCATCTGTCACCTAAAGTACTCACCCATGGACTATCCCATGAAGACCCAGCTCAGCGATCACATGCTGCTAGACCTGAGAGCTTCTAGTCTATGCCACTCATTTTACAGAGGAGGAGACTGAGGCCACAGGGGCCTAAAGGACTTCACCAGGGTTGCCCACGTCATTGGTAGCAGAGCTGGGGTTTGAAAGGAGGTCTCTGACTCAGGTCTATCGATCTTTCTAAAGCTTCCCAGCTCACAGTCTGGGAAAGGGAAGCTGGGACTGAGGCCAGGCTCACACAGCACTGAGGAGACCACTCTGGCCTCTCTGAGTCGTCCAGGTGAGGGCCAAAGCAGCAGAGAGCATGTGCACCCCCTCAGATTAGCCCTTGTACCATCAGGAGAAGCGGGGGTGGACCGTAGGCTGGCTGTTTCTGCTGCCTTGTTTACAGGCTTCGGGAAAAGAGAGGCCATGGGGCGCTTGAAAGGCGAGGCAGAGTTTGTTAATGATTTGGGGCTCTTAAACACCTTTGGGGTATTTATTTTAAATCATTTCTAAGAAGCTGAGACCCCTGTAACCCCGCCTGAGCGGGCAGCGGCAGGCAAACAGCCGCCAGGAGGATATGAAGTTGACCTCATCACTTGTCACTCACTGAAGGTGGCCCTTGGCTTCCGTAGCCCCTGGCAGAAGCAGAAATAACTTGATTTGGTGAGCATGGGGCCAGCAGCCCCCAGAAAGCTGTGTGTACACAGTGCTGGGGGCTGGGGGGAGCTGCAGCCAGCCTGATAGGTATATCCTGATTGATGGGGGAGTTTGTCTCCCAAACTGTCAGAGGGTTTATGGAGGTGCCACTCACTGGTGAGGCCGAAATTGCTTCTCAGAACACACCTGGCCAGTCACAAGACCCATGGAGACAGCTGCCAGCTGCCTAGTAGCTTTGTTCTGGGGGGGGGGGGGGGAACGACACCTGCTTCCTCCCTCCCAAAAGGGCTTTGGCAGGTAATCGGATCTCTAGAGCAGCCCAGAGACCTGCACGATCCAAACATTCATTCAGCAAAACTTTGTTGGATGTCTGCCCATTGTATATATCTTGATTCTTTGAAGACCCATTTCTCTGAGAGTGGGTGGACAGTGAGAAGTGCCCTGTGGCCTCCCTAGGACAGAGGGTATATGGAAACTCGGTGCTGTTGCCGCCAATGGGGCATAATGTGGCCTAAAGCCTCTTCCCTCCTGATGGTGTGTTGTGGAGTCAGAAGGCCCTGGATGCCTGCGTAGCATGGCCATCATGGGTCGGTGGCCTTCAGGAGTGTGGGGCCCAGTGCCCAGGCGCCAGGGAAGGGGAAGGAGCAGGTGTGAGCATGTATCCCGCTGGGGCCATTCTCCCTATCAGTGTGTGACTGCTCTTGTCCAGGAATCTGGTCTGAACGAGGCAGGGATGAATAATTAATGGCAGACAGTCCAGACACCAAATATTTGAGCAGCTGCTTGGTGATTCTGCTGGCAGGGACCTGGAGGCAGAACCAAGAAGCCGGGCCCCCGGGGTCATGGTGAGCCCAGCTGTGGCAGAGCAGGGCATCCCCGTTTGGGCACAGCCTGCTCAGGTCTACGCTCCAGGCAGGGTGGCACGCCGGGCTCTCATGGCTAAGTGAAGTTGGAGGGAAGGCCTGAAGCACCCGTTTGGCCTTCACTTCTGGCTCTCAGAAAGTCAGGAGTAGGTAGGCCAGTGAATATGAAGGGTTTTGAGCTGATATAGAAACATCTTAATGGAGGATTTCTCTCTCTCTCTACCCCCCACCCTGGGTAGGCCTGGGAGGGCCCTGGGCTATCCATCCTATTATCTCTACTCTTCTACTAGGTTCTCCGAATCCTTCCTCAGTTTTTCCTCTAAGGTCTCAAGATACAAAGCAGGGCCCTGTTTGGAAGCAAGGCCAGGGCCAGAGCTGGTGGGAAGGGAGGCTATCAACCCCTTGCATGTCAGGCTGCAATGTGCTATCAGTGCTTCAGAATGGGAGAAATTATGTTGAAAGAGGTCTGGACTCTGGTGGGTGGGCAAAGGCTTACTGTGGCATCTTTTTAGGGAAGCATGGCAGATCAGGACAGGTAAAGAGGGGCCTTGAATGTCAGGCCAGAGGAGTTGGGCCTCGTGGGGGTCTGTCAGGGGTCACTTAAGACTCAGGTTCAGCAGTGATTCCAACACACTGGATTTTCTCCAAGAAGAGCTACAGGCATGCACGCACGCGCACATGCACAGGTAGGCTGCCTTGCCTTTCTCACCCCGTGGTATCTTTCTCCCCACAGGCTCCGGCTTCATCATGTGCAGCGGCAAAGAGAATCCAGACAGTGACGCTGACCTGGATGTGGATGGCGATGACACCCTGGAGTATGGGAAGCCCCAGTATCCTCTAGGACACATTTGGGAAGGGTGGAGCATGTGGGCTGCCCCTAATCCCACCCCCCCACCTGCGTGCTAAGACACCAGCTGGACACCCTGCGCTTAGTGCCTGGGGTTTACCCAGCTAGCGGCCCCATTGGGAGCCTGTGCCATGAAATCAGGGACCTCAGCAGCCCTAACCCCTCATTCGAAGGGCTTGGGGAGCCTGCTCTTCAAAGCCTCCCTGTCCCTTGAGTGAAAGCTTCCAGTTGTGGCAAGCAAAGCCAATTGACACCACCTTGTACGCTGCAACCTTCCAATGCTTGGGGAGACCACCCCCCCACCCCCCATGCCTTCCCCAAGTTAAGTCTCCCCAGTCACTTCTACCCATCATTTGACGGCCTCTTCACTCATCTCCTAACATGGTCTGACCTTGCCCTGATCTGGAGGGTACCAAGAGGCCAGTGAGACTTCTGCTGGGCAGTATTTACCTTAACCTGTGTCCAGGTATACTGAGGCCGACGTCATCCCATGTACTGGTGAGGAGCCAGGTGAAGCCAAAGAGAGAGAGGCTCTTCGGGGAGCTGTGCTAAAGTAAGTTTCCAGTCCGAGGAGGGAGGGGGGCTGGTCAGGGCAGCTGCTGCCCCCTCGTGGAGGCCACGTGGAACGCTGCTGGGGCAGCCCCCTCACTGTCTCTTCTACTCCCCCACCTGAAGGCCTCACTGCTTCTCCCCTTCCCTTGCAGTGGCGGCACACCCAGTACTCGGATAACACCAGAGTTCTCTAAGTGGGCCAGTGATGGTGAGTCCTGAACTCCGAGGAGGGGCAGAGCTGGCAGCTGAGGCCACCTCTGGTCCTGCTGGCAGGGGGAGGGACACAAGAACATTGGCTGCCTTGGCCCCTGCTGCGCAGCACTCCCCATGGGCCCCCCAGAGCATCCATCACCTGCTCCCCTCTTGTGTGGGCCCCTCACCCTGGGAATAGGCCGAGGCAGTACAAAGGGGTACCTGACGAGAGGCCTCAGAAGGCACGAGTTAGTGTGCGTCCCTACCAGGGAAGCTACACCCCTGCTCTAGGGACCTGACTTCCTGCTTTTCCTCTAACACTTGGGCCAGGGACAACCGAGATTGGGAGAGGAATCCACTCTGGTCAGGAGCTGTCCATAAGCTAGCACCTCTGCTCTGGGGACCGGGCCATCTGTCCTCCCTCTGATCTCTCAGGAGCAGCCCAGATTGGGAGGGAGCCTGCTCTGGGAACATCCAGAGCCGGGGATGGGGCTAAGTTTCTTCTTCTCTGGCAGAGATGCCCTCCACAAGTAATGGTGAGAGCAGCAAGCAGGAGGTGGCCATGCAGAAGACATGCAAGAACAGTGACATTGAAAAGTGAGTGTCCGGGGGGCCTGAGGGTGGAGGGAGGCCTTTCTCTGGGCTGAGCCTGCGGGTGGCAGCAGGCAGGGAGGAGGGAGAGGAACCAAGACTGAGCGAGAGGCAGGCGAGCTGTCTGTGGCTGCCCAGACTGAATTGATAAGCGGGCCCGGCCCAGAGAGCCTCGGAGTGCCTGCCCGCGAGCCCCGCCGCTGAGCTGTGATATATGGCAGCCCAGCCCAGCCACAGCAGCTGATTCATCTCCAGTTTCTGTTTCTTAATCGGGAGCTAAATTGGTTTCATTTTTCTTGTCCCGGGTGTTGCTCGCGGCAAGTTGAGGCAGAACTGTTGGACTTCGTCATTCGTAGCTAGAATTTTTTGGCCTTGGTGTGGCCAGTGTGGGTCAGGGGAGCATCTTGTTAGTGCCCCCCAGTCCTCTCATCATCAGTGGTCAGGGGGCCTGAGATGAGGCTTGTGTCCCATTTTCAGAGAGCTGCCTGGGATGAGGAAAGGCTTGTCTACCCTCCGTAACCGAAGCGTTAGGGAGGGCGGCTCTGGCTCACAGTTCTGTGCCCTGGAGCAATGCCCCAGCCCCACAGTGCTTTAAGAAGTTGGTGTCATCCTGAGGTTCCAGGGGCAGCTCGGGGGAGGCTGCAGGTGGCTTAGGTGCCCCCTTCTTGCCCTGGAGGTGCTGCCCGAGTTCGGCCCCCACGTGGGAGCTGGGGTCGTGTGGGGGGAAAAGGCAGCATCTTAATTCCGAGGGCCAATGTTCAATTTTGCTTCCTGCCACCAAAGTAGATTGCAGGCCAGCGTGCGAGTCTGGCTTCCTGGCCCACTGGGTCACCTCCCATTTGTTTTCCTCAATTTTCTGTTGTCATAAATTCATTCCAGCCCGTTGTGGTTGATCAGTTTATCTCGGTCGGGGCAGAGAGCGCTGCTAGCATGATATATGACATGAAACGTTTTAGCCAGCCTCTCCATGAATCACTCCAGCTGCTCCGTGTCAGCGGCAAGGCAAACAGGCCCGTGCGGCCGACCGGGCCGCCGATGAGCTCAGGATGGGAAGAGACATGACGTATGAATGTTTATTTAATAATTCTCTAATATTTCCAGCCGAGTGTGGTTGTGCCTTCCGAATGGGGGCTGGGGAGGGGTCGGGGGAGGGGAGCGAACTCTAATCTGGAGGAGCCGGTCATAAATCAGGGAGACAACATCATTAATCAGGGAAGGAGGTGGGCCCAGGGGCCACTGGCTGTCCTGTGCGGCCGGGCCTAGACTGTCAGGGCCAGGAGAGGACCAGACCAGCCGAGATGGAGGCCAGTGTGGGTGGGTGTGCGGCATGTGTGTAGTGTCTGTGTGCATGTGCAGGGGGTGGGGGCATGTTTTATAAAACAAGTCTTGATTTCCACGCTCCTTGCCTGGCAAAGCCTCGTGCATAATAGGCAGCGGGGGCCCCAGTGGGCAAGGCAAGTGTGTGAAACCTGGGATTTGAGTCGGCCGCTGCCGCCACCAAGCATTCAATCCGCTTGTAATTATCTCCTTTGGAGAACACTTCATGCCGGGCATGCTTCAGCAAGCGAAACGCTCGTTGGGTTAAGAAGGTTTGAGAGCAGGAGATGCTGCTGCGGGTTTGGCTTTTTCCTCTCTTCCGAAATGGCAGTTTTACAAAGCACTGGTCCCACCACATCCCTAGAGGTCAGGGGCACTGGGCACAGCTGGTGTTTTAGCAGAGAGGGTGCCCCAGGGGCCAGGTGTGGGCACAGCTCCATCCCAGCCCTGCTCCCAGGGCCTCCTTTTGGGATCCTGCTCACACGGTTCCCGTAGAAACCGGCTCCCAGCTCCGTGCTCTGAGCCAGCCTAAGGAAGGCGGGGAAAGAGCCACACATACAGACAGATACCCAGCTCCAGCGTGCTGAGGGAGGAGGGGTGGGTAGAGCCTGTCGGCTCCTTCTGTTAGAGAGTAAGCCAGGTGGTGTCTGGGGGACCCAGGGGGCAGGGCGGGGGAGAGGCTGCAGGGGGAAGTGGGGAGCAAGACGGACCCCATCTCCTGGTGGGACTGACCCCTCCCTCTTGCTGAGCTGTACTCTTCCCTTGGCCTCTTTGGCCCCAGCCAGTCAGAGCAGCCTCCACATCTCCTGACCCTTGACTGCCCTCAGTTCAGGGCTCAATTTTGCTAGTCTCTTAAATGGGACAGGTATGGTTTAACAGAACCACAAAGAGGAACTCCAGCAGCTGAGGCAGACACAGTACTGTCATTGCCAAGCTGAGGGTGCCCACGCCTGGCAGCCCAATACCATCTGCCCCATCGGGCAGTTACACTGGCCCAGCGAGGTCTAGCAAAGGGTTATGGTAATAATGGAAACTTTGTTGGGTAGAGTGGTAGCCCAGGACCAGATGAAGGATTGGGGGCAGATGGGGTAAGCCCCCCCCCCCATAACTGCCTGTGGAGTCTGGGAAATGGGACATAGGTCATTGTGTGCCCCTTCTCCCAGACTGGGAGCAGCCCGTAGCTCTACCTGACAGGCTGGGCTCTGTGGACGCCTGTTCTCTTGGGGGGACCATTAGCTCTCAATTATGGGGGAAACAAGCCAGCCCAGGCTGAAATTCAGCCTTGCCAGTCAAATCAGGAAGACATCTGGGAGGGATAAATAGTGACCCCAGAAGTCCCTAGCTGAGCTGTTTGGAGGGGACGAATGCCGTGGACCCGTGGCTGCAATGTCCCTGCTTAATAGTGCCCAGAGCCTGCTCTCTCTGGGAGGTGGTGAGGAGAAGTGGGCTTAGGGAGGGCAGAGGGAGCTGACTGAAAGCCCCCCTAGGCTCCTGACTCCCCCACCCAAAGTCTTCTGTCTGCCTAGCAAAGAACTGTCTTGTTCTCCCCTCATCAAGTCCTCAGGCTGTTCCCCTTCTCCTGGAGCTGGGCCTTCCTCCTGGGCCCTGGGACTTCATGGGAGGGGGCCCATATGCGTGTCGTGCTCCCGCCCAAGGGGTGACAGTCTGGGCTTAGCGGGCCTTGCCTTGGACCTGGAGGTAGGGCTGGGGGGAGGCAAAGGGGGATACGTGGCTGGGAGGACCTGCCACCTCCCGAGGACAGGCCAGAGGATTTATGGCGCTGCCTCTCTCTCCCTGGGCAAAATCTGGGGATAAATAGCATCATTAACATTTTAAATTACAAATCCCATGTCAGGCCCTGTTATTTACATGGGAGCACTGAGCGGTTTAATTACACAGTAATTGGCACCCAGCAGCAGAGGGGTGACCCCAGCTGGGGCTGCAGAGGAGGACGCCTTCCTGGGCTAGGCCTGTGAGCCCAGAGCTGTCCGCCAAGGCTCAGCCCTGCTGCCCAGGAGCTTTTGTCACCCAAAGGGGCCCTTCCATGTGTGCTGTGAACATGTACTAGAGAGCAGAGAGGAGGCGCTCAGGGCTGATGAGATCAGAAGGTCCATTGGGGCGCCTGGTTTCCTGCCTGGTGGTGACATCTTCTCTGGCTTGGGAAGAGCCCCAAGCCCCTTGGCCTGAGCTTAGCCATCCATTTCTCCCATCTTTCTGGGCTGGGGAACTGATGGGATCTGGGTGTTGGAGGAAATGGAAGAGCCTGGTCTGGTGATTAGAGGCTGTAATCAGAGGACAGGCTTCCAGGGCCTCCCTATGGGGCGGGGACCCAAGTGGAGCTGACTCCGGGACACAAGCCTAGGTCATATGTCAGTCAGTGTAAGGAAAGGGATGAGAGGGTGACATTTGTGAGACTCCATAAATACAAGTGCTTTTGGGGACCAGAGTGAGCTTCTGGCTGAGCCAGGAAAATGTTTGGAGGTTGGGGGCTTGCTTACGCCATCCTGGAGGCTGATTGCAAGGACTGGATGATCTTCAGAGTGGCTATGATTTGAGGACATGGATTTGGCCTGTGGACAACCCAGGAGGGGCAGGGACCCCCAAACCTGGAAATAAATGAGAGCTTGACTCCCTATCTGCCTCTCCTAACACAGGAATAATAACTCAATCAATAGTGCAGGTGTTTATTGCCCACCAAGGAGGGCAGGCACTTCCCAGCCAACAAGGCCCCAAGCTCCAGCCTGCCATCCATCCGTCCATTCTTTGGCCAGCCCAGTAGCTCCACCTAGTCCCCTTAACCCAGGAGGTGGCTCAGCTGCCAGCAGTCTCCCCGATGCCAGGGAGGTGGGGGAATGCAGCCCAGGCTCCAAAGCCTCCCCTATCTATCCCCCTTGGGTTCGGACCTTCCCTAGGGCAGGGGCCAGGGCTGGAGAAGGGTCTCTGGAGGTGGGGAAGGGGGTTCTGGCTGTGATTCCTGACTATGCCTATGCTTCACCCTGTCCCTATTACAGGATCACAGAGGACTCAGCTGTGACCACATTTGAGGCCCTGAAGGCCCGTGTTCGCGAGCTGGAGCGGCAGCTATCCCGTGGGGATCGATACAAATGTCTCATCTGCATGGTGAGAGGCCCGCCTGCCCAGGATCAGTCAGAAGGGCTGGGTGGTAGGAGGAGAGATAGGGTGCCTTCATCTCGTAGTGCCATGCCCAGGCAAGGAATTGGTGGGGAGAGCCGGGCGTGGGAGTGATAGCCCTCTTCTCTCGCCCTCTAGGACTCCTACACGATGCCTCTGACGTCGATCCAGTGTTGGCACGTGCACTGTGAGGAATGCTGGCTCCGGACCCTGGTAAGAAATGAGGTGGGGAGAGCAGCAGCAGCCAGTCGAGCTCCCCCCAACCCCACCCTGGGGCTCCTGGCTAGTCCGCGTGCTGCTGACAGGCCCTGCAAAGCCTGGCTCCATGGGCCACTCGCTCATGGGAAGCCATGGCCTGAGCAGCTGCAGTGGGCTGCCCTCCTTCCCAGCCTGGAACACAGAGCCGAAAGACTGCCTTGTCTTATCCCCACATCTGATAGGTAAGATGAGGCTCGAGAGGGAAGGGAAGAGATGTGCCTACAGACACAGACAGAATCAGTGACCAAGTCTGTGCATTGCTGCCTCTGCTGAATACCTGGCGTCCAACCTGGGCTTTCTCTGCAGGCTTCCAGATTCTCGAAGCCTCAGTGTCCCCACCTGTGAAAGATCACTGAGGCTCCCAAGACTCTTAAGTTGGAAAGAACACTTCTGTGGTATCTCAGAAACTCTGTGTGAGAGGAGGGGGAGCCTAGCCCCTGCCCGGGGAGACCTCTCACTCGTAGCTCTCCCTTGGACTAGGTTCTTAAAGGGCTCCGGCTGTGCCCTCTAGGGCCCCTCTTCCCATCCTTGGACAGCTCTCTCCTAACTCCCCAGTCTTCTCTTCCCCAGGTTCTTCAGCCCCTCCTCACCTGACCTGGACTCCAGGCCTTTCCCCCACCCCTGTCATCTTCCAGAGGAGAGCTGTCCTTGTCCTTCTTAAGCCCAGTGACTCCCAGAGCTGACTGAAGCACCTCAGATTTCATCTGACCACCCCTGCCATCCTGCATCAGACACTTCACTGAGTACTTTGTCCATCCTGCTGTCATGTGCCCCTCTTTCCCTCCCCTCTCTTCTAGAAGGGGGTGGGCTTAGTGCTTGGGCCCTTGATCTCATTTCCTACCACCCGCGTTCCTGGGCCCAACCCTATCTCCTGGCTCCTTCCTGCCCACCCATAAACGTGCCCAGATTGGCCCCTCTCTGCCTCCCCCTTAAAAAAAGCTTTTGCTCAGTTCTGCCGTCCCCTCCATCGGTGTCTCTCCTTTCCACAGCCCAGCTCTAGAAAAAGCTGCCTGTGCTCACAGCCTCCTGACCTCTCTTCCTGTGACTTCTCAGGCCGCTGGACCCTGGGCCACTCACCTGAAACTCTTGCTGCAGTGATCAGGGATCTCTTTGCCTGATCTGCTGGCTTCTTCTCAGGCCTCATCCTTTCTGAGGAGTCACGCTCTCAGTCACTTTCTCCTCCCAGATGCTCTCATGGTTCTCCTCCGACCACTCTGACCGCTCCTCAGTCTCCTTTGCTGCATCCTTGGACCACCCCCCATGTATAGCAGTTCTCCAGGCCTCTGGCCCAAGCCCTCTTCTCTCCTCTCTCTATACTCTCTTCTGGAAGATCTTGTCGGCTCTCTGTGCAGATAGAGCTTTCTGTGGACATGGAGAATTTCCCCCTCCTCACCCACCCCCAGTCTCTCTTCTGTGCCTCAGCCCCATACACCTGGATGCCCCCGGGGCATCAGTGATCACAGGAGTTGGAAAGGCCCTTGGGGGGCATGTGGACAGAATCATTCCCAAGAGCACTTTCTCCAGCTCAGCCCATCCAACAAAGGACTCAGGATCTCTCCCCAGACAGGCCCATTTCTGTGGCAGGCGCTGCCATCGCCAGTCACCCAGATTTCCCGCCTCAGGCTGTCCTCGGCTCCTGCCTTTCTCTCCCCTCCAGTCGTGTGCCCCAACCCTAGCTCGGGCTCTCCCTCGGCACTCAGTTTGCAGGAGGTGCCTCCTGCCCCACCTCTGCCTCTCCAGCCTTTCCTCCTCACATCCGCCAAAGTGCACCCCCAGCACCTAGCTGCCTCCTTTATGAAAACACCAGTGGCTCTCTGCTCCCTCTCTGATCGCACACAGACGACTCCGGTGAGCATTCAGAGCTTCCAGAATTGGGCTCCCACAGAGCTTGCAATGTGGATTACATGCTCTGTAGACAGTGCTGGCTGCTCTCAATAGGAGACATGTCACCTCCCGTCGCCGTGCCTTTGCACTAGCTGTGCTCCATACCTATAGTGTCCTCCTTATCCCCTTTGCCTCACAGGACACAAAGCTACCTTCAAGGTTCAGTTCATCTGCCACCTAAAAGCCTCCTTCTAATCCACTAGGTGCTAGCGCCCGCCCACCTTCCCTGGAATGATTTTGTATAAGCTTCGTTTTCAGTGGTTTACATACTCTATGTTCTTTCTGCTCAATGGAATATAAGCTCCTTGAGGGCGGGGCCCATTGAGTTTTTATCTTTGTATTCTCTGTGCCTAACACCATGCCTGGCATTTAATAGGCGCTTCATCTGTGCCTGGGGAGCTGAGGTAGTCAGAGGTCAAAGCGTCCATACCCAGCCGCTGTTTAACTCAGCGGAAGCTCCCAGTGACTCGTTGGCTGCCAAGCCCAGCTGACCCCTTGACCTTGCAGTTCATGCCTTGTAATCCCCCAGTCTTTTCCACACAGATGGCGTCCTAGCCTTGCCTCCCCTGTCTTGTACTCGTGGGCAAGACTGATGTTTTGAACCTAGATTTAAGACTCTACATTTATCCCTTTGAAATGTTTTTTGGTCCTGGGCCTGCCCCAGCTTGTCCAAAGTTTTCTGGATTTGAACTGAGAACCAGCACCTTAGCCATCTCTCCCAAGCTGGTATCATCTGCGGATAGGATGAGCGTGTTGCCCAGGGCTTTATCCACATCACTGATAAAATGCTCAGTGGTGCAGATCCTTGCCCCCACCCCCACCCCCAGCCGCCTTCCAAGTGGATGATTATTGCCTACTTCCTAGTCCACCGGTGCTTAACACAGCACCTGGCACATAGTAGGCGCTCCAGATTAGCTCTGCTTCTCCATCTTGTCTCCAGGGATGCTCCCCGAGCTTGGGGCACAGCTCAGCGGCTGCTCTCTGTGTTCAGTGTCACAGAAACTTGGAGGCCTGCTTTGAAACAGGCCCAGGGGCCAGCAGAGGCACTGCAGGAAGTGGGTCTCCTGCCTCCTTTCAAGGCTGATTCAGCTTCGACGTGGGGCCCATCATGGGTCTGTTCTGATGATTGGTCCATTCTGTGAGGAGGCGGGGCTCCAAGACACAGGGACACTCTAGGCTTCCGCCCCTCCCTGGGACCCTTGCTGGCCCCCTCCTTCTCATCCCTGACACTCTGGGCCACCCCACCTGGCCTGACTTACATGGGCATCTTCCCTTAGCCAGCCTGGGCATACTCCAGGCTTTGGGCCAGTCATGGCCCAAAATGGCCAAAGCAGACCAGGCAAATGCCCCTTCTTTGAAACGGCCTTTCAGGTTCTCTCTCGTGCTGCCGCTGAGCGTTCTGGTGTGAGGGTCTACACCTCCAGCACCTTCCACGCGCCCTCACACACATCATCTCCACACCCATCTTGGGCCAGTCCCCTTGACGCGCTCCAGCTTAGCAGCCTCTTCCTAAAGCCCCCAGAGGGTGTCTGAGCGGGGCAGAGGACAGAGGGAAGGTCCCCCTGGAAGCTCTGCCCCAAGCTCTCATTGGCTGTCGTGGCTGTCACACCCCGCTGCTGGCCTGTGCCTCAATGCCCCCTTAGCATTTGTCCCCAGAGCTCATCCCTCTAGTCCGGCTCCAGCTGCACCTTCTGAACCTGCCGTGCCCTCCCCCCCCACCACCACCACGTGGGGTGGGGCGCTCAGAGCACTGCCAGGCAGGAGGAGCTGTTAGAAGCCGAGGCTCATCTGTTGCCCAGCCCTCCCTGCATGACCACGCGGTGGTTATTACAGGCCCTGCAGCTCAGGCTCCAGCACAGGCGGGTTCTGTGTGACCATTAAAACGTAGCCCGAAGCCGCAATAAAAGCTGGAGAGGAGCGACTGGGTCTTTGTGGCCTGATCAAAGTCAGGCGTGTGATCTCGTTAGGGCCGCTGAGCCAGCGTGGGGGCTGGACCCGTGGGGTTTAACAGCCCAGCTGGGCCTGGCAAGCCTGCCTTGTTCTGATTACAGCCCCACTCCTTCCCACAAAGGGGGCCTTGTATTGGAGCCAAAACCTCGTTTCAGCTGGTCCTTTCCCACCCCCAGAGGACATGGGGAGCCATCAGTCCAAGGGCTCGGGGGCCACAACCATCATGCATGGAGATCCATCCTTCAGCATGCCTTGGCAGCCACTGGTGCTCTTCCACCTGCAGAGGGGCGCCCAGGGTCTGCGTCAGTCTGGCTCCTCTGGCTGAGGCTGCAGGGCAGCACCTTCCCTCCTCCTTGGTCTGCCCCCAGTGTGGCAATGGCTTTGTTCTGGCTCCCCTGCCCTTTCTAACCCTCATGGCCTGGCCTGGGCATTCATCAGTCTGTGTCTCTCCAACGCCCCTCAGTCACTGTGTCATGTGTCATGGTCTAGGCTTTAGACACACGTTACCAAGTTGGCTTTTTTCCCAAAGAGGCATTGTGGGAGTTGTCATTGTTCCGCCACTCAAAGTGCAGAGCTCTCTGTGCCAAAGCCCCCTCGGCTCACCTCTCCTGGGGCGCTGGGCCTCTGGCCTTCAGTCTCACCTTCACTTCGCCTGGCTTTCTAGTGCCCCCCAACAGTCCTGGTCCAAGTCTGCTGGGTTCTTCAGCTCAGAGAGGAGTGCCCGAGCAGCCCCTGATCCCCACCACCCCCATCCCTGCCTAGCTCTTACTGCCTTATTCAGCATCCACTCCCTCTTCTCCATTTCCACACACGCAAGACCATAAGGGAAGAGCAGAGATAATGTACCAGGGAAAAGTCTTTATCCGTGAGTTGACAGACAACACCAACTCCTGGGCTTTCTGTGTTCATCACTAACCCAGGGGCCCAGGTCTAACCCAGCTCAGGCTCCGGCAGGCAGGTGACTCCCCCTTTGAAGGTATCTGGGCCGATCTTGAGGATGACGGGCTGCCTCCGGGGGGCCTGGCAAGCAGGGATCCACTGAGGGTTCCTGCAGCCCAACAGGAAGGCCTGAGGCTTGCTTCCCTCCTAGAAACACAGTCAGGCACCCGACCCGTGGAGCAACTGTCATTTTGGTGGGGGAGGGGGGGTGGCTCAGCCCCAACAAGGATAGGCCTGCTGGGAAAATGACCAGCAGATCAGCTAACCCTTTCATCATTCACACGGGCCTCCAGCTTCTGTCTCTGGGGGCTCTTCTCAGAAGGAAAATCTGCTTGGGAGAGGAGGGGTGGAGACAGGGAACCCGACTGAGGGAGGTACCAGGCCTCTACCACTGACTGTCCTTTCTGCCCCCCAGGGAGCCAAGAAGCTGTGCCCCCAGTGTAACACCATCACAGCCCCCGGGGACCTGCGGCGCATCTACTTGTGAACCCAGACACCAGGACCAGGCGTGAGCCCGCCCCCAGCCCTGCTCACCCACCACCCACAGAGACAGACACACGTGTACACAGGCGTGCACACAGGACTCTGGAGCCAGAGTGGAGGGTGTGGAGCAGCCCAGCCCCCCTCCTGCCCCTGCCCCGCCCGGCCCTGGCCATCTCTGTCCCCCTCTTGCCCCTGTGTGTCTGCAGCTGGGCGGGGCGGAGCGCTGGGTCTGGGCAGACACACAGATGGACCTGCACACAGGCCAGACAAGCACATGTAACATAGACCCTGGATGTTTACAATGTTGTGTAGAGATGGGATGGACCCTCCCTGCCCTGGCCCTGCCCCCCCCACCCTTCCCCGGGTTGTGTGTTTCCTTCTTTCTTAAAGGAGGCGGGGCGTAGAGGCCCCAGCCCTCGGGGAGCCCCAGCCCCTCCCCACACTGGTCCCCTGTGTCTGCCAGCGGTGGCTTCATGTTCAGTGGTGTATAGTTTTTCATCCGGCCTGGGGGCCGGCAGCTTAAGGAGTGGGCTCCGACCCCCTCTGTTCTGGGGCTCATCTGGTCACTGGTCAGTGCCAGGGACCAGGGCTGCTTATAAGGAAGGAGTGGGAGTCCCTTCCGGGGCAGTGACCCTCCAGAGGGGAGGGGCTGACTGCCCTGGCCCTGGCCTGCCAGCCCCTGCCTGCCGGCCGCCGCGGACGCTGTGCTGTGATGCTGTGTCTGTATATCCTCTGCCAAGGTACTTGTCCTTCCTGTTTGTAAACTACATTTGACATGAATTAAACCAGTGTACGCCCATGTCTGGCGGAGCCTCCGCCTCTCCCTCGGTGAGGCTCTGGGGTCACCTCTTCACTCCAGGCTGGGGCCCAGGAGCTGAGTGTGCTCCCAGGCGCTGGTGTCGTCTGGGAGAAGCTTGGAGGAGGTCAAGTCTGGGCCCAAGTGCGTTCTGGGCTCTTGGTCTAGTTCTGAGGTGTTAGAGACTCCCATCAGGAGGGGATTCTTGATAAGCCAGTGACAGATGTGGTTATCTGAATGCCCGGTGGTGCCCCACAATGCTCGTGACTGGGCAGCCCAGGCCAGTGAGAGGGGCGTCTGAATGCCCGGCAGTGCCCCAC
>NW_020954603.1:7027024-7062189 GCF_900497805.2 Vombatus ursinus | reverse complement strand
AGCCCAGGCCAGTGAGAGGGGCGTCTGAATGCCCGGCAGTGCCCCACAATGCTCCTGACTGGGCAACTGACAGCCCCTCACACAGCCACTAGCTCAACATATAACCAGGCCAACTCCTTGCCCTATCTGTACGTGTTTGCTCATCTGTAGAATGGAAGCCATGAGGTCACTAGCCATGGGGGGAGGGTGTCACCCCAGGGACTGCACTGCTTTGCCCTCTGCCTCCAAAAAACCAAACATTTGCAGTCATCCAGCTCCACACACACCCCAAAGGGTCACAGGCGCCACTTTCCCATCTGGGCCAAGTCCAAACCCAATTACCATTGAGCTGCCCAGGTCTGGGGTGAGAGGTCAGTGGAAGCCTGGGAGCAGCCTGATGGATGGGAAGATCCTGACCTTAGCCACCAGGGGTCACCTGAGCCAGAGAGAGAAGGGAGACAAACAGCCTCAGATAGATTGGGGGTCAAAGAGGCCCTAAGCCCTGGAGATCCTAATGACGGAGGTGGGCTTATGCCACTTAAGCAAGGTGTCCAGGACAGCAGATTAAGGGGGATGAAGTTGGGCCGATAATGCCAGGCTGTGTCCCTGTGGTGTCTGCAATGGGGTGGTCACACTACCGGGTTTAGACTCCCCACAGCATTAAGGGTAGGCCCCTGCTATAAACCATTCATCAGAGGGGACAGTAGTGGCTTGGCCCAGGGTTCTCTGAGTTCTGAGCTGGGCACTTCTCCCTGCCTGCCATAATGAAGGTGCCAATAGAAGGGGCTGGCACTGGTAGAAGGGCCCTTCTGGGGAGGAGGGGGCCCTTCCCCACAACTGCCCCTCCCCCCTCCCGCCTTCAGGTTTCTCTGGCTCTTTGCCAAATTAATGTTGGAGGGTAGCTGCATTCAGGGGCTCAAGTGCAGGCCATATGAGCACAAGCTGAAGGAGCTGGGGCTGGGTAGGCTGAAGAACAGAAGTCCTAGGCTGCTATGTGGAAGAGCACATTAAATTGTGGGAGGATGTAGGGAAGGTGCTGCAAAGAGGCAAATTAGAATTCAATGTCTGAGCTATCCCAGAATGCAATGGGCTGCCCGTGGCGGGGGAGGGGGTCTGTTTTGTGTGGCACGTATTGGTGCATTGGGTGCCTCTGGTGTGCTCTGGGGGGAGGGGGTGTGTGCTGATATGCTGGCCAGCACCCATGAGCAGGGCGTGGTTCAGCTGGGACCCACATCTTGTGTGCCAGCTCCAGCCTGAGACCTCATTCGCCACCCCCCAGCAATGGGGGACGCAGTCTGGCAAAGCCTTTCCTTCCATGGCGTGGATTTGGGTGGACAGAGGCTCCTTGGACCCAAGATAGGCCCTCCACTTTCTCAGCCACCCCTGAGAGCGATGCCCATGACCTTGGAGCTGGGGTCATTCTATCTGCTTCCTTGCAGGACCTAAGTCCCTCTCCCTCAGTCCCCTATCGCTTCTCTGCCCCTCAGCCCCACTTCTTGGCAGGGAACCTAGGGCAGGCACCCTCTCCATGACTTTGGGCAAGTCTCTTCTGTTTTCTGGGCCTCAGTGTCCATATCTGTAAGAGGTTGAACAGGGCCTTTCCACTCCCCCCAGCCCCAGTTCCTTGGCCTGTCCCAGGGTTTGGGCTGGGAGCTGATGCTGCCCTCCCAATGGGACTGCCCTCTTCTGGCCTTGCACCAGGGCTAAAGAGCTGCTACCCCAAGTCTGGGCTCTTGATGCTGCGGGGGACTCCCTGATAGACCGATAGGGGGCATGAGGCCTTTTCCCACAATGTATGTGGGGAGGGGAAGGCCCAGAAAGCGCCCACACCTGCAACAGCACCAATCCTCAGCCCACACTGACCCCCCCAGTTCCCCAGGGCTCTAGCCTAGGCAAACCTGCACTGGGCAGCACTGCCACCTGTTGGCCACATGTAGGAACAACACCAGGGCAGAGGCAGCAGCACAGTCCAGCAAGGGAGCTAGAATGTGGAACAACCGGAGGGGTCTTGGGGCATCACGCGTGTCCAGAAACTCCAGGTCAAGGGATGCCAGAGGGCTGGCTCACTTCCCAGACCCTAGCCTGGCCACCCAGTCCCCTCCTTTCACTGATGTGGAAAGAGGCTCAAGGTGGGTTCCAGATTCCCCCAACATTACACAGCAAAGATTAGAACTCTGATCTTTGTTCTTTCCCCCACCCCACTCAGAGCGACTCACCCTCCTTCCCCCCATGTATGGTGGCTGGCCACAGTCAAAAAAGGATCACAAATGGCACCCTGGAAGGTCTCCAGTGGAGGGTCCCAGGGATCTCTGCAGGACCCTGGGTTGTTAGAGACATGGATGACATTTTCATTAAATCTGCAAGTGACACAGAACTGGGAGGAAGGGACAGGTCACACTGGAAGGATGAGAAGGTGCAAGAACACCCTGCCAGGGCTACAGCAATGGACCAAATTGGAAAGTCTTACACCTGGGTTCATTGAGTCCAAGACAGGAAGGCGTGTCTACAGGGCAGTTCGTCTGATCAAGACTTGAGGGGTTAGAGGGCTGCCAGCTCGGTGAGCTGACACAGCAGCTGAGAAAACCAAGGGGCATCCCCACTAGAGGCAATGATTGCAGTAGCCTGGGCAAGCTAGGTCTGCAGGACGTGCCCAGCCCTGGACACCATGGGTAAGGAAGGATATGGATGGGCTGGAACACATCCAGTGCAGGATGCCAAGCTGGGAAGAGCCCTGAGCTCAGGTTCTGTGAAAATCAGCTGACTCCTGGGAAGAGGCCTAAAGGGGTGGGGAGGGGGGTAGACGGTCCCTGCTTTAGGGCCTGGAGAGGCCAAGAGGCAAAGGGGCCGGGGGCGGATGCAGAGACAAACTGAGGCGAGATGTCAGGAGAAAGGCCATAACAGTAAGAGTTGTGGAAGAGGCCGCCTGGGGGAGGGGGCAGCTCCCATCAGAGACAGGATGACTCTGGTGGGGGGATGTGAGACACGGGGTTCTGGTCCCATTCTGAGCACTCCTGAGCTCTCTATGACCAAAACTGGGTCAGGTACAGATTCAAGATTGCTGAACTCCAAATTGCAGTTCATTGTGGAGTAAACCAGTGGAAGGGAGAAAGGCCCCTTGAGTGGTCTGGCAAGTATCAGTAAAGGAGGTTCTCCCCTAAAGCCTGGCCTCCCAGGCCCGAGTCCCACATGCCCCTGGGACAGCCTTCCCCTACCTGGGCCAGGCTTAGTGGGCAGGGGTCCACTAAGCCACCACTAGCCTGTCCCCCAAGCCACTGGGCTACAACTCCAGGCCACCTTTACCGCTGGAAGCCAAAACCAAGTCAATGAGGCTTGGAGTGAGTAAACACCAGCCAGTGTCTCCCACCGGTTCTGCAAGCTTGGGCTGGCCTAACGCCCTACCCAGGTGTAGCTGCCATCATCCCCAACCCCTGCCTCTGGTCTCCATCTGTGCACTTTCCTCTGGCTGTGGTGGGAGAGGCAGCTGGGGGAGTCTGGTCAATAACCTGACCCAAGGCCCCCTCCGCAGCCTGTGCTCATTGCCACCCCCTGGGGCTGGGGGACTGCCAAGGAAAAGGGAGGAAGGTGCTCCATGAACCTCCCGGCCCCTGAATGGGCCACTGCTTCTGCCAGCCAAAGCCTGGCTGGCACCCAGGGCGGAGAAGAGTGCAGGGGTCCAGAGAGGCAGCAGCCCAGGCTGGAGGGGGAGCCGACTTTTATTTCTGGGCAGAAAGGGCAGGGGAGCACCCGAGGGGAGCCCTCACATATGCACACAATTGTACAGGAAGGAGAGGCAGAGGCTGGTATAGTAGGTGGGGTAGTCCCGCAGGTGGCTGACATGGGCCGAGGCCGAGAAGTCCACGGCCCGCACCAGCACCTGCTGCTCCAGCCGAGCCACCACCATGTGCTCAATGTCGCAGGCCCGGATAATGCGGTCGGCCTTGGAGTAGAGGTAGAGCTCGGGCCAGCGCGATGACTGCTTCATGAGCGCCTCGTAGTAGTTGACGTGGAAGATGGCGGTGACCGGGGTGAGCAGCAGCCGCACGAGGACGGCCGCCAGGGCGAAGGTGAGGAGGAGGAAGAAGCGCAGCATCGGCCGCTCGCTCTCCAGGATGGTGGAGAGGGCCCGCACGGCCCCCACCAAGTTGCTGTTGCCGGGGGCGCTGTCAAAGATGGTGCCCACCACCCGGAGGTGGCTGAACTGGCGGTGCGTGTGGATCAGGTCGATGACGTAGCGGTACAGCATGACCCCGGCGTTGCTGAACACATGGAAGAGGAGGGGCTTCTTCTCAATCTCATAGTCAAAGAGCAGTTCCAGAAGCTTCTTGGCAGGGCTGCGCAGGGAGGGGATGCCGAAGGGCTCCGCGAAGAAGGCCATCTGCCAGGGGGCGGTGTAGCGGATCACGATGCATCCCTGTGGGGTGCAGAGATACCCCCCAACCCGCAAGGTCAGCTCCAAAGCTCGGCCTCTGCTCACTGCTCCACAGAACCAGCCAAGAGCCCAATGGGGGAGGCCGGGGCAGAGGACGGGGCCCAAAGACCCCACCTGCCCACCCACAGGAGGGAGCCGGCCTAGAAGACCAAAATCACAGCCTCGGAGCTAAAGGCCAGCTCAGACAGTCTAATGCAGCCAACCACCCCAAACTGCTGGGCCTTCACACCGGGCCAGGGGCTAAGGACTCACTCTAACCCACCGAGCCATGAGGGGCAGAGACCCTAGAAAGCTGGAGAGTGAGGTAAGTTTGAGTCTCCGTGATATCCGAAGGCTGGGGAGGAGGCCTTTCAGAAGTTCAGTTCAGCAAACACTAGGCGCCCACTCTTTGCAGACACAAAGTCAAAATGAGAAGCAGGCCTGTCCTCCCAGAGCTTATCAACTTCAGGCACCAGCAGCAGTCCAGTTTGGGGTTTGTTCTTTTTTTTGCGGGGGGAGCCCCCCCGGGCTGCAGGTCAGTAGACCTGGGACCCAAGGCCCACATGGGCCAGGGGCCTTGTGTCATCTGGCTCAATCTCTTCTACCACATCCTGGAGAAACTGTCTCGGGGCAACGAGCCTTCAGTTAAGCTCCTTACACTGAGCCGTGCCTTCTCCCCATCCCCCACAGAGGGGCAATCTAACCTCTTCCACGGATCTAGCTCTCTCCTGGCTCACCATCCTCCTTTCCTCAAATGACTCCCGAGGGAATCCCTTCACCATCCAGGCACCTGCTAGGATCTCCTTTTTAAATGGGAAGGGGCGGAGGGAGAGGAGAGGGTCTCCCTTTCCCTCTTGTCCCTGCCATAGGCCTGAAGCTGAGGTCCCAACGTGCTCCTCTCACTGCCATCGCATGGGGGGAGTGGGACTCCTACTGAGCCAGCAGCCCACCAGGACCTCTGGATCTTTTACAGGGCGACTACTGTCTAGCCTTCACACATGCAGCTCGGCTTTCGGGACACCTAAGCACAAGATTCTATATATACCCTCAATAACTCACCCAGCCAAGAGGAAATAAGGGGAGGGGACAGAGATGAGACAAGGGAGGTGACATTCAGCATCCAAGACAGACCAGAAGCCAGCCTGGCTCCCTGTACACAGCCTTGCCTGCCTGGAGGGCTGGGTGCAGTCCTGAGCAGCCAGTGGACAAAGGCTGGGCTCCTCCAGCCTCTCCAAAAGGACCCAGCTCCTCCTTCCGGGGTCCTTGGTCACACCCTCTGCTCTGTCTCCTCTCTGTGTCTGTCTCTATCTCTCTCCTCCTTTTCTCTGTGTGTCTCTCTCCTCCCTCCATCTTTCCTCTCCTCTCCTCTGTCTCTGCCTCTTTCCTTCCCTCCTCTCTCCCTCTCTTCTTCTCCCTTTCCTTCTCTCTTCCTCTGCTGCTCTTGCTTTACCATCAGAGCCCAAGGAGCAGCTCAGTTTTCCTTCCCTCCTCCCCACTCTGCAAGGTCCCCGACATCCCCTAACCTTAAGCTCCTTCCACAGATAGCGGCATCAGGCCAAAGGGACCATGCAACGAAAGGGTGTCCACACTGGGTCAGACGGAGGCATATGCCACCACAAGGGATCCTCCGGGGTCCCCAGCACCTCCAGGACACCTTAACCTTCTTTTGGGCACATCCTGGGGAGGAGGGGAATGCTGCAGAATGAAGCCAAGGCAGAGCCGCCCCTTACATCTCCATTCACAATGTCCAAGAGGCAGGACCCTGGGACCTCTGGGTCCCAATCTTGCCCTGGCCACTGATTTGCTGTTACCACTTACCCAAGACACCTTCAGTGAGTCCGACATGTTTAGAATTCTGTGGATAAGCCACTTCTCTATTCTGTACCTTGATTTCCCTCTCTCCAAAGAAGGAAAAGTTGGAATTCAAAGCTTGCCTTACCCTTAGCAATGAAGAGGAAGGCACTGCTCCTGAGGCCCTATGGCCTCCCCGCAAATTCCTTCTGGTTAGATAGGGTTCATCTCAGATCAGACACAGGAAGGCGTGGCAAGCCCCATCCCTGGGACACTACTCAAGCAGCCTTCCTAATCCTTGGCGTGCCCCAATCAACCCACAAACACTTTATTAGGCACCTACTATGTGCCAGGCCCTGGGGATGTTGTTTGTCTCAACAACAGAAGAGTCCCTGCCCTCAAGGAGCAGCCATTCTATCAGGGCATACACCATGTCCAAGGTAGCTTGGGGGCGGGGGGAGGCACTAGTGACTGGGGGATCAGAAAGGCCTGCTGCAGGAGGGGGCTCTGGGCTGAGCTTGAAGGGAGCACACGTGTGGACAGAGAAGGGGAAGGGGGGCAGCGGAGAACACGCCCAAAGCCACGCCCTTTCCAGGACCCCATGGGACACAGACAGAAGGGGAAGGGAAAGAGAGAAGGCCAGAGGAGGCAGGAGACCCAGGCCCTTTACTTAGTGAAGCCGTGGGAAATTCTGCTCCCTAAAAACACAGGGCTGGGATATGAGAATGCCACTTCCCGAGAGGTCCCTGAACCCAGAAAGGTCCAGCCAGGGACTCACTGTGCTGAATGCCTGTCAGTCATCGATGCCCTGCCCAATGAGGGGAAAGCCTGAAGGGTCTTTTAGCCATCAGAAGCTCATGGGGGTGTCATTCGATGGATCCTGGATCTGATGGGGATCGGCATGAAAGGGGATGGGGTCAGTCTGACTTTGGCTCAAGGGGTAGAGTGGAGGCCCCCAGCCCAGGGCCTGATGAGAAGCAAACAACCAGTGAATGGGCTTGGGCCCAGAGTCAAGATGCAGGAAGGCTGCCAGGACAGCCAGGCACCAGGAGGGCCGGTCACCAGGAGTGCCGGGCACCAGGAGGCCCGGGCACCAGGAGGGCCGGGCACCAGGAGAACTGGCACCAGGAGGGCCGGGCGCCAGGAGAACTGGCACCAGGAGGGCCGGGCGCCAGGAGAACTGGCACCAGCCCAGGAGGGCAGCCCAGAGGCCCCACTCCCAAGCTGAGAGTGAAGGTCCAGGACCTAACAAGAAAGGAGTACAGTGGTGACTAGGGAAAGGGCTCTACACTCCATCTTTAGGCCTCATCATTTTGTTTGTCTGTTTCCTAGTAAAAATGCCTTTCAAAAAAAATCCAATCTTGTCTCAGCGGAACTCAGAGAAAAAGGAATTTGTTCACTCTGCCCAAGACAAATGAGAACCTGGAGAGAAAGATCCCAGGACTGGAGGTCAGAAATGCTGAGGTCTACCCAGGCCCTATCACTGAGGAGCTGTGTGACTATGAGCTAGCCTCTGCCCCTCTCTGGGCTGATTTCCTCATCTGGATTAGATGAAGACCCAGGAGAAAAGCACAGGGCAGCGTCAAGGAGGCAGAGGCTCGGCCAGCCTTGGAAGGGAGAAAACCTCGTTACCATCATAAACACAGACTATTTCACAAAGCTCTAAGAGAGAAGAAATCAGCAGGCCCAGGAGAGCAAAAATCCCAGAATCTCAGGGCTGTATGAGGGCCAAGCAACAAGTGTTGGGGAGCTCACCCCACCAGAGGCAGACCAGGCCTGGGGAGGAATTTATGTTCCTAGCCATGTGAAGTGGCAGGAGATGCTGTCAGGGAGACCCTGTGTGTGCCCTTCAAAGCCACCCCCTCGTCCAGTGAGCTGGGGCTCAGAGGCAGCCAGACTGGGGAACAGGCCAGGCAGGGCAGAGGGAAGGGAAAGCTGTGCCTCCCTACCCAGAAGCATGGCTGCCAAGGCCAGGAGGCCCTCTCAGCAAAGGACGAGGGATCTTCTGCCCTGAACCCGGGCCTGTCTTTAAGGAGGAGCTAAGACCAGCCCAGCCTCAGCCACTCCCCAACACCCTTTGGCTCGGCTCTCAAGACCCGCCAACACTGTGGCTCCTGCCTCCTCTCCATCCCCTGCCCCTACCTGAGATGAGAGCTGCTCCCATCCTCCCCTTGGAACCCTGATCTGTTCTTTTCCTCTCCATACAGTGCCAAGCACAGGGCCCTGTACACGACAGGTCCATAATCAGTGCTCTCCGCCCATAGACATAAGCTCCTGCTCCCACCTTCCCAGCACAGAAAGGCGAGAGAAGTGGCCAGGCTGGAGCCTGGGGGTCCGTTGAGGCGCCCTGGCAGACAGAAGTGGCGCAGGCCACTCACTCACCCTGTTGAAGTAGATGGCACTGTACTTGGACAGGTTTTTGTCTGTGCAGCCTCCCCAGCCCAGCAGAATCACCACCGGCTGCTGATGCCCTCCTCGCTCCCTTCTCTCTGGGTCTGCACTTGCTTCTGAAACATAATCCAGGTCAAGCTACAACCAGCTTCCCCTCAAGAAAAGAGATCAGTGTCAGGATGTGGCTTTGGCCCCTCTTCCCACAAGCCTCAGACCCCACTCCGAAATTATGTACATGAGTGTCTTCATCGGGAGGACAGATATGCCCAGGGCCTAAAGCTGAGAGGGACCTTCAAGGCCTGCACATCCAACCTGGAACCATAAGCTTGAGGCTGGCCAAGCACAATGGTGCCAGGAGGCAGAGAAAGGCAAGCGTCACTGCCCCCCTGTGACAGCTCTCAAAGAGATGACGAGATCTGCCCAAGGCCACGCTGCGTGTGTCAGAGCATGGAAGGGTGCTGAGATCCATACCCCTGCCCCACACCCAACACCCTACACCCTGGTCCAGCACTGTCCATTACACCATCCCACCTCTCCTCCAGCCGTCTCCTCTGCAACACCCCCAGCATTGCTCATCTGCCCATCCCACCTCCATCTGGGGGGCAAGGGTGGTCCCGGGGCCTGCGTCACTCTGGGAAAGCTTTTCCTCACATCCCTCCTCCCCAGGGGCTGCACTGAGCTATCAACACGCCCTCATCAATCATGGTGACAGTGGGTCAATAAACATTTATTAAACACCTAAGCCATGGGAATACAAAAAGAGGCAAAAGACAGTCCCTGCCCTCAAGGAGCTCCCAGTCTAAAGGGGAGACAACATGCAAATATGTACAAAGGATAAACAGGAAACAGTTAACAGAGGGAAGGCTTCCAAGAGAAGATGAATTTTACCTGGGACTCAGAGGGAGCTGGGAGGCGGAGATGAGGAAGAGCATGCCAGATGCGGGGGACAGCCAGAGAAAATGCCCAAAGCCGAGAGAGGAAGGTTTGTTGCTGGGACAGTCAGGAGGTCTGTGTCACCAGACGGAAGAGGACACGTCAGAGTTTGAAGTTTAAGAAGACCAGAAAGGTGTAATAGGAATATATATGTAGAGCCTGTATCAGATTGCGCACCACCTTGGGGAGGGAGGTGGGAAGGGAGGGGGAGAAAAATTTTAAACTCAAAAGCTCATGGAAGTGATGGCTGATAATTCGAAATCAATTAATTTTAAAAAAAAGAAAAAAACCAGAAAGGTAGGTCAGAGCCAGGTCACGAAGGAGTGTTTTGTATTTAATCCTGGAGGCGATGGCGAGCCCCTGGAGTTTGCTGAGTAAGGGGGTGACTTTAGGAATATCACTGTGGGGGCTGAATGGAGGATGGATTGCCACTGCCTGGGTGAGGCCAGCGGCAACATGGGAGACAACACCTTCGCCATGTCCGGGTGGTGTCCGACACCCAGAGAAAGATGCGCTCCTGCTGGTTTCTCTTATTCTCCTGCAGCCGTACCAACCCACTCCTGTCAAAGTCTGCCTTCTGAGCGTCCTATGCCCCTGATCACATGCTTGACTTTTTTTTTTAATTCAATTCAACAAACATTTCTTATGTTCCTAACACGTGAACTATGAGTCGCTGGTGACTTAAAGACAAAAATGAAACAATCCTCATCCTAAAGCAGCTCACCTTCCACCACAAGGTTACAGAATATAAATAAGACAACCCACAAGGAAACTGCAAAAAGCAGATGGTGATACTCGCTTCAAGGCCATTCAGAAAAGGCCTTGTGGAGGAGGTGACATTGGAATCGTGCTTTGAAGGGAAGCCAGGTGGAGATAAGGAGGGAGGGGGAACAAAGGAGCACGAGGGGCACTTTTCAGTGTGGCTCTTTGTGGGTATCCCTTGTGGCCCTGCAACTGGGATAGTGGTTTTAACCTCATCAGGCCTCAGATTCCTCAAGTGAGGGGATTGGATTAGATGACCTCCCCATTCTGCCTCTAAACAGATAATCCAAAGAGGGTCCTGGAGGAAAACCTTGGGCCTGACTTTGGTAAACAGCCCTTGGAGAAACACTGCAGAAACACGCAAGCTCCCAAGCTGCGCAAGACACCTGGGATACAAGGACTTAGAAGAGAGGCCAGGCCCTTCCTGATGCGCTCCTGATAAGGAGAGAGGGGATTCCTGAGAACAAGGGTGCTGAAGCCTGGAAGGAGCTGAGAAGCAGCCAATTAGAAAAGGGTCCACCTCCACCTATGCCCATATCTCCTGAGCTTCTTTAGCCCCGGCTCTCTCCAAACGATGCACAGAATCGGGATTTGGCGGACAGAAGGGAGCTCAGCGGTGTCCAGTCCAGCCCATACCTGGCAGGAATCCCCACATGTCAACAAGCGGCCGTCCAGCCTCTGTTCCCAGACCTCCAAGAGGGAAAATTCCCCACCTCTCAAGGCAGCCCATGCCACCATGGGACGGTTCTCATTATTAGAATGTTCCTCCTGACAACAAGCCTCAATTTGTGTTTAGGAATATCAGTGTGGTGGTTGAATGGAGGATGGACTGCCATTCCCTGGGCCAGTTCAGCAGCCCTTGTGACTGCTGTCCTGCTTCGGTCCTCTGAGGTCTAGTACAAGGACCCCTCCTCCACCCGACAGCCCAATAGAATGCTAAAGGCCTCCCGTTTTCCCTTCTCCAGGCTAACCCTTCCCAACTGCCCTTCAAATAATTTTCACACAGCATAAACTCTGGGCCCTTCCCCCTCTCTGCTGGCCTCCTCTGGCTGGTTTCTGGTCTCTCAATGTCCTCGTTAAGTCATGTTGTCCAGAACCGACCACAATCCTCCAGGTAAGGTCTGATGAGGGCAGAGAACAGAGAGGGATGGTCACCTCTCTGTTTCTATACACTCTGCCTCTTTTCACACAGCCTGAGATGAGAGGTAGAGAAGCCAAGACCCTGTTCTACAAACCCTTCTGTAAGAGCATGAGCATCAGGAAAATCCCCCCACCCCACACACACACAGACACAGACACAGACACAGACACAGACACAGACACAGACACAGACACAGACACACACACACACAGACACAGACACACAGACACACAGACACAGACACACACACACACACACACACACACACACACACACACACACACACACCCACCCACCTTCCTGGAGAAACCAAAGCCCTTTCCCAGAAGGTAAGAAGGGTCCCTCCCTTATTGAGTTCCAGTGACTCTCCCAGGACAGGCAAGGACACCGCGCCAGAAGGGACAAAGAAAGGACACCACCTTCCAGCTTTTGATTAAGATTTATAGGAGCCAGGAGTGGTGACCTGTAAGCTTCAAGGCTCTGTCAGGAAGAGAGTCAATAGATCAATCACTGACCCCTGGCCCAGAGGAGGCCAGCACACTCTTGGAGAAATTAATGGAATCCCGAAGTCTGGCAGTGAGGGGGCAGCATCTCTGTGGGTGCTGCCTCCCTGCCCATGCCCTGGCTCCCTTTGCAAGGTCCCTTCCTCAAGTTCCCGACTAGCCTATATGCAGACACAAAGGGCGCCCTGCTCTGTGATGTGAGCCTCTGGATCCGGGCCATGATGATGACGGGCAGGCGCAGGGCTCCCTCCTCAGCGGACAGTCTTTTCACGTGCCTTCACCTCAGTGGTGATTGTGCCCACTGCACAGATGGAGAAGCTGAACCTCCGAGAAGACGCAAGCACAATCCTACATCCGGCACTCACCACACAGGGCACGAGAGGCCAGGAATGGGCGGAAGAAGAGAAGGAAGCAGGGACAGGGTGAGGGACAAGAGGCTGAAGAGAGCGGGCAGCTGGGCAGCAGCAGAAGGCACTCTCCCCACCCCTCCCACTCGTTTCCGGGGGGTTGAGGGAAGAGCTGGTGTGAGAAAGAATGGCCTCAGCCAGTAGAGAGCAGGGCAGGCTAGCAGGCTGCTGGTCCCTGCTTGGACACTCACCTGTCTCAACTTGGGGCCTCAGCTGCCTCCTCCTTAAAATAAGAGGCAGAACCCAACAAGAGTCTAAGATGCTAGGACCGGCCCTACCTCCATTCCTTCCCGGAGCAGGGCTCAGCCCCAGCCAGGAATGCCAGGAGTCCTGGTCTGGGTCCTTCTACCTGAACCACATCTGGCCACCACAACTGGAGGCGGGCAGACCTGAGGCTCACCTTGGGACCCTGGGCAAACCTCCCACTTATGTCCTGGGATGGAGAGTCCCGATTTGGCACACTCTACTGACCAGTGTGACAAAGAGCTGGGCCCACAGCTCCACTAGGAAGGGCACAGGGAGTGAAGTCAGAGAATCTCACAGATGTGGGATGAAAAGGGACCTCAGATTGGTTAGAGAAATGCAAATCAAAACAACTCTGAGGTACCATATCACACCTATCAGATTGGCCAACATGACAAAACAGGTAAATGATAAATGTTGGAGAAGATGTGGGAAAATTGGAACACTAATGCATTGCTGGTGAAATTGTACAATGATCCAACCACTATGGAGAGCAATTTGGAACTATGCCCAAAGGGCTATAAAATTGTGCATACCCTTTGACCCAGCAGTAGCACTTCTAGATCTGTATTCCAAAGACAGCATAAAAACAGGAAAAGGACTCACATGTGCAAAAATATTTATAGCCATTCTTTTTGTGGTGGCAAAGAAATGGAAGTTGAGGGGATGCCCATCAACTGGGGAATGGCTGAACAAGTTGTGGTATATGAATGTAATGGGATACTATTGTGCTATAAGAAATGATGAACAGGCTGACTTCAGAAAAACCTGGAAAGACGTATGGACTGATGCTGAGTGAAGTGAGCAGAACCAGGAGAATATTATATACAGTAACAGCCACACTGTTCGATGACTGACTTTGATAGACTTAACTCTTCTCAGCAATACAAGGATCTAAGACATCTCCAAAAGACTCATGATGGAAAATGCTGTCCACATCCAGAGAAGGAACTATGAAGTCTGAATGCTGATCGAAGCATACTATTTGCAATTTTTCTTTTGTTGTGTTTTGTTTTATTTCCTCTTTCTGGTGGTTCCTTCTCTTGGTTCTAATTCTTCCTTACAACAGAACTAATGTGAAAATTAAAAAAAAAAAAAGAAAGAAAGAAAGAAAGAGAAGGGACCTCAGAGACCAAGAAGACCAAGCCCCTCATCTGAGAGGAAGGGCCTGAGGCCCAGGGAGAGGAAGAGACATCCAAGGCCATGCAGATGGCTCCAACCCAGGCCCCCTGATTCCAGAGCCCAACCTCCTTCCTTTGAACCCCTAGTTTCCAGATGAAGAAAGGAGGGGACCTAGTGAAGGGAAGTGACTTATCCAAGGCCACACATCCAAACAGAGATCTGACCCCAGCCCACGTCCCTGCCCCACACAGCGCCTCCTCTCCCTCTCACGCCACAGTATCCCACCAGCCCATTCAAGGTGATCCCGTAGGATCGGGGCTGGTTTCTAGAAAGGGACTCACACAGTCCTTTCTCTCACCTCCAGGCACACACACCTGGGCCTGCCCTTCAGCCACACCTACACCATTTATCCCAGGGGTCATAATGACCAAAGAGGTGTGAACGAATCAAGGTACTCTAATTACCCTCCAAGTCCGTCCTGACCAAGCTAAGGGCAGCAGGGCCAAGCAGAGCCAGGAGCAGTGAGGGCAGGCAGCTGGCATCAACCTGACCCCTAATCCTGTGCCCTTCCAACAGGCTGGACCCCCACAGAGACCAGCACTAACCACTCCGATCCTTCCACGGTGTGATGTGGAATCACACAAAGCCCCGAATCCTGAACAACATAACCTCCCCTAAGCCTCGCTGTGGGATGCAGTCCAAACTTGTCAGCCCAGCATTCGAGGCCTTCCCCTGGATGGGCCCACCAGATCTAGCCAGCACACATTCTTGTGCTCACCCCTAAAGCCTCTTCCCTGTCCCCTGTCTGTATAGCATCACTTGTCCCACACTCCTTGCCTCCTTCTCCGAACCTTAACGGCCCTTCGGGACCCAGCTACCTCCTGCCTCTTCCGGGAAGCCTTCTTGGGCTACTCTGGTTCATCCCCATCTCTAGACTCCCAGAGCCCCCATCACTACCCCTGGTACCTGCCATCCATCCAACCGGGCCCTGTCTCCTATCAGACCAAGCTCCGGGAGGGCAAGGCCGAGGTCCTGTCTGGGCCTTCCACCTGGAAGAAACACAGCAATCAACAATGCCATGGCAGCCACTTACATCCCTGGAAGCCATGGAGTACTGCATTACTGCCCAGCTATGAAGTACTCTGGAGAGAGACAGAGAGGCCTGAGTTCTAATCCTGCCTCAGACACCTGCTACTAGCTGGGAGCCTCTGGACAAGTCACTTCCCTCTCTGAGCCTAAGTCTTTCCCTCTGCCACTTGGGGATGATGGTTCTGGCACTTCATACGTCACAGGCTCTGTCAACCTCCGGCCTGGGCAGCCCCGAGGGGGTGGGCACAAAAGCCCACAGAACTGCAGGTGAAGTCATCTCCGACCTCCCCCTGCCCTCTTCTCCCCAAACTTGCAGGTGGTCATCACTGCAATAACAACCAGGCTTCCCCAAAGAAAGCCTCCTGGGAGCAAGTGTCCAAGACGAGTGATGTCACATCGTGGTGGCCGAGACCCGAGTACTCAGCCTTCGTGCTGGGGTGCAGGGGCACCCAGACTAGAGACCTGCAGCCTGCCCATGGCTCCAGGGCCTCCTCAGCATCCCCTCACTTCAGGCACAGAGGCCCAGATGTGCCTCCTGTGGTCTTGGTTCCTTCAACGTCGTTCTCATTCCCTCTTCTTCCGTCTGCCCCCAGACAGGCTCAACTCATGGCAGGCTGAAATAAGCCCAGCCAGCCTGTGCCCATCTGACCTCTGGCAGTGGCTGCTGTCTCCCCTTAGGCCCCTGCAATCTGCCTTCTGTCCCTGTCACTGTCTCAAAGGTCACCCCACGACCTCCAAACTCCCAATTCAAAGGTCATCTTCCATTCTTCAGCCTATTAGCTGCCTTGCTGGTTTGGCAGCAAAGTCCCAATTACCTGCTACCTGCTGGGTCATTCACTTTATTCATTTCCTCACCCACAGGCATTTATTAAGCACCCACTATGTGCAACGCCCTGGTCTGGGGACACAAAGGCCAAAGTGGCCGTCCCTGCCCTTCAGCAGCTGCTGTTGTGCCCTCTCTAAGCCTCAGAATATAAAATAGGGGGAGGGGGGGAGGGAGCTGGACGATCTCCACGACCCCTTCCTCACCAGCTCTGCCAAACCCTCCCCCTTCTCCAGCCACCCACTCCCTTCTCAATCCATTGTCTGCCTGGTGCCCAGTCTGTCCTTTCAGCCACTCCCAAGGCTTTCTCTCTCACCCATGAGCCCAGAGAAGCTGCCATAACCTGAGAATGGACTTAAAAGGTCACAGGGAATCTCCTAAGACCCATCCAACCGGATCGCTACCACCCCCTGCTGGGGATCAGCTCTCAGCAGGGGCCCAGAAGGCCCTGGGGAAGCACGGTCCGGCCTGGAGCTGTGTGCTCTATGGGGCACAGGTGCTATTTCCATCACTGCCGCCTACAGAAGGGAAAGGATTCACACAGGAAGGTACATCTGGAAAGGGAACAGCAGTGAGCTGGTTTCAAAGAAGGCACACGACAATGGGATTTCTATTTCTGGGCCAGCAGACAACCCCTGGCCAGGGGCAGGGGGCACCTGGCAGAGGCGACAAAGAATCCACTTTCCAAGTGTCTTGCCAATCAGATCAAAGGGGCTTTAAATGGAAAAGGAGGAGAGAAGAAGAAAACTGCAGAGGTAGATACAGCAAGACAGATTCCACAGAGAGGAACAACAGAGCAGAAAAAAGACGAGCAGGAAAGATGCCCAAAAATTCATAGAAGACAAAATCCCAGGAAGGAGCCAGGAGGCACAGGATGTGGGAGTCAGCAGGGACCCCACTGGCCTCAAGTGCCACCCACGCCTGTAACACACCCGACCAGAGGCCCGCCTCAGTGGGCCTCTCTGCCCCTTCCCTCCATGGTCCCTGGTTCTGCCCCCGAGTCTAAGTGACAGGCCTTCACATATCCAAAGGGCACTCTGCCATCTCCCCACCCCGTGCCGAGGCATGTTTTCTCCAGACCAGCACTCACAGTCCTCATGGGACGTGGACTCCAGGCCATTCATCACACTGGCCCCTCCCTTCCTCTGGCCACTCTCCAGCTGATCCACAGCCTTCTTAAGGGGCCCCCAGCCCTGAACATCACAGGCCACATGAGATCCACCTCAGGTGGCAGAGAGGGCCCACCACCTCCTTATTCCCGGACACTTGGACCCCCTTAATACCACCCAAGCTCCTCTGAGCTTTGTGGGCAGCCCCATCACCCTGCTGACTCCCTGAGCTTCCAGCCCACCAAAAAAAAGGCCAAGTTCTTTTTCAGACCAACTGTTGTTATCTAACCAAGCCTCCCCCTGGCTGTCCTTGGGCAGCTGATTGTTTTTTCTATCCAACCCAACACTGTGCATTTACTGCTATTAGATTTCCTCTTATTAAACATAGCCCAATGCTCTACCTGGCCTGGCAAGATCCTCAGGTGTGTGGGCTCTCCCTCCCAGCTTTGTATCAGCTGCAGATCTGATAAGCACACACTTTGGCCTTTAACCAAATCATTAAGCAGGTAAAAAAGCCCAGTTCCCTGGGAGACCTCTGCCAAGCTGACACGAACCATTAGCAGCGACTCTCAGAGTTCAGCAACACAACCAGTTTGGAATCCATCCAACTGTGTTCTATCGCTCCATCTTTCCCAAGAGAACAGGTCCCAGCTACTTTATCGGACATCTGCTGAACTCCAGGTAAATTACTGGCTCTCACACTTCCCTGATCTATCAGGGCAGTCGGGTAGCTTGTCACAGTGGTTCTTGAGGAAACTCCCAGCAATCGCAGTCGCTGCTTACTTTTGGAGACTTTCCCTAATCACGTCTTTTGTTGGTCCACAATTCTCCCAGGAATCAAAGCCAAGTTCACTGTCCCACAGCCACAGAGGCGCCTCTCTTCCCTTTTTTTGAAAACCAAGTTGTCTGTCCTTCCCTCCCCCTGCCATCCCACCTTCACGTGACTGACAATGGCTCAGCAGTTAGAGCCCCTAGACTGAGGGGCTCCCCAAAAGGTTTCGTTCCCCTGCACTCACAAAGGGCAGCTCAGGACTCTCCATCTCCATATTCATCTTGGGTATCAAATCCCTCTACATCATTTCTGTTCTGTCCTTCCCAATCCAAAAGTCATTCATTCTTCTTCATGGGAAGATATAAACAAACTATGAATGGAGCATCTCGGCCTTCCCTCTGGTCAGCTACAGCTCTCCCACTCCCAGAGAAGGTCCTTCCCTGTCTTTGCGGTCCTTACAGGTTCTCTGGCCGGCCCTAACTCCCCCCACAGATCCAGCATGTTGTCAAATCATTCCAATAAAGTTCTACCTTCCCGTCCCGTCCCTCCCCAACACCATCCCTTCCTCTCCGTTCACCCCGGCCATTTCTCTGATGTGGGCCCTTGTAACCTCTCACCTAGACTACTGCCGTAGACTTTGGGCTCATTACTCTGCTCCACCTCTTCTCACTCCATTCCATCCATTACAAGGCTGCCAAAGGGATTTTCTTAAAAGTGCAAGTCTAACCATGAAACTCCCCTTCCATAAAACTCCCCTGGCTCCCTATTACCACCAAGGCCAAAAATAAAACCTTTGCAACCAACCTTTGCAACTTATTGTACCCTTTACACATTCTCTGGTCCAGTCAATTTGGCCTTCCCATTGCTCTCCATCTAAAACGCTTCATTTTCCATCTCCAAGCTTTCATCCAGGCTGTCTGTCCCCTGTGCCTAGAATGCCCTCCCTCCTCATTCCTGCCTCTCAGCCTTCCTAACTTCCTTCATGGCTAAACTCCTGCATAAAGCCCTTTCCACTCCGGGGTGCTCGTGACTACGTCTGAAAAGGCGGAGGTTCGATCTAGATTATGAAGGGCCTTAGGGGGATCAGTAGCCTTAGATGTGCTTAAAAGGAAGGGAACAAACATTTATTAAGTTCCTACTATGTAACTGGCACTGTGCTAAGAGCTCTGCAATTATTATTGCCTTAAATCCTCACAACAACCCTGGGGCATGGGTGCTATTATTACCCCCATTTTACAGATGCTGCAATTATCAGAGAAGAGGAAAAAGGCCAAGCAGCTTGCCTTGGTCACCCCGCTAGTTAGGGGTCCAAGAGAGGCTCTGAACCCAGGGTGACCCAAGCTGTCTCCCGGCAGTGGTCAGACTAGACAGAAGAGGATGTCAAGAGCGTTTGGGGCCACACCGGTCACTGAAGGAGGGGACGGCCAAGGTCAAAACCTGCCAAGAGCTTGAGAAGGAGCCAGGGTATGGCCACAAGGAAATCCCAGGTGAGGGCAGCTTGAGAAATGGGGGGAGAGTAAGGAAGTGGATATCAACAAGTAAAGATGTCTTTTTCTCAGAATCTGGCTGCGAATTGGAGGACAGAGACTCACAGGGTACTCTCTCTGCCCCCACCCCAAAGATATCAGCCTTTGACCTGCTTGTTCCCTGTGCCCAAACATCCACTCTCCCTATGTTTACCTTCCAGCCTCATTGGACCTTACCCCCCCTGTCCCCACCCTCCCAGGAGGAGGCCAAACTGGCCTTGCCTTGGCTTCTTGAACGTGGCATTCCATCTCCTGTCTCCATGTTTCCTCTGCTTGGAATGCCCCCCATCCTCACTTTCTACACCGACATCATCCCTCTTTGACATGATGCCCTTCCTGATCCCCCTCTCTGCTATATATATAGATTTTGTTGATAATGTATCTATGTCCTAGTTGCTATCCCCTTAAAATACCAGCTCCTTGCAGGCAGAATTGCTTCAAAATTGTTTCAATCTTTATCCTGGTGCCTCCAGTTGCCTGGCACATAGTAAGAGCTTCACCACAGCTTGCTAACTTAATGATGTGTGGAATGAAGGAGCGGGAGTAGATTCAAAACCAGGTCTTTCCCCCTCCAAAAAAAAAAAAAATTTGACTTCAACATTTTAAAGTCAATGACTCTGCCCTGAATGTCTCTCACTTAAGGAACTGGAAATCCCACCCCATCCCAGAATCACCCAATCAGAGGTCAAAGACAGATCTCGACTCCTCCAATCTGCAGATGACCCAAAGTCAGGAGGGATGGCTGACATGCTGGATGATAAAGTCAAGACCAGAAAAGAGTTTAGTAGACTAGAGTGCTGTTCTGACTTTATTAAGAGATTGAATAGGAATAAATGTCAAATCAAATGCTTGGGTCACCCCTCCAAAAAAATACAAGCAAACCAGGAAAGTGTAGATGGAAGAAACAACTCTAACCTACATCTCCCGAGTCAGACATCTAGAGGACTCAGGTCCCTTCCCACTGTAACACCTTGAGATTGATCAACTTCATCCCTCAATCTCATCAAGCCTTTCTCTTCCTCCCTCAGAGAGGGGAAGTCCTTGTGATGCTCAGGTCTGACATTCTGTCAGGAAAAGCATCCAAAACCACCAGGCTTCTAGAAAGGCCCTCAGACTCGTGGAGCCAGCATCAGTAAAGTAACCAGGCTGACCGAGATGGCAGCAAGGGCCTACGAAGCTGTATTCCCAACAGTCTTGGGCCAAAGTCAAGCAGTCAGGAGACTAAGACCAAGTCTGTCCCAAGCTGCCCCTCAGTCGGGTGTGGTGGACAGAGCCACCGGGTCCTGGAATGGAATCCCACCTGTCCCTCACTCCCTGTCTGACTCTGGGCAAGTCTCTGGCCCTCTCTGGGCCTGATTCCTCATCAGTGAAATTGAGAGGGAGAAGACTGGATGAGCTCTAAGGACCCTCCCAGCTTTAATTGTTAGGAGATCTCAGGGAGCTTGTCAGACATGAAGTTAAAGCTCAGTGTTACTTCTGAGCTCTCCTGTTTCAAAGCAGCTGTTCCAGCCCTTCCCTGTGGGGCTCCCAAGTTCCAAGGCTGACCAGGAACCTGTCAGGCAGGTCTCCTGGCCATCAAGCAGGAATGGGAAGGGGAGATGGGGGGTGGGGCTCTGCAAAGCGCCTAGGGAGGCAAGAAATGCAGGGAGACCTTGCACAGGCGCCCATAAGCATACGGGGGAAACCCCAGGGATGTGTGGGAGAAGCCCTGAGGGCGTATGGGGGAGCCCCTGAACAGTACAGGGGTGCTCATGGGGAACATGCCCAAGGGTGTATGAAAGGAGCTCTGGGGGAGCATGGGGGAGACCCTGCACGGCACCCATGGTGTATTGGGAGACCCCGGCGGGGGGTGTCCCGGGGACATATGGGGGAGCATCTGCACAGGGACCCACGGGTGTATGAGGGAAGCTAGTGGATGTATGGGGGAGCCCCTGAAAGAAGCCCCGCCCCCGCCCGCCCCCCCAGCCCCAGCCCCATACCCTGATAGTGCGAGACCGGCTCCGGGATCTGAATGGTCACGTCCAAGTCGGCAGAGCCCATTGCGGATAGCGGGGCCCTTCTCGGATTCCCTCCCGGGAACCCTCCCTCCCTCCCAGGCCGGAGACCCCAGCACCCAGGACTGGGTCCGGGCTCCGCGCACGCTGGGACCCTCCCTTTCCGGTCCTTCGCACCTCCTCTTGCACGGAGAACCGGAAATCCCTCCTCTGACCCAGAATTACCCAATCAGAAACCAGAAACGCACTGTGACCTGCCCGGGCTTCATGGCAACGGCCCCACTCCGCCCCTGCTCGGGCCGTCGCGTCCGCAGCCATAGCAACTGCGCCCACTCGCCCCCTGACGTCACGGCGTCCCGCCCCAGAGGCCCAGAGCGCTTCGCCATTGGCTGCTGCCTGGCAGCGAAACCACGGATTGGTGAGGAGGAGTGCCCATCGGAAGGCTTACCGTCGAGAGGGTGAGGTAAGCAGATGTGGGGGCTCTCCGGGATTGGGGCTGCGGGGGCGGCCTCAGTCTGTTCTCTCCGCTCGCTGCTGCGCCCGGGCTGACGGAGGTGGAGGGGAGGAGGGCAGAAAGCAAACGGGACCCAACGGGAACTCCCCGCCAACTCCAGCCCCTTGTACAGAGCGGGAAACTGAGGCTCAGACATTGGGCTAGGCCCAATCTCCTCAGACTGTGGGAGCCGAAAATCCAACTGCAAAAGTGTTTAATTAAGACCGAGAAGCAGCAACGTGAATAACTCAGTCGGACAACAAGCATTGATTAAACGCCTACTGTATACCAGGCTCTATGCTTAGCACTGGGGATGCAAAAAGAGGCAAAAGACAGTCCTTGCCCTCAAGGAGCTCACAGTCTAAGGGGGAGACAATATGCAGACAACTGTGTACAAATAAGCCTTGTATAGGATAAATTGGAAATAATCAATAGAGGGGAGACTAGAATCAAGAGGGATCAGGAAAGGCGTAGAAGTTGTGATTTTATCTTGGACTTGAAGCCAAGCGACAGAGATGAGGAGGGAGAGCATTCCAGGCAGGGTGCACAGCCTGCCACCGTGCCTGGAGGCAGGAAACGAAGTGCCATATAGCACCTCCCCATCTTTCCCGTCCGTACACCTTACAACACACACATATTCTGATCCAGTTTCTCTGGTTTTTGCTATTCCACATACAAAACACTCCCTCTGTCATCTGGGGATTTCCTCTGGCTCTCCTCCAAGACTGGAAGGCTTTCCCTCTTCATCTGTGCCTCCTGGCTTCTCTCAAGTTCCAGCAAAATCCCACCTTTTACAGGAATCCTTTCCCATTCTCCCTTAATACTAGTTCCTTCCCTCTGTTTCTTATTTGTCCTGGCTATAGCTCGTCTGTACATATATTTGCTTATTGTCTCCCCCGTTAGAGCATGTGCTCCTTGAGGGCAGGGACTGTCTTTGGCCTTTCTTTATAACCCCAGCACTTAGCACAGTGTCAGGCACACGGTAAGTGCTTAATCAGTGTTTATTAACTGACTGACTCCTGTGAGAAATAGCAAGAAAGTCAGCTTGCCTCAGCTCAAAGGGGGCTAAAAAGGGAGTAATGAATGATGAGCCCAGTTAGGTAGCTGGGAGTCGGGCCATGAAAGGCTTTAAACGTCAATAGAGGAGTTTGTATTTGATCCAGCTAGAGGCAATAGAGGTTTGCTGAGCAATGAGGTGACATGGGCCAGACCTGTGTTTTAGGAATATTAGTTTGGCAACTGAGTGGAGGAGGATGGATTTGAGAAATGTCTGGAGGCAGGGAGGCCAGGGAGGAGGCTGTTTTCAGAAGTCCAGGGGAGAGGTGATGTGGGAATCGAGCAGTAGGATCTTTCTCAGCCACATTTACCCTGAAATCCCACCTTTAACAGAAATCCTTTCCCAATCTCCCTTAATACTAGGACTTGGAGCCTGGCTCCAAGGAGCCAGGAAGCCTGAGAGACACACATGAGGCAGCATGTGCACCAGCACCACCTTGACCCCCATTTCCCCTCAGGCCCTGATGGACAGAGCCCAAGATGCTGACCCCAAGAGCCTTGGGAATAGAGTGCTTCCTGCCCACTGCCTGCAGCCATCCCCCTGTGGAGATGTAGCCTGGTAAATGCTCCTGCAGGGGCCTGAGGACCCAGAAAAACTCTTGTCACCAAAGTCCTTGGCCCTGTCAGATGGCTCAGTGTCAGAAACTACTATCATTTTATTGGTGGAAATGACACTAAGAAGAGGCCTAACCCTCTGCTTGGCTGTTACACCCTAAGGACCAGGGGACCTTTCCATCTGACGTGCAGCTGAACCCTTCCCTAGGGGTTGTCTCCCTCACTAGACTGGGAGCTCCTGGGGGTCAGGGACCATCTTTTCTATTTGTATCCCCAGCACTTAGCACACAGTAAGCGCTTAATAAATGCATCATTCACTCTTGGGGCCCCCTCCCCCGCCCCGGGGGGGCAGCTGATGGGTGATGTAGTGAAGCCCCTTGGCCCAGTCCCAGAAGCCTCCAGATTCTGCTGGGAGCTGGCTTTCAGGATATTCATGGCTCAGCAGCGCCAGGCCCTCCTGTTCAACCTCCTCTCTCCACTTGCCATCCCCCTCTCTGCTGGCCACCTGGGCTTCTCCAGGCTTTTCTAAACCTTTCACTTTCCAAGAGATTCCTGGCCAGACTCCTTGCCCATAGAGACCACTATCCTGGGCTAGACACGCAGTCTTCTAGAAAATTCAGTCCAGAGAATTTCTTCCAGTGAGCACTGTTCTCTGGCCTCCAAGCATCATGGGAAATGAAGCCCTAGGAAATTTCGTCCTCGGCTCTGCCACCGTACAGAGAATATCAGGAGCATATCCTATTGACCTTCCCAATACAATGACGTGTGGAGAGAGCATTGGATTTGGAGTCAGGTAAATGGAAGGAAGGTCACAGACATGATGTACCTCTATTTGAGCGAAGCCTTTGATAAAGTATCTCAGACTTGTGGAAAAGATGAGAGATAGTCCTGCTCTATTCTGCCTTCATCAGGCCTCCTCTGCAACCCTGTGTTCAGTTCTGGGCTGCACAGCTTTGGAAGGGTCTTGGTAAACTGGAGTGTCCAGAGGAGGACAGCCGTGATAACGAAGGGTTTGGGGCCCTGTGTCATATGGGCATCAGCTGAAGGAGCTGGACAAGTTAAGCCTGGAGAAGAGATTCTAATAGCTGTATTCAGGTATCTGAAGGGCTGTGTCGCGTGGAACAGAGATGAGCGTCCTTCTCTTTGGCCTCAGGGTCAGATCCAAGAGGAGGAGGGGAGAAGTTGTAAAAGTTCTATTCTGATTTCATAAGAATCCCTGCAATTGTGTGGTGAGGGGATACTAAAGGGACTTAAGGATTGGGGTTAAGGGAAGATTCTAGGGAAGGATGCCAGATTTGGGGAGTGGGGGGGATCTCTCAAGGAACTTGCATCTTCTCCCGGTGCCCAAGGCAGAACTTGGCACATGGTAGGCCCTTAATAAATGTTTGTTGCAATAACAGTTCCTTTCCGTTGTGACAGAGTAAATATTCATGATAATGCTCAGAGCCCCCACCCACTGAAGCTCCCTTTCTTAGGTCAGTCAGGATTTGCCGCATGACTGCTCATCATAATAAACACAAAAACAGTTTAGATCAAAGTGTCATGGTAAATGCTCCCAACACCTGTAGCCTAGGAGAAATCATGCTATCTCCTCACAACCGCTGCCCCCAGAGAGAAGACCATGAGTCCAACTTTCTCCTGGCCCTTCCGTGGTCAGTCTAGGGAAGTTGTACATGTTGGCATGATGAACTGCCCCAAAGATGACAAGAAGGGTGCTACTTTCTGATGCCTCTGTCATCTCACAGATGAGGGGTCAGGAACTGGCTGCTGCTGTTTTCACCCGCCCAAGGCCTAGGGGCAAAGCTCCCACGTCCAAGTCTGCATCTCAAAGGTAGAGGTAAAGCAGGAATGCCTCCAACCCTGTCGGACACGAAGCCCTGCTCTCAGACAGAATCCCCCCAACCACCAGCCGCAGCAGCTGACACCACCTCCCCTCCGTCACGTCCACATTTTTCCAGCAATCTTTCTGAAAACCTCTACCTCTGAAACATCCCCACGTTTAATGCTTCCTGAGATGAAGCAGACTCAGGTCCCAAAGTCTTCGGGGATCATGAAGCACTGGACCTCTGAAGAGACAGCTTACAGTTGAATCAGTTAGTTAATTAGCGAGCGTTCATTAAGGACTGATGGTGCCGGGCCCCGTGCTAAGTGCTGGAGATGCAAAGAAATCAATGAAGGAAAGTCAAGAATTTATTAAGGTCTTAGAGCGTGTCAAGCACTCTGTTAAGGGCTGGAGATACAAGAAGTGAATGAATGAAATAACATCGAATAAGTAGTCACCGTACTGAGCACTGAGATACAAATAGAGAAGTAAGACAAGGCCTGCTGTCAAGGAACGTCCGTTGTAATGGGGAGACAACATACAGGGAAGGTTTCAGCTTTATACAAGTCAGAGGAAAAGGTCCCATGGTCCTTAGGGTGCAGCAGCAGCGAAGTAGATGGTCATGCCTCTTATATAGCATCATGTGCACTGATAAAATCCTATCTGCTTCTGGTGTTGACAACGCCAAGGACTCTGGTGGTGGGACCTTTCTTTTGAGTCTTAGGTAGCTGTGGCCACAGCACACACAGAAGCGTTGGTCAGGCCATCACTTCACCAGGCTTGCTTCCTGGAATGCTGGCTGTAAGGGCTGGGTTGGCCAGTGGTCTGGGATGGGGGGATAAGGAGAATGGAAGAGTGCTGCTACTCCTAGGACTTTTGGGTTTAGCTGCCCACCCATGGAAAGTGGTCAGCAGTTGCTGATGGTGACAAGCAAGGTAGGTCCCTTCTCCATAGTGATTGCTCCCCTCATTTACGGCAGTGGGGCTCAGGCTAGAAGCAGGGTTAATGATTTGGGGGGCATTGCTATTCCCAAGAATTTTGGATTCAGGATCCTTGCTATCTCCATCAAGATTGACGGGTGGTGGCGGTTGGTTGAGGTAGTAATTTGGCTTTCTCATCATATGTTGCCTCCTCCCCCTGTTCTCAAGAAGCTCACATTCTAATGGATGGATGGAGGGATTGATGGGTGGAGGGATGAACAAAATGGAAAGGCAATGATTCCCACCCACCTTGCTATTATCATAGAATCTAAGAGGTCCATGAGACTGGATGCAGTGGAGAGGAGAGAGACTGGAAGCAAGGCGATCAATTAGGAGGCCAGTGCAGGTGAGGGATGATGAGATACTGAAGTATAGTGATTGCTGTGTGAATGGAGAGAAGAGGCCCCCTACTAGAGATTTGGAAGGGACATGTGGGGTGAGTTGAGTGTAACGTTGCCAAACTGGTTGGCTAGGAGGATAGCGTTGATCTAGATAGAAACAGGAAAATAAGGAAAAGGGAAGGATTCAGGTTTTACTTTTAGACATGTTGAGTTTGAGACATCTACAGAACATCCTGTTGGAAATATCCAATAGGCAGTAGGTGATGTGGGACATAAGCTGAGAAGAGAAGTGAGGGCTAGAGCAATAAATATGGGAGTCACTGCCTAGAGATAATTGAACTCATGGCAGCTGGTGAGATCACCCAGTGAGGGAGAAGAGAAGAAGGCCAGGACTGACCTTTGGGGGGTGGCTGCCTGCAGTTAGGAGATGTAGGGAGAATGGCCCAGCAAAGAAGACTAAGAAGGAGCCACCTGACAGGAAGGAGATTGACCAAGAGAGAAAGCAATCTCACACAAATATTTAGGGAAGGGACTTAGCCCTTGCAAGACGTTGGATCAATCCCTTCTCTTCTCAAGGCCTCAGTTTTCTCATCTTCTGGATTATGAGCTTGGGACTACAGAAACAAAATTAGGTCCTTCTTTCCCCAAGGTCAGGACTCTGCTAAGGTCAGAAGACCAAGAATACACCAGTTTTGACAGATTTTCATTTCATGTGCTTGACTTTTTCAAACCAACTTCTTTCCAGTGAACTGATGGCAGCCACTCCCGATGAGGCCTTTGCTCTGGTTTCCTTTCCTCCAAGTCCTTCCAATGGAGCCATTGAAGCAGGTTTTACTGCACACTCCATGTTGTGATCAGTTGTCTATAAATTAAATCCTGCTTTCAAGAAGCCATTTCCCATTACTGCTGATTTGTTTGTTTCTCATTTCCTCTGATCATTAGGGTCTCTGGTTGTGAGCACCAAATTGGAAATAATTTCTTTGACATTTCAAAAAAATGCTCTCGCCTTATTGAATGCCATTTGGCTGTGACGAAAGAGCGTTTGTGTTTACAGAGGAGCCGTTAGCTCCAGTCACAATGTCACTGACCACGCACGGTGCCGACTTTGTCCTTGGCGCCCAGCGATGACAATGCTGCCAACGGCAGGGTTATTGCCTTCTCTCAGTCGTAAAACACCTTCCAGGCCTTGCGCCAGTCATCCATGGTGTGCATTTGCAGCTCTCCCCACACCTCATGTGGGAACGTGGACTTTCCAACAAACCTATCTAGACAAGAGCCTCTGGATTTCTTCTTATGGTATTTGAGGATCACACAAAGTACGAGGAACCCAAAGTGAGGGATGCTGCTCCAGAAATGGGCAGTGACAACGTGTAAGGGATCGTTAGGGTCTACCTCACCTTAAAAAGTGGTAACTGTGGCAGTAGAAGCGCCATCGCTTCTTTGGAAAGTGGGAGACCAGCTGGGCGAAGATGAGTAGAGATGCCACAGTAGAGGAGGCGAGAGGCACCTCACCAATGGGTACTTGGGCACTTTGGGGACATCAATTAACAACGGTGGGTGCTTGCCTCCCTCAGGAGATGTATTCTCATGGAAGCTGTACCATGACTGCGGGCTACGAAGAAGGCCAGCAGAAGGGCCTGATTAACCAAAGGACCAGGTCACTTCCAGATGGAAGAACATTTGGGATGGGCCCAAGAAGGAAAAAGATTTCACAGAATGCCTCAGAGATGTCTGGTCCAACCAACATTTGAACATGAATCTCCATTAGAACGTGTCCAATAAGTGCTCTTTGTTGGACAGCCTCCAAGAAGGGGCACGCCCACTGCCTCACCCCTGCAATGGAGAGGGGTGGAGGCTGATATGCAAAGGTCCATTCCAGCCCAGAGAGTTGGCAGGTGGAGATCTGGGACTAGCAAGTGGGCCAGATTCCCAAGAGGATCTTAGCGCACATGAAGGAGAGTAGTGTCAGGTGAGGCACGACGGGTAGGTTGGAGCCAGATTAAAGAGGATATTGAATTAACTTTGTGTTTTCTTTGGGGGCAATGGGGAGTCACTGAAAGTTTTTTAATAGGGCTGTGGAAAACTGTTTTGGCAGCTTTGTAAAGAGGTTCTTTGGTGCTCTGGAAAAGGGGCTAGATTTGGCATCAGAGTCAACAAGCATTTATTAACTGTGTGCTAATTGCTGCAGGTGTGAAGTAATTTATTAAATGCTGCAGGTGCAAAGAAATTTATTATAAATGATAACAGCTAGCATTTATATAGCACTCTAAAGTTTGCGAAGCACATTATTTCTTTTTAACCTCACATCAACCCTGAGAGGTAGGTCCTATTATTAACCCCATTTTCCAGATAAGGAAATTGAGTCAGACAGAGGTTAACAGACTTTCCAAGGGCCACACAGCTAGTAACTGTCAGAGGCCTGATTTGAACTGTCTTTGGATTCTAGGTCCAGCACTATATGTACTGCATCACGTAATTATTCTAAATAAAGGCAAAAACAGTCCCTGACCTCAAGGAGCTCACATTCTAGCGGGAGAGACTTTGGGCAAACAATCATGTATATATACACTATAGATAGTGTAAGTGGGAGGTAATCTGTGAGGAAAGACACTAACAGTGGGAGGGACCAAGAGAGGCCCCCCGAAGAAGATGAGATTTGAACTAAGTCTTGAAGGGAACCAGAGAAGCTAAGACACAAAGATTATGAGGGAAGGCATTCTGGGCATAAGGGACTTCTAGTGCAAAGGCATGGAGTTAGGAGATGCATTGTCTTGTATGAGGAGCAGCAAGGACAGCAGTGTCCCTGGATAGTAGAGTGTGTGGAGGGCAGCATGGGGTAAGAAGACAAAAAAGTAAGAAAGAATCCCTGAAAACCGGAAGACCAAACAAATCGACTCAATGAGACAGCTAGAAATATTAGAACAAAACTAAATGATTGAAAAAATAGAACAAAACACTAAGATATGCTATCAAAAAACAACTAACCTCACCAACAGACCAAAGAGAGATGATTTAAGAATCCCTGGACTCCCTGAAAATCATGATTTTAAAAACCTGGACATTGTAGTTTAAGAAATTATAAATGTAAACTGCCTAGATCTGTTAGAACCAGACAATAGTGTAAAGATAGAACCCACCAATCCACCTTCCAAAAGGAAAAAGTCCCAGGAATGTCATAGCCAAAATCCAAAGCTCCTACACGAAGGGAAAAATACTGCAAGCATCCAAAAAGAAGCAGGTCCCGTATCAAGGGACCACAGTCAGAATCACACAAGACTTGGCAGCTGCTACTTTTTGAATGAGAGGAGATCTTGGAATACAGTCTTCCCAATGCAAAAGATATAGGCTTAGAACCAAGAACAGCTTACCCTACAAAGATGAGTATAATCTTACTGGAGGTAAAAATAGACTTTTGATGGAACAAAGGACTTTCAGGCCCTTGTGATGAAAAGACCAGAGCTGAGTAGGAACTTTGAAATAGAAACGTGAGTCAAAAGAAATCTAGAAAAGTGGTCCACCATCCCTGCAGAATAGCACAACAGAGTTTCCTGCAGCTGAAGCTTAAATTAAAAGAATGGTTCGTTCACCTGTGCAAGACCTAGAAAAAGGAAATAGAGGAAAAGAGCTGCTACACCTCCCAACAAGTCTGAGAACAGTAGGGTTATCACCTTCCCTGCTCCTATTCCAGTACTCAGTCATGTGGAACTTGGAACTTGGAAAAATTACCACCTCTCATAAATAGCTGTAATGAAACGGTATCAGCAAAGCTATGACTCAAAGAGGCCCCAGTATCTAAAATGAGGAGTTGGACTCCTCAGCCAGCTCTAAAGCTATAATCCTGTGGCACTGGAAGACGTGAGAAGATGTGAGGTCACACAGGGCCCAGGCCAGGGTGGAAGCTGTGGAAGTGGGAAGGAAAGGTCCGTTTCTACGTGCATCTGGGTTGGATTCCTGGTTTTGTGACTTATGACAACTTTCCACAAGCCCCTGCCCCTCGCTGAAGGGAACTTTCTTGCCTCCTCTATGAAATGAGGTTGATAACGTTGTCTCCACCATAGGGCACCTGGGTTTAGCAAGGAGACAAGTGGAAGCTTCCCAGTACTCCAGAAGTACACGTGGCTCTTGATGTCTGAAGGTCACCTTGAGGCCCTCAGCCAAGAGCCTGACCTTCCTCGGGCCCCAGGATCAGAGCGGAGGTCCCTGCCCGGCCAGGAATAGAGAGCAGGCCTGTCTCCCTGGTGTGAGTCAGCCATCCGTCTCCCTGATCCCCAGGTCACTGAGCTCTCCAGAAGTGTGCACATGGAAGCTGACGTGATTCAGAACCCTAGGCAGCCGGCGTCACCTGCCTCCTGACTCCCCATTCCCATTCCTGACCCCTCCCTTCTCCTGGCTCGCCTGGAAAATTCAGACTTCTCAGCCTTCACCCTCCCACTCAGTCAGCTAGCTTTTGTTAAGTGCCTACTATGTGCCAAGCCTGTGCTAAAGCCTGGAGTTAACAAAGAAAGGCAAAAAACAGGCCCTTGCAGGAGCTCACAGTCTAACGGGAAGAGACCACACACACACACACACACACACACACACTTATACACCAACAAGGTAGAGAAGGGATAAACTGGAGCTAATCGGCAGAGGGCCGGCACCAGCGCTGAGAAGGGCTGGGAAAGCGTGGCTGCTGCAGAAGAGGTTTTTGTTTGAGTCGCTTCAGGCCTGTCTGAGTCTTCATGACCCCATTTGGCGTCTTCTTGGTAAAGAGACTGGAGTGCTTTGCCATGTCCTTCTCCAGCTTATTTGACGGATGAGGAAACTGAGGCAGACAGGGTGAAGTGACTTGTCCAGGGTCACACCGCTAGGAAGTGTCTGAGGCTGGATTTGAACTCAGGGAGATGAGTCTTCTCGACTCCAAGCCCAGCGCTCTATGCACCGTGGCACCACCCAGCCGTCCCCAAAGAGGAGATTGTAGCGGAGACCTGAAGGAAGCCAAGGTGAGGCGGGAGGGCAGTCCAGGCAAGGGGACAGGGCAGAACCGAGAACCACGAGGGAGGCTGCAGAGTCCGACCAGGGCTGGATGTCAGGAGAAGCTTCCTAACAACCAGATGGATGTGCTGCAGATGAGGTTTGCAGAGCACTACCCGCCCAGCTCTCTCACTGACCCCTCCCCAGGAGCCCCAGCACTAGGACTCCTATCACAGACGCTCCCGCTCCACAGGCTCGTGGGGAGGAGTCAGCCAAACAACAGGTGTAAGCACTCAGCAAACCTTCGAGCCTTGTCTGAATGGGAGCTCTAGTCCCATTTCACAGATGGGGAACTGAGGCAAGAGACTGGGATCACTTGCTCAGCATCGCAGACAGCAGGTGCCTGAGAGTCATGCGAGAGCAGAGGGGGTCAGCAGCCAGGGAGGTGGTGGGCCTGGGCTGGCCCACCCCCAGCAGGGATGTTCCGGACAGTCTTCTTGCTCTGGCTTGGGTCTGCACGCGTGGCCTCCGGAGTCGTCCAAATCCGGGGTCTGCCTCTCCACTTCTGTCAGTTTCTTTCCTGAAGAAGGGGACAGGGGGCAGGCAGGGCCTTTCCAGCTGTGGGGGGTGGGGGATGCTGAGAATATTGTTCCACCAGCTCTCACTTGATGGGGCCCGGCCACACCTGCCTGAAAGCCACTTTTCAAGGTGACTGGGGGCTGCCCAGTCTTCTCTGCGCAGGCATGTGCCTCCAGGCACATCTGAGGGCTTTCTTGCCTGCATTCAGGGGGGCCCATTGTCCGCTACTCTCAGGCTTCTCCCCCCTTCACTCCAGAGTGTCCTCTGGGCAGGAGGAGGGCACAGAGTTGTGCCTGGAAAGGACAGGTGACCGTGCACCCACAATGCCTCCACACAGGGCAGATCACTGCTCCTGAATAAAATGCTGAGAGCAGGACCCCATCAATATCTCAAATACGCGGAAGGAAATGTTCATTTAGAATCAATTTTAGGGTGTTTCAGACGGTAAAGTCCTTTTAACTAGATCTCTGGTGAGGGTGCAGAGGCAGTTTATGGGGCTGTAAATTCAAGGCGGAGCGGTCTCAGTGCAGTGCGCGTCTTCCCTGCACACAAGCTGTTCCTTCCATACCAACCGGAGCCCCTGCGAGGAATGTTGCCCAAATATTCTGTAAATCACCGGCAGGCCCGCGGTAATGTGAAATATGACTTTGAGTCGTCTGTTCGACACAAGAGGAGCGCCCGCCTCACACCCATCACCACTAACATTGGTTATGGGTAATAACACTTTCCATCACAACTATTTTTGGAAAACGGGTTTATTTTAGACCTTCCCTCCCCCAAAGGATACACTGAAAACACTCTGCCAAGGACACAGCCTCCTACAAGCCACAGCCCATTAAACCAGCCAGGAAACAGAAACTTTTCCCCCAGCCCTGCTCCGAGATGCACTTCTTCAGAGGGAAAAAGAAAAAGAAAAGAGGGGATGGGGAAAGCCAGGAAACCGTGCAAGGCTGCGCGCAGGCGAGGCCCAGGGAAGCCCCTCTCCCACCCGCCCTGTGTGCACACCTGTCTGTAGGAGCCCGGTGCGGAGTGGCAGGGGCCCACAGCGTAAATGGGGCGGCCCTTCGGAGGCTGGATGCTGGGTGCCCAGGTGGTGCCTGGCCCAGGTCTGCCCAGCCGGCTCACAGGCTCACCTCCCTTTGGCCGCAGGTCGGCCGCAGGCTCCAGGCCCATGACCTCCATCAAGGAGCAAGCAGCCATCAGCCGGCTGATGAGCTTCCTCCAAGAGTGGGACGACGCCGGCAAGGTCGCCAGAAGCCGCGTCCTGGACAAGTTCATCAGATTCAACTGGGGCAAGACAGCCCCGGAGCTGGAGCAGGAGTTCTCCCAAGGGGCCAGCTTGTTCCTGGTGCGGCTGACCACGTGGCTACGGCTCACGTATCCTTTGCAGGCTGGCTCTGGTGCCTGAGAGGGGGTGTGGGGGAACCTGGACACCAGCCTTGTGCGCCACTGCCAGAGCCTGCCATGCAATCCAATTCAATTCAATAGACATTTATTTAGCGCCTACTGTGTACCAGGCATTGTGCTCTGAAGCATCCGTGATGGTGCTCTGCAGGAGGCCTTGAAAGGAAGTTGGGGGTGGGGATGCTGCAGCAGAGTGCCCCCCAATATTCTTCCTCAGTTGGAGGGAGCCTTTAGTAAGCACCCCCTCTGTGCCAGGCACTGTGCTAAGCTCCACTGGATCAGAGTACATGGAGGGGAGTCAGGTGGGAGAAGCCTGGAAAGGCAGGAGGGGCCAGGTCATGCAGGGCTTTGAAGGCCAAACAGAGAATTTTATATTTTTGTATTTGCTCCGGAAGATCCAGGGAGCCACTGGAGTTTACTGAGTAAAAGGGGGTGAGGAGGGTTTGTGGGGGGGATTACATGGTCTTGTTCAGTCATTCCAGTCATAGCCAACTCTCCGTGACCCCATTTGGGGTTTTTTTGCCAGAGATACTGGAGTGGTTTGCCATTTCCTTCTCCGGCTCATTTTACAGATGAGGAAACTGAGGCAAACAGGGTTAAGTGACTTGCCCAGGGTCACACAGCTGCTAAGTGTCTGCGTCTGGATTTGAACTCATGAAAAGGAGTCATCCTGACTTCAGGCTTGGCTTTCTGTGCGCTGTGGCGCCACCTCGCTGCCCCTAGACCTGTGCTTAAGTTTAAGAAGATTGCTTTTGACGGCTGAGTAGAAAATGGACTGGCATCCAAGGAGAATCCCAGCCCCCACCCCTGGTTGGATGTGTTACCTCGGCCACCTCTTGATGTTTCCTAAACCTGTAGCCCCTGGAACCTCATCTTATCGTGTGCTTCATTGTGTGCCCTGGACCAAGGCTCAGAAATCAGGATCAACCCTGTCTGGAGCAGACACAGGAGAGGCTCTCATCTCCCTGTCTCCTCCCTTCTTCCCTCTCCCCTAGGGCTCCCCTCCACCCCCTTTATAACCTGTTCTTCAACTTAAGTAATAAATGCCAACTTATGACCCTCAAAAAAAATGGATGGGCTTAGAAGCCAAGCAGCAGGATTGCTGATGAGAGGTGATAAGGAGCCTGCACCTGGTGGTGATGTTAGGGGCATGATGTGGAGAACGACCCAGAAAAGGAATCTGAGCAGCATGGGTCAGTCAGGTGGGGAGAGCAGAGGCAGGAGAAACCAGAACAGAGAGAGGGTCTGTCTGGAGGGGGTGATGGATAGTGCCGGGGGCTACAGGGAAGGCCTAGAAATGGGATAAGGGAGGAAAAAAGCCCCTCTCCTTCAGGACCTCCCCAAAGATTTTCAAGTTCTGGCAGGTCCGTTAGCTGGAAAAGCTTCAGCTCTGGGTGTCTGTGCTCCAAGGCCCAGCCCAGCCATGGACAAGAAAGCTTACCTCCAGAAGGTCCCCACCAGCTCTTACCCAATGAGTCCTGAATCTAGCTGGGCTTGGCCAGCAGGGAGTAAGTTTTGTTGGCCAATGCAGCCCATGAAGCCATCTCCTGTGGAGAGGAATTGGGGGGCTATCCCCTTTGATGGGAGAGGACCCACAGCATCTGAAGTACTGTGTGTCCCTGCAAGGTAGTGAGCTCCTCCTCCCTGGAGGTCTCCACACTTAACAGGCATGTTGGAGATATGATTATTCTTGTTCAGATGCCCCCAGAGGTCCCTTCCAACCGAGAGCTTCTGGGGCTCTGTGACTGGGAGGTGGGGGATGTCACAAACTCCTGGGAAGGGGGAGCCTGGGGCCCTGGGGCAGGGGTGCCCTCAGACTGATTAGTCATGTGACAAGCACCCCCTCTCCTGGCCTTAATTTTCTCCTCTTTAAATGGGGTGTGTAATAGAATAGCACTTTATGAACCTGCAGACACTGGACAAATGTGGGGGCCAGGTTAGTCAGGCCGGGGGGGAGGGGTCATGGCGGGGGGGGGGGGGGGGGGGGGG
>NW_020954603.1:6867399-7026924 GCF_900497805.2 Vombatus ursinus | reverse complement strand
GGGGGGGGGGGGGGGGGGGGGGGGGGGGGGGGGGGGGGGGGGGGGAACGGCCAGGCTGGGCTGAGGAAGAAGCTAATCTCTCCTTCCCAGCCACAGGCAACCCCAAGCAAAGGTCTTTAGCTGACCAACCAACAAACACACACACACACACATAAACACACACGCACACTTACATACACATATATACACATACACAGACACATAAAGACACACATATATACACATATGCACATATACATACACACACGTACACACACACACACACACACACACACACACACACCCCAGGACCCACACCTTGTTCCATAATCTCTCAGCCTCCAGCACTACATGTGCGGCCCTCTGGGAGAGCTGAGGCCAAGCATCCTTGGCCAGCCTTCCTGTCCTCCCCCCCATCCCACACAGCTCACACTCCCCTGATCATTCATTGTTGACTTTTTTGTAAAGAGTTATTTTAAAAAATCATATTGGGGACTGAGATTAAGGAAAGTACCTAATGCATCGGACACAGGGGAGGGAATACAGGGGGCTAGGCTCAAGCTACAAAGGACTATGGAGGCCAACCAGACCAACCCTCATCTTATGGAAAAGGAAACTGAGGCCCAGAGAGGTTAAGGGATTTCCCCCAGTAGAGTGGAAACTCCTTCTTTTGTTTCCATGTCCCCAGGGCCTGACATGGTCCCAGGCACATCCTATGTACTTAATCATTGCTTGGTGGCCCAAGGTTTCAGTTAGCAAATGACAGAGTCAGGATTTGAACCCAGCTCTCTGGCTGCCAATCCAGAACTTTTCTGTCCCACCTTAAGGAAAATGAGCATGTATTTCCTTACAACAGTTGGCCAGCACCAATGCCTTCCAGGATGGTTGCAAAGTACTTTGCGTTGTGTTCTCCTTTTGGTCATCCAAGGACTCCTCAACCAGCACTGTGAGGACCAGACTTCCTGGCAGCTTCCAGCAGAGCCCCTAGAGTGGAGGCTGGTCCTTGGCAGGAAGGCTGTAGCTTCACTGTCCCCCACTGTTGACAGCCAAGCCATCAGGACAGCTGCGGGGGGGAGGGGTAGGAGCACCGTGATCCTACCTAGGGGTGACTAGCAGTGCTACTCCCAAGATTCCTTCTTTAACCAGTCATCCAGCTACATGACTGGGACCTGCTTAAATAAGCTGCTGAGGTCCATCGGCATCTTCCTCTCTGCTGTGAGCTGGTAAGTCTGGAGGGGATCTGGAAGGGGGAGGGGAGGAACCTTTGTTTCTAGGCCAAAAAGCTTAGGAAGCTCAGCCCAGGTTCCTGGAATGTCACAAATGGGACCAGGGACAAGGTTTCTGCAGAGCTGGGCTGGGTCAGTGCCCAGCTGATGTTCAGCTGAAAAAGCCCTGAAGGATCATCTAGGCTAATTTGCCTTCCCCCTCCCAACCCCATTTTACAGAAGAGGAAACTGAGGCCTATAGAAAGGCAAGGACTTGCCCAGGATCACACAACAGTAAGGGCAAAGGCGGGATTTGATCCCCAATCCTCCGGCCCCCTGACAGGGCCATTTCCTGGTAGAGAAGGGCCAGGCCATCTTGGAAACCCCTTTGGCATCCTTCAGGATAGGTGCCTGATGAAAAGTTGGCAACTTTCTTTTTTGTGTGCACTTTGTGACCTGTCCTGGGCAGTAATCGGTACCTTGTGGAGTTCCTTGAGGTTGGAGGAGTCTTAACCCTCTTGGAAATCCTGGGGCTGGAGAAAATAAAGGAAGAGGACAAAAAGGAGGCCATCCTGCTGCTCCAGATGATCGCCAGCTGTGGACGGAAGTACAAGGAGCTCATCTGTGAGAGCTACGGTAGGTAGAACACGTGCGGCGACTGGGGAGCAGGCTCCAGATGGGGGCACTGCCTGCCACCTGGATGCCACGGCCATTGCCCCTGCAACCATCGCTGTGAGCTGGCCAGGGCAGCCCCAGCCCAGGAGCCCCAGGCTTCGGCTCCTTTCCGGGGCTGCCAGGGACAGCCCAGGGAATCAGAATCTTCACTGCCAACACATGAGGCTTGTGTTTCTTCCCATCCCACAGGTGTGCGGTCCATTGCAGAGTTTATGGCAAAGTCCAAGAGCGAAGACACCCAGGAGGGGGTGCAGATCCTGCTGGACTCTTTGGTCCACGGGAACCCCAAGTACCAGAACCAGGTGTACAAAGGCCTGATCGCTCTGATGCCCTGCGCCTCCCCCAGAGCCCAGCAGCTGTCGCTTCAGACGCTCAGGGTGGCCCAGGTGAGCGTGCCTGCCGCCTCCCAGAAGGCAGCCCCAAGTAGCCCTCTAGCTGTCCTGCAAGTCCAGGGTCCTGCCTTAGCCCACGTGGAAGTGGACAAGAGAGGCCCCAGGCACAGTGAAAGAACAGGAGAAGGTCTCACAGGACTCAGTCCAGGGGAGCAAGTGACTTTGTTTGGTTGGGGATGGCACTGAACTGGGAGTCTGGTCCTGGAAAAGGCCGCCCCCTCGCTTCTAGCTTCCATTTCCTCAGATACAAAATGGCGCTGGGAAAGGGGGCAGCTGAGTTTGTACTCCAAAGGTCTGGGGTCAAGCTCCATCACTTGCTATGCCTGTGTGACCTTGGACGCTTTATCTCTCTGGGTGTCAGTGTCTGACCCATAAAATAGGCAGAGAGAGGAGGGAGGGCAGGAAGTGCTGGACTGGAGGACCCCTAAGGAGACCCCTTCCAGTTCTAAATAGATATGATCCTATTACATGGTCTGAAATGTGACGTATAATATATATGTGTGTGTGTGTGTGTGTGTGTGTATACATATGTGTGTATATATATGTATGTATATATATATATATTATCACACCTATATGTGGAGAGGGGGTTAAAAAATAGCTGTCATGTGGTTTTCGAATATTGGTTTGTGTGTGTGCCATTACATATGTAAAAATCTAGTCAAGGTAGTTGAATTAACTAGACTGCAGTATCACTATTAGCCACCAGGTGGCACTCTACCCAAGCACCTCTTCTGTAATGATTGAGCCCAAGCTAATTTCTCATCTCAGATCTGACAACCTCAACTTCAGTGGTGTTCCCCATCCCTTATGTGGCTTCTTACCACATGGCATTTTCCCCTGTTTCAGAGGTTTCCATCACAAGACAATATCTGTAAAGGGCTTTGCAAACCTTAAATCACCATATAAATGTTAGTTATTATTATTAGCTGTTATAGTCTAGGTGAGATATTGGTCAAATATTTAAATATGGAGGCGGCTAGGTGGCACAGTTTGGAACCAAGAAGACTCATCTTCCTGAGTTCAAGTCCAGCCTCAGACTCTTACTAGCTGTGTGACCCTAGTCAAGTCACTTAACCCTGTTTGCCACAGTTTCCTCATCTATAAAATGAGTTGGAAAAGGAAACGGCAAATCACTCCAGTATCTCTGGCAAGAAAATCCCAAATGGGGTCACAAAGAGTTGGACACAACTGAAATGACTGAACAACAATAAAAACCTAGGTTAAATTAAATAAGAAAGAAAATCAAGGAGTAGTCACAATCTAAGGAGGGAAATGGTGAAGACCCTGAGATCACTGAAAATCATCACTGAATGGAAATTATACCTAATAATAAAATGAATGAAAAAAAACAGTACCAATATCTCCAAATGATTTTGACCTAGTGTAGAAACATTTCAGGACCTACATGCAACAGTGTCTACATGTGTAAACCATGAACCCCAATTAGAAACAGAGTCTGCTCTAAGAAAGGCAAATGAAATTGGAGTACATGTGTCCATGGTTTAACTTCTCAAGGTGGCTTGAAATGCATTGCATGGGAGTTCAATCCAAAAATGGGCCCCCCCTAAGGGGGTGAGTTCAGAACTGACTCAATTTGGGATTTGGGGGTACAATATTATATGCCCTTCAAAGAGTAGGTGTTCCCAAGGGGCGCCAATCAACTGTGACTGGTCAACATACTAAGAGGTAAGAAATATTAAAATGAGCTCTTGAGTACGTGCTTTAGATCACAATCCACAGGGGCCAATATCGCCCCCGCCATCAAAGGAAATACCATCCCCAGTCTTGGAAGTCTGCCTCCACCCAAGCCTGAGTAGGCTAAAATCAATTCAGGCCTGGATTGGAGTTTGACCAAACTAAGAAGATTCGATGCAATCTCGTTATCAGAGATGTCCTTCTGAAGATCTTTGATCAGAAGGCTGGCAAGGGGGGAGCTCTGAGTCTCCAGGACACAGATTACCAAGAGAAATCATTTTTAACACATGCTATGGCCATTGCCATGGTGAAGATCAGGAGAGATGAAGATATCTACAAATACTTCAGAGAAAAGGAATCAAACATCATCATGGCAGGAGAGACTTGACAAAAACATGGAAGATGTGCTAAAAGAAAGTGGAAGGCTATATCAATAACTGTCCGATGTGTTCAGTGGAATATTTGAGCCCCATATTGTTGGACTAAAGGGAGAAGAAGAAGAAGAAGAAGAAGAAGAAGAAGAAACATGCAGAAACAAACTTGGAAGATAAAAATACAAAAAATCCTTGACAACCTTAATCAGCAGTTGAAAGTGAAAACCAAAAAATTAAAGTGATCCAAGGAGTCAAAACACTGAAAAGAACAAAATAATCAATTCAGTACCAATCAAAAATCATACTATAAAGGCTTGAGAGGTAAAGAAATTAGAAGAGAGAGAAGACCTCTGAATAAGCAAGATAGGAGAAATTACTAGTCACCCCTATGATGGCAAGAAGTCCAACATAACAAAAGGCAAACTGGATCACACACCAAACAGGAAGCTCACCACATTATAATAATGAATTTCAGAAAAATTGTGTTGTAGAGTGCCTGAAACTTCTGCTTTCTCTGTATAAGTAAAAAGCAATGAGTCCAAACAAGATGTGTAATTATTAACTCAGTGCCTCACAGGGACACATGAATTACTAGTCAGTCATTCAATAAGCATTTATTAATGATTTATGAATTACTAGCAAAAGACTTTGCCAGCTTCCTCTGTGATACAAGCCTGATCTCACCTTTCTCAATGCAAGGCATCACACATTTAGTATTTTAACAAATGGGAACACCAATGACCCTACGAATACAAACCAATTATGTGTTTATGTTTTTTGCACAACGCATTCATAGCTTGTATCACACACCCCCAAAATTACATACTTACAAGAAAATAACATATTGTCAAAGGAGCAAAAAGATTATTCCAATAAATCTCAGGGTGTAAAGAGCAAGTCATTACTGATTCCGTGATTATTGCACAAACCACCCCAAAGCAATGTAACATTTCTACTGCCTTTACTGATTCTCACCAGCCCTGTGACTCAGTTTGCACTCCTAGATGAGACACATATAGCAGATATAGAAAACAGACCCAAGCTTGGTGAGGATGTTCGAGTGTTTGATGTGCACATGGAAAAGAGTTCTCTATTTAAAACTCATCATCAACATAGTAATATAAAGAACAATTAATATGAAATGTGGCCTCTCAAGCGCCCTGGAGCTCTTGCCTAGCTTTAAACCCCTATTCATCACCCCTGAAATGAACCGAAGATGGCTTTCAAGTCGAAGAGGGAATCCGCACCACAACATTGTATGAATAACAGGTACACAGATAATATCACATCATATGATCCCACCAAAAAACACCTTAAACACGCCCTCATCTCCTCAACTCTTTCTCCAATGTCATCCAGACCCAGTAAATATAAAATTCTTAATGTGCACAAATGAAGAACAGGAAGTATAGGCTTTGAGTTTGAATCTGGTGGTCAAAATGAACTAATGGATAAAAGCAATACTTACGATGTATTGGTCTTCTCTGACAAATTAGGCACAAGGCTATAATGAACGGGCCTGACTTAGGCCAGTCATCTGTTAGTGTAGGTTCAAATGCTGTAATGAAATGAGATCCTTGTAAGTCATTTAGCAGTAAACAAAAGGAAGTCTGCTTAGCCATAGCGTAGAAAAGATATTCAACCGCCACCTTTGAGCACATGAGCTAACATGACTGAAGTATTGAGGCACCTTGAGGTTAGAGACATGCGTCAGGAAGATCTAACCATCCCTTTCACAGTAATGGTGATGGAGAGAGCCCAGGACCCTGAACCCAAGAGCCTTGGCAGTGCCAATGCCCTCCATACCATGGTCCTGCCTCCAACCCTGTCATCATGGAGGAGAGAAATCACTATGGAGAAGGGCCCTGCTTTGCCTGCCACCACCAATACCAACTTCTGACAAACTGCCACCAACAAGCAGGCAGGCTCAAGAGTCCTGGGAGTGGCAGCCCCCTCCTCCCCAAACCAACAGCCATTAGCCAGGGAAGAAGAATCACAGAAACTGTTTCCCGTCTCCTCAGCTACTGCAGCTATTAAAACCCAGAAAATAAAAGTTCTCATTATCAATGTCCTTGCCAATGTCAAATGGTTCAACTTCAGAAAATGATATGATTTTATCAGTAGAAAAGACACTAAAAAAGATGCATTGCCATCTGCTTTGCAGCCACACCCTAAGAATCATGGGATCTTTCCATCTGATTTCTGAAACCTTCCATGACTGTTCTGGTTTTCTATTTGTATCTCTAGCTCTTAGGATGGTGCTTTGCACATAGTAAGCACATAATCAATGTTTTTTCATTCACTGAATCATTCAACAAGGATACTATAGTACCTAACTTAAGTAGATGCGGCCCCCCAGTATCTTTATGGAAATATGTTTGGTCAACAGGGCAAGGTATGGTGACTCTTTGGGTATCTGCCAAATCTGAAGAGACCTGACTGCACATTGGGTGGGCCTCATGTGCCCTTAGGCAACCATGAACCTGTATTAATATGGCCAGAGACCACCAGGAAGTGGCATCCACAAGGTGCCCTTGAACCTTGGCCTCCAAGGTCAATTAAGTTGTAGGAAGAGCTTTGTCACCTTTCAGGGAAAAAACTATCCTAATCCACATGTATCTGGGGACCAATTTGGGGAGGGGGGGTCTTGGGAGAGAGTGATCCTGTCACAAAAGAGAAAGATGAGACTATGAATGTTAAGAGACTGGTTGACATCCTGAAGTCAAAGCTTAATGAGAAAAACATATTTAACAAGTATTTATTAAGCACCTACCGTGTTCCAGGCATTGTGCTAAACAACACCTCTACAATACCAGTCTTAATGTATACTTTTGGAAAAGTGAAATGGATCTAGGTAGGCAAACAAAAAACTTAACAGTGCTTAACGAAGCACAGACACCTCACAGCAACTATAAAAAATCTAATACTTCATCAGAAAGGACGAAGACAAGTGATAGACGTTCTCAAAGTGCATGGTAAACCAGATCAAATTTTATAGAAATACTTTGGGAACAAATAGATTCCGCTTCACAAAACAACGGTAAAAGTTGATGAGAGGCACATTAACTAGTGTTACTGAATGCAGCTTAGCACAGAATTACTGAATTTGAGAGTTGAGAGAGACCTCCATGGCCATCCATACACCAAAGGAATCCCCACCCAACATCCCCAGCATGGGGTCATGCAGCCTCTGTCCAAGAAGGGGGAGCCCACCAGCTCCCTAGGCAGCCCAGGCTACTTTGGGCAGCTCTTATTGTTAGAGAAGTTTTTTGGGGGGGGTTGGGGTTTTTTCCTGTCACGGAGCTGGAATTTGTCACCCTCTCCCCAGCTAAGCATTGTGCTAAGTGCTGGGGACACCAAAAAAAGAGGCATCTCTTTAATGATGCTTTCTAGAATTTCCCCAGGAACTGACATCAAGCTCCCTCACCTAAAGTCTGCAGACTCTTTTGTTTCTTTTTTGGAAAAGTGGGACAACCTTTGCCCTTCTGCAGCCTGACGGTACCTCTTCTATTCTCCGTGATCTTTCAAATATCCCTGACGGTGGCTTCATCGATTCCATAGGCCAGTTCTTTCAGCACCGTTGAATGGTGTCCATCTGGGCCTGGGGATCACGAATGCCTCCAGGACACCCCTCTGTTGTTGTTGTCTTGGGCACTAACTTTCTTCGTCATTCTCCATTTCAAAGAAAACAGAAGCAAAATAATAATAGTTAATGATGAGAATAAGGAATGAAGAGGTGTCTGGCCTGGGCATTTCCCTTAAGATGGAGGCTCTGGGAGGAACCAGCCAGTGAGAAGAAGGGACCACAAGAGTGGAGGGCCGTTCCATCATGAGAAGTCCAGAGATGGAGTCAACCTGGGTAAGAAGTCTTCTGAGACGTGATAGAGAAAGGCTGGAGACTCACCTGTGATTACGTTCTGAGACCAGATGAGCTGGGCACAGGGAGGAGGGGAGGTCCCCCAAATCCTGTATCACATCTGCCTCCCTTACACGGGCTGTGGACAGAGCCTGTGAAACAATGAGGGTGCAAGAATGGGGTCAAAAGGGTCTCCAGGAGCCAAGGCCATGGGAATAATCATAGTAATAGCTTGTGTTTATATGGCACTTTAAGGCCGGCAAATCCTAAAATCCTAAATGTCATCTCATTTGCGGCTGGCCCTGGGAGGTAGGTGCTATCATTATGCCCACTTTACAGTTGGGGAAACTGAGGCAGACAGCAGTGAAGTGAGTTGCCCAAGGTCACACAGCCACTAAATGTCTGAAACTGGATTTGAACTCAGGTCTTCCTGAGCTCTATGTACTTTGCCACCAGCTGCCTAGGTGAGTTCAGTCAACAAAGCCGACAGATGTCAACCAAATGACTGAATCAGGCAGATGTGTCTATAGCAGTGCAGGGGTTTGTGATGGCTGTTCAGGATCAGATCATTGCCAGGAAAAACCACCTAAAGGTTCTCCTTAGGGAGCCCAGCTTATTGACTGATGGCAACCAATAACACTAGTGGCCAACACGGCCATAGCGCTTTATGGTTTGCAAGCCATTTGATTATGCAGTGAAGTGGTGGATACGGGGGTGACAGATCACATCCCCATTCCTTAGGCAGGGGAGTTCGCTGAGCTGGGGATCCAGACTATGTTTACCTTGGGGGAGGGGAGAGAGCCCGAACCACGGGGCAGTCCTGCGCCTCTTGGAGGGATGGTGTAGAACAGGGGTGGGGAGCCTGCGGCCTTGAGGATTCAATCAAAGGGCAGCACTTGAGGAACTAGAAGGCCACACGCGGCCTCGAGGCTACAGGTTCCCCACCCCTGTCCTACACGATAGCTCAGCCAGGAAACACTCCAGAAGTCCCCACTCCTCCACAGCCACCACCAGGCTGAAAAATACCCTGATTTTCTCAAGCGGACAGCAGCGGCCAGAACTTGACCTAGTCTGAGATAGGGAAGCCCCTGTGGCTGGCATAACCTCTAAGGTCATCCTCGGCTTGCTCAGTCTGGTGCCAGCCCCCATGTAGATGTGGCCATCCTACCACGGGACCACAGCAGGGCAGAGGTGCTTGCTGCCACGTGAGAGACGGGTGCTAATTCGCCCAACCAGTGCTCAGCCAGGGAGGTGCACCCTTCGAGCCTGGGACTGATTCAGGAAGTGGCCTTGAGCCTGGGTAAGTTGAGTCTGGTTCATAACACTGGGTGTCTGGGCCTCGGCTGTGACCCTTGCCCCTTTGCATTTCAGTCTGATTGTTAGGATTGTTGGGGTGTGTTGGGTGTTGAGGGTTTGCTGTGCCCTTTTCAGGGCTGCTCGTCCACCTTTGGTGTCCACCTGTCACTCGGCCCTCACCTGCGGCTTCAAGAAGCTGGGCAGTGGCCATGCCCAGTAAAACCGTCTCAGCAGACAGGCTAACCCAGGTTGAGGGTGACCAACAGTCCTCAGACCCGTCAAAGAATCAGGGAGACATGTACCCTAAGCATGTGAAGACTTCCAGCAGAACGGGCGGCTGAGAACAATCTGTTCCAATGGCGGCAGGCGCCAAGGAGAGCTTAAGTCTCTGATCCGGGCTCAGGGAAAAGAAACCAAGGACTGAAAACCTAAAGACTCTTTAGTGGCTGCTCACGCTTTCCTCATAACCTCCCTGTGAGGGAGGTCTTGCTTCCATTGTTCCTTCCATTTAACAGATGAGGAAACTGAGGCACAGAGAGACTTGTCCAAGATGTCACACTGCTTGTGAGAGGTCTGGGATTCAGATTCCCAACTTCAAGTTCATTGCCCTACATCTGTCTATCTGTGGGCTGCGTCAGTGTCCAAAGGGTCTCCCTTTTGCCTTATTCTCTGTCCCTTCAGGCCATTGTGGGGACAGTGCACCCCGCCATCGTGGACTTTCTAATGGGGGTACTGCGCACCATGCACCTGGAAGTCCAGTATGAAGGTAGGAGGGCACTTGCCCACCAGCATGGGTCCTCTTGAAGTCTGGTGGGAGGGGTCACTGAAAGCAGGCTGGAGGGGTGGATAAGGGAGGCTGGCAAGGGCTCAGGGACTCCCTGCTGGGAGGGATCCATTGCTCAGAGCTAACCTGGGGATGCTCAGCAGCTGAAGGAGGGTGTGGGAGGACCTGAGGGAGGCAGGGCATGGAGAATGGCCTTTCCTTGCTCCTGAGGATCCCTGAGGGTCCCTTATTGTAACGAGCTAGGCAAGTGTGAGCTGGACCCCAAAGTCAGAGATTGGGGGAAGGGGGAGGGGAGAAGGGCAGGACTTGGAGAAGGGCAGGACTTGGAGAACGGCCCTTGCTTGCTCCTGAGTACCTGAAGAAAGCCAGGCACCTGAGCAGCAGCTCCCCCCCCACCCAGGGCTCAGGTGTGGACTGAAGCAGGGAGAGGGAAGTTCAAGGAAGAGAGAAGAGAAAGGAGCTCCCAGCTCATGTTTCTAGATCACTCCCCCACCTGCCTGTCCCCAGGTATGACAGAGGGGCCCCTATCACTGCCCACCCTCCGGTGGTTGGCTTCATTCAGGGATCCCCAGGAGCAAGGAAGGGCCATTCTCCACACCCTCACTCCCTGCCCTCCCCCATCCCCCAGCCTCTGACTCTGGGGTCCAGCCCACACCTGCCTAGCCCATTACAACAAGCCCAACACCCCAGGTTAGCTCTGGGCAATGGACCCTTCCAGCGGGCCCCAGGGCAATGTAAAGTTGGGCCCCCATCCCATGTTTAAATGCAGAGACCCAGAATGAACCCTCACAGGTCATCCAAACACTCTGGCCTTAACATCCTGTGTATGTAGGGACAAGTGTATCCTGTCCCCTCCGTGCCAGCCCTGGCCGCCCCCTGCCTGAAACCAGCGCCTCAGAAGGCACAGACACTGGCAGGGCTCGAGAGGCCCAAGGAGGGTGATAATCAGCCTGGTAATCAGGGAAGGCTTCACAAAGGAAGTCAGATTTGAGCTAGGTCTTAAAGGATGAGTGAAATCTCAACAGGCAAAGTAACACGAGGGAGGGCATTTCATGTCAGAGGGAATGACACGGGCAAAGGCAGGGAGGTGGGAAAGTATAATGCTGAATTTGGGGACATGGACAACATGGGAATTTGTTTTGCTTGACTTAATAAGAGGGTTCTATATTTCGTTTTCTTTCTTTTTTTCAATGGGTGGAGGGAGGTAGAAGAAAAAACGCTTGGTAATTGAAAAAAATTATGTTAAAAAGGAAAAGCAATAGCAATCTATTTTTACAAAATATTGGGAGCAGCCAGGTAGTGCAGTGGATAGAGCACCGGCCCTGGAGTCAGGAGGACCTGAGTTCAAATCCGGCCTCAGACACTTGACACTTACTAGCTGTGTGACCCTGGGCAAGTCACTTAACCCCATTGCCTAGCACCCCCCCAAAAAATAATATTGGATATGATGCTGATCCAGAGACTAGCAAGCCCAGAATTAGGTCAGAGGGGAGGAGTCAGGTAGGGGTTATGGCTGCAAAGGTAAGTTGGGGCCAGGTTGCAAAGGGCTCCAGATGCCAGGTAAGGAGATTTTACTTTATCCTGTAGGTAACAGAGAGCCACTGAGAATTCTTGAGCAGGGGATGACATAATGAAAGACACACTGGGAAGTAAGAATCAACAGGACTCGGTGGTTAATTGGATTGGGGGGTGAGGGTATGAAGTTGGGAGATGGAGCCATGCACGGCAGGAGGGTCGTGGCAAGCAGGCCTGGAGGAGACCTTCTGTCAAGCCTCAGTGCACCTTTCTGCACATTCCTCTGCGCTCAGCAGCTCCCTCCTAATCCCTGCTGCTTCTGCCAGATCAATCTGAGTAAACATTAGAAAGCAGGGATTTAAATTTGCAACAGGAAACAAGGGTGCTGTGGCCATGAGTATCACAAAAACCGTGATCGCAGGCTTCCTCCAATGTCATAAAGGTAGACAAATTTAGTTAAGCAGAGTCATAATCTCTTACAGCCTTTGAGGAAATTATGGTTTGGTTTTGTTTTTTGTTTGTGGGTTTTTTTTTTCTTGGCAAGGCAGTTGGGGTTAAGTGACTTGCCCAGGGTCACACAGGAAATTATTGTTATTGAGTCATTTTTCAGTCATGTCCAACTCTCCATGACCCCATTTGGAGTTTTCTTGGCAAAGATACTGGAGTGGTTTGCCATTTTCTTCTCCAGCTCATTTTACAGATGAGGAAACCAAGGCAAACAGGGTGAAGTGACTTGCCCAGGGTGGCCAGATTAGAACACAGGAAGATGAGTCAGGATGACTCCAGGAGCAAGGCTCTGTGCACTATGGCGCCACCTAGCCGTCCCCGGGAGGAAACAAACCTTGTTAAATAGGCTTTATAGGTAAACTAATCAGGTTACAGATTAAAACACTTAAGGGGCTCACCACGCTCTAATTTGAGAGGGGAGATTTACATATCACCAAGGTCACCGAGAAAACTCAGCAAGCATGAAACAAAAAGCTGAAGTAATACAAGAACGATCATCAATATTAAATAAAACCAGTCTCCTTGTGAGCTGGTAACAGGTCCCAGTGTCCCTGTAATCAGCTCATTCCATCTTGGATCCCACATATCCCAGGTAGCTCTCTCGTCCTGGAAACACCTTCCCTTAGATATTCTGGAATAGGCCTGGTTCTCAGGGCACCTCTGAAGGGGATTCGTCCTAGTCCATCTGCCCCTCTGGTTCTAAGTCACTTGCAGCGATTCCTCGGTAATTCTGCTAAAATCTGCCAGTAACAAGACTCAATGCAATTTAGTACAACCTCCTAAATTTGCTTTTCCAGTAACTAGCTCATGTGGTGAAAACTGACTCAAACCTTATGAATCTAATCCCCTTAATAACAGAGCTATAAGGAGAATGGCAAATTAGGAACCCACAACTCCCCTGAAACTTCAGAGAATTTCAGTTTTACATACCACTTGCTTTTTCTATCTTTACCCAAACCTGGTGCCTGATAGGGACGCTGTCAACAGGTTGAAGAAAGAGGGCCTCATTTGGAAAATGAGCCATTCTGTCCCTTAATATTATCACATAGATACTTCAAAATACAAATTTAAAACTTCTTTACAAGTATTAATGCAGTTCTATATGTAAAATCGTTAATCCAAATTTTTTAAATTTATTGCTAAAATATACGCAAGGCCAGTTTATCCCATTAGAAACATTTGAAAGCCGTATATACGTATACATACATTTATATATACACATACATACACATATGTGTATGTGTATATGTGTGATATATGTAGGTATATCTACATACACATGTATGAGGTATAGGGTATGTTCAGGAAAGACTAGTATTTCTGGTGTGAGGGCTTGCCAAACAATTTTAAGAGCTGCTTTCTCCCTTTGGTGTCCACCTGATTCACCCAACTCTTACCTATGGCTCCAAGAGGCTACAGCATACCCAGTGGCCACACCTCAGTAGACCGTTTTGGCTGATGAGCTAAACCAGGTGGAGGGTAACTGACAGAACTGAAACCTGCCAGTGATGTTAGGGGAGTGCCTGCCCTAAGCACGTGAAGACTTCCTCCAGTGGGATAGGCAGGGGTGAACAGTTTGTTCCAATGGGCCATGAAGAGGGCTGAAACAGGAGCTGCGGAGTGCTCAGACCAAGGTCATCCACTGCATCCCAAATCGTGACCAGTCATCTTTACTTTTATCTTGCTACTGAACTCCAATGACTCTGGAAGAAAGAGTGAGGCCGATGAATTCCCACAACTCTGCCTCACTTAAATCCAATTTAGGCACGAATCAAAAGACATCACCCATACCATTTTACCGTTTTTACCTACCTCAAAGCCCTGTGGTGACAGGCCAGTGACAAAGCAGCAGATGCAGATGCACTGGGAGCTGTCATCACAACCCTGCACACTGGCGACTCAGGCCATGGGTCGTCTTCTTACTGGGCTGATGAAGCAGCCCCCTGGGCGTTTGAGCAGCCTTTTTGTTTTTTGTAAATAGTAGTTAATTTTTTCCAATTACATGTAAAGATAGTTTTCAACATTCATTTTAATAAGATTTTGAGTTCCAAATTTTTTCTCCCTCCTTCCCTCCCCTTCCCCTCCCCAAGATGGCAAGCAATCTGATCTAGATTATGCATGTGCAATCATGGAAACCTATTTCCACACTAGTCATTTTGTGAAAGAAGAAACAGAACAAAAGGGAAAAGCCACAAAAAAAAATGAAAATGATATGCTTCGACCTGCATTCAGACTCCATGATTCTTCCTCTGGATGCAGATCACATTTTCTGTCCTGAGTCTTTTGGAATTGTCTTAGATCTTTGCATTGCTGAGAAAAGCTAAATCTATCAAAGTTAGTCATCCCACAATGTGGCTGTTACCATTACTGTGTACAATGTTCTCCTGGTTCTGCTCACTCCACTCAGCATCAGTTCATGCAAGTCTTTCCAGGTTTTTCTGAAGTCTGCCTTAAGCAGCCTTTTTTAAGGACCACACTGCTCACCTCCTGGTGCAAGGAAGGGGCTAAAAAATGTGCCCTAAAAATTGTCTGCTTCAATTTAGAAGTACTATTTACATATAAACGATTGATATGCTAAGTACAAATTATTATTTATCAAATCAGATTACCTAGGAAAATCTACTAGGCAATGTTTTGTAAGCTTAATTTGAGGTACTATTTGTACTTGAAATAAAATTGCATTTCTAGAAAAATATTCCAGAATTCACAGTTTTCACTAATTCAGCCTAGTCTTTCCCCAGTTACTAAATATGTACGTTTGTATGTATGAGCTTCTATTGTACATAGGTGACAAGATAAGTCACTCAACCTCACTTGTCCTTTATTTCCTCACCAATGAGATGAAGGGACTTAACTAGCCAGAGGCAGCATGGCTATAGTGAGGCAAACATACTCAAATGGTACTCAGGCCTTGGTTCTAATCCCTGCTCTGGTATTACCCTGTTAGGTAAATTTGGGCAAGTCTACCTCTCTAAAAACCACTTCCCTCATCTGTAAAATCGGTCTAGTATGGTAGGACCTAGCATAGCTTGCCATTTGACTGTCTTACTTTTAAGAACCCAGGTTCTAAGTCTGTGCCACAATGAATCATCAGAATAAATCTTTAGAGGTATTTTTATACATGTATGATTTCATATTTGATATTTTAGAGGGGAAATCCTATTAGCATTGACGTTTTTTCTTTTATAAGCATTACTTGTAGAATGTGGAACATGGAGTTTCGGTTGACGTTTGGGTAAATGCTAGACTAAGTAACCTCAGAAGCCCCTTTTAGCTCAAACATTTTATGATTCAGTTCCTTTTGTTCAGGGCTCTGTGATATATGAGAGAATATTATCAAGGATGTACCACTTCCCTTGGGAAATAGAGTTGCTTTGGTTTTTTGGGGGTTTTTTTTGGTGAGGCAATTGGGGTTATAAGTGACTTGCCCAGGGTCACACAGCTAGTAAGTGTCAAGTGTCTGAGATGGATTTGAACTCAGGTCCTCCTGACTCCAAGGCCAGAGCTCTATCCACTGCGCCCCCTAGCTGCCACCCAGGAAATAGAGTTTTCATTGCTCAAACCATTTGTGTTGTTCTCTGTACCTAGATGCTCAGGCTTCTTATAGCACAGCCTATGCAGAAAACTTCCCCAAAGACACATACCTGGGGGAACACAGAAACACTCAGGCAGTCATTGAGGAATACTAGATCTCTATATACCATATACAATCGCTATACCATTCCTCCATGAAGAGATCTCACTTGCCTTCCTGCTTCCCTTCCTTCCTTTCCCATTCCCTCCCTCCCTATTTCTACAACTATCCTATAATGGGACTGTCTATAATGAATCTGAACCAAAGATTCTAATAATAATTCTAATAAACCATGATAATTTCTGCTGCAAATAGACAACTTCAGAGTAAGAGGCATGCTTGCGTCCCAGAGAGTGATATGTCTCATAACTTTATCCCCTACCTCCCTATATTTAAAGCTTTGATTCTTTGATTGTGGTGATGCATTTTTTAAATGTCTTATTTGCTCCCATTAGACTTTACATTTCATTAGGGAAAGGAATATGGTTTTCATTCCTATGGTGTTCCTGCACACGTCCTCAGACTGCACCAATAAGCAATAAATTCTGTTTGTTGATTCAAAAAAAAAATTGTCTGCTTCACCCAACCCTGGCCTGCTTACCTCAGCAGGTGGAGATCCCACCTTGTGGTTGAAACACACACACACACACAAAAAAATGTACAAAAACTTTTGCAAAGATGATTCTACTCACCATTGGTACATGTAATGTGCACACACTTATGGATAACACAAAATCCAGTAGACCTGAAAGAGAAACACGTTGTGAAGTGCAGTGAAGCTGGTAAGGTTTTGCAATCAAAACTAATCCAGTCAACAAGCTTGTGTGCCTACCAAAAGGAGTCAATGACAGGTTCATGGCAATACAATTGCCACTTGCGGGAAAGCATATGCCACCAGCATCAATGTGAACTTTCCCAACGTGACAAATCCTGATGAAGTCAAAGAAAAGTTTTATGAAGACCTGGAGATGCTCATCATCAGTGTGCTGAAAGAGGACAAGCTTGTAAGTCTGGGTGACTTTAATGCAAGAGCAGGCACACACTGGCAGACATGGCAGGGAGTCCTTGGGAGGAACGGAGTCAGAAACAGCAACAGTCAATTACTACAGAGGACTTGTGCATTTCATGATCTTCTCATCATCAACAGTGTCTTCCATTTACCTAACTGCAATAAAACTTCATGGATGCACCCTCGGAGCAAACATTGCCATTTAATAGACTATGTCATTATAAGGTGTGGGGTCCAAAATTGCCCAATCTACAATAAGATAAATTGAGGCAGAGTTCTGAGCCAATAGCACTTTATTAAAGGGTCCGTGGTCCCCCTTAATGAAGTGGACCTCAGATCTTCCTCATGACCTGAGATGCCTTAGTTTTATAACACTTGATACCCAGATGATACAGAAGAATCAAAGTAAAATATAGAGCCTTATTGACCTTGATCCTCCAGGAGGGTCTGCACAAAATTAGAATCCCACTGGTTGAAGAATAAGCTGATGAGCAGACTTTGACACACCTATCTTGACCTTTTCAGGAGGCCCTACTGAGCCAATGAGCAGACCCATGGGCTAGGCTGATAAAAACATGAGCTGACAGAAAGGCAGGGCACAGGCCAGCAAACAGGGCCACTCATTGGCCAAGTACTCATGGTCATCTCCCCGTGTTGGGTAATAGAGGATGATGAAGGAGAAAGGGGCAACAAAAATAGCTGGGGGGCTTTCCATGTCATTGAGTCACCTCCCACATGCTGGGCTTGGTCACCATAACAAGGAAAAACAAGGGTGGAGGTCTGCTAGTTAGCTTCCTATGATTAAGCTAATGAACTTGAAATCTACAGTTCACAGCTCTGGGGCCTAATATACAGAACTTATAATCGCTCCTTCTTTGGTGGAATCACATCAAACTGATTAATACTGTTTGGATTAAAATAGGGATCTAATTAATCATCTATCACAAAGGAGAAGAGACAGACAGAATGTGAGAGTGAGGAAGATGTTGTGAGGTGCTGGCCTGATCATAGACTTATCCTCTCCAACCTAAATATTCACATCCAACAAAAGTGACGGCTCAAAGGCAACACGACTACCAGAAGGCTTAATGTCACTAGATTAGAGCACGAACAGTTTGTGCCAGAGCTAGCTCACTGTTTGGGAGGCTCCGAAGGAAAGTATGGGAGAGAAGAGGTATTAGACTGACCACCAAACTGAAGGTCTGCAGAGCCGTTGTGCTGACCTCATTGGTGTATGCTTGTATAAACTGGTGTAATGCCATATAACAATTGGGACAAGGAACTGTGAGGGTTCAGCCTGGAGAACAGAAAAGTCAGGGATCTAACAGGTTGCCCCACAAAGAAGGGAAGCAGTTTATACTCTTCTACTTGGCATCAGAGGTTAGAGCCAAGAGCAATGCAGAGATCGACAATTGAGGCTTGCAGGTCAAGAAAAGCTTTCCCACCATTAAAGCTTTAGGAGGGGCTGCCTGAGAAGAATCTCCACAAATTGTTTTACAAAAACAAGAAACCCTACAACACTTAAAATGAAAGCAATTACAAAACAACACAAACACTAGCAACTTACACAAGCTTTGAAAGCTTATAATTTTTCTTTTTTTACTGACAAAATTGTAAGCCCTGCTAAAGCAGGGCCACAAAAAATTGGTTAATAACCCATAATTGTTTCTCTCCACGGAAATCTTTAGTAAAAGGCGAAAGATTTATTCGATTTGAAGAGAAACCAGAGTATGATTCAAACTTCCTGCCCCACCCAGCCAGCTACCAATACCCCAGCTTTAGCTGACGGCGACTAAGGGAGCCCCTCCCTTCTTGGACTTTTTGGGGAGCAGTTCAGCTGACAAAGACTCACTCTCCCCCCAAAAAATATACCCCAACATCCCTGCATTGGAGGAAGAAGAATAGGAAAGTCAAGGAGAGGAGTGCTCTCCCCAGGAGGGCTCTCTCTCTCTCTGTGGTGAACAGCCTTGTGGATATGCAAAGCAGCACTAACCAATTTTCCCCTCCTCCCCACCTTGGGCGGGTCCTGGGCACTCCTGGGTTAGGAGGCAGCCGGTTTAGAATGGGACCTAAAGATGCAACTGAACTACTATCTCCCCATCTCACAGATGAGAAAACTGAGGCCCTGGGATGAGGCAAACAAAAGTGGCAGCTCAAAGGCAAGATGACTACCAGAAGACTTAATGTCAGTAGATTAGAGCAGGAACAGTTCGTTGCTAACTCGGAGGGAAAGCTGAGCCACCATGTGGTTGGCAACAGTGGGGCAGAAAAGGAGTGGGCATTTGGTGGACAGCATGCATTTACTCATCCTGCCCAGAACATTCACAAACATCAAGATTGGTTGGATGAAAATGATGGGGAAATTCAGAAGCTGCTAAATGAAAAACCAGAAACTCTATAGGGCTTACCAGCCGATAGTTCATCCATCTCTAAGAAGGCAGCATTTAACTCCATCAAAAGTAAAGTGCAAGCAAAGCTTGGAGAGATGCAGGATTCTTGGCTCAGTGAGAAGACAGGGGAAATTTAGTTTTATGCTGATAGTAACAATCCAAAGCACTTTTATGATGCCCTGAAGGCTATTTTTGGGCCAGAGATCTATGGTGCATCTCAACTACTCAGTGCCGATGGAGCCACATTGATTAGTGATTAGGACATGATCCTGGAGAGATGGGCTGAACACTTCCATAGAGTGTTCTCAACAGACCTTCATCAATCCATGCTGAAGCCATTGACCATATACCTCAGGTTGAAGTCAATCCCTCTCTAGCCAAACTTCCAACTGAAAAAGAAGTTTTGAATGACATTAGGCTCCTCTCCTGGGACAAAGCACCTGGTACTGATTCTGTTTCAGTTGAGAAATTTTACAAGGCAGGGGGTCCATTGCTCATACAAAAACTGACTGAAATCTTCTAGGTTATATGGCAAGAGGTGGTTATACTCCAAGAGATCAAGGATGCCTCCATTGTCCATCTCACAAAGGTAAGGAAATAGATTGTGCTGTGACAATCACAGTGGGGTCTCTCTTAGTCTTTGCTGGCAAGATTCTTGCCAGAGTGCCGCTTAATAGGCTAATCCTTCACCTGGATGATGGTCATCTACCTGAGAGCCAGTGTGGCTTCAGAAAGGGCCAAGGAATGATGTATATGGTGTTTACTGCCTGACAACTCCAGGAGAAACGCCAGGAACAGAACAAAGGGTTGTACACAACATTCGTCAATTTGACCAAGGCCTTTGATACTGTCAGTCATGAGGACTTGTGGAAAATTATGGCAAAATTTGGTCTCTCAGAGAAGTTCATCAGTATCATATGCCAATTTCGTGATGGCATGCTTGCCTGGATTCTGGGTAATGGACAATGCTCTTACACTTTCCCAATCACCAGTGAAGTGAACCAGGGCTATGTGCTTGATCCCATGCTTTTGAGGATGATGTTTTCAGCAATACTGTCAGTTACCTTCAGGAGGATAAAAACTGCAACAGTCAGCTACTGCACTGACTAACTTGAAAAGGCTATAAGCCAAGGCTAAAGTGGAGGGAGAGTTGGTGCATGATTTTCTGTTCACAGATGATTGTGCACTCAATGAAGCCTCTGAGGCTGAGATGAAATACAGTATGTATCAGTTCTCTGCTGCTTAGGCTAATTTTGGCCTAACGATTAACACCAAGAAAACACAGGTTCTCCAGCAACCAGAACCACACTATCCATATGTGAAACCATTAGTCACAGCAAATGGAGAATTTTTAATGCTGTAGATAAGTTCACTTATCTTAGCAATATACTTTCCAGGGATGTCCACATAGATGATGAGCTTGATGCACAAATTACCAGAGCTCGCTCAGTGTTTGGGGAGGCTCCGAAAGAAAGTATGGGAGATACTAGACTGACTACCAAACTGAAGGTCTGCAGGGCCGTTGTGCTGACCTCACTGGTGTATGCTTGTGAAACCTAGACAGCCTGCCAGTACCATACCAAGAAATTGAACCACTTTCACTTGAATTGTCTTAAGAAAATTCTTCTGTTGGCTGCCCTGGTCAGTTCTAGACACCTGGCTTTAAAGACTTGAATCATCTTGACAACGTCCAGAGTAGAATAACCAGAACCTAGAAAGAATGGAGTGTATGTTATGTAACAGTTGACTTAGGAACTGGGAGGGTTAAGCCTGGAGTAGTAAAAACTCAAGGGAGAAATGCAGGACAGTTTGCAGAAAGCAGACCCAACAACAAAATACAAGCCAGTCGTTCAAATGTCTCTTCCAAGAACTGTTTATCAGAAATAGCATAAGCTTTCCAGCTTCAAAAAATTTAAAAAACTCATAGAAAATGAGAATCATCTTTTTTTTTAGTAACCAAAAAGCTAACCTCATTTTCATGAGGCTTCAAAAAATTGGCTAATAGCCCAAAACTGTTTCTCTCCACGGAAATCTTTAGTAAAAGGCGAAAGATTTATGCGATCTGAAGAGAAACTTAAGCTTGTTTCAAATTTCCCGCCCTGCTCGACCCACTACCAATATCCCAGCTTTAGCTGACGGCGACTAATACTGCCCTGGGAGCTTCCCCTCCCTTCCGGGACTCCTCGGGGAGCAGCTCGGCCTGACAAAGACTCTTCCCCCCACCAAATATACCCCAAACGTCCCTGCGTTGGAGGGAGAAGGATGGGACAGTCAAGGAGAAGGGTGCTCTCCCCCTGAGACTTCGCGCTGTGGCGCACAGCCTTGTGGGTATGCAAAGCAGCACTAACCAACTTTCCCCTCCTCCTCACCGTGGGTGAGTCCCGGGACAGAGCGCCGGAGTCAGGAGGCAGCCTTTCCAGAGTCCGACCCAGAGACGCAGCTGAACTACAATCCCCTGAGGTCCCGGGAAGAGGTGCTTTGAGTCCAAAACCTTGGCCCAATCTGGAGAAGGCACGTGGCCTTTTCCCCACAGGGAAGGGAATACAGCCCGAAAGCCACAGGAAGCCCTGGCAATGTTCATACCGGCCCTCACCAACCAACCTTCTCCCTCTTTCCCTGCCGGTCCTGGGATAGTTCTTCAAAGTGGTGAGAGAACGCCGAGGGAGGCAGGCTGAGCTCTGACCTTGGGGTCGGGAAGCCCACCGCAGACGTTTCCAGTTGGAATACCCTGAGCCAGTCCCTCAGCCTCCGCCTCCTCAGCTGACAAACACCGTGTTGAGAGATGTAAGAGCGCGTTTGAAGGACTGTAGGAGAATGGGCTGTTCTGAGAAAGAATCAGGGCCCATGAACATCCGCAAACAAAGGTCCTCGGAGCTTTATCAATAGCTTGCCAGGCCAGAATAACTTCAGCTCCCTTTGGGACCAGGCTGCTTGCCGGGGCGGGGTGCCGGCTGGTGACATTGACAGCTTACCAGGAGGTTACTGACTCTTATGGACCAGCTGCAGAGGCAGAGGCTGGAGAGGAACGGATTCTGGACTGCTTGACACGGTCGTTCTGAGGCTTCGATGGATGTCTCTGGTGGAGCTCTGTGGGGATCTATCCGCCCTATGCAGTAGAACTTTTTTTCTCTCATCAGTGTGGTGGGTCAAGAGGCCACTAGGTGGCGCAATGGATAGAGATCTGTGCCTGGAGTCAGAAGAGGGAAGTTCAAATCCAACCTCATGGGCAAGTCACTCATTTCTGTTCCCCCACCCCAACCCCCGCCAATATACCTTTCCTCAGTTGTAAAAGGGGGATGAGGATAGCACCCATGTCCAGGGTTGCTGTGAGGATCAAACTGAGATATTTGTAAAGGGCTTAGCACAATGCCCCCGGCACATAGCAGGTGCTTGTTTCCTTCCTTCAAAGCAGACATGGCTCTCTTATCCAATGAAGAGTTCAATTGCTGCCTCCTCTCCAAGGCCTTCTCTGAAAGCTCCCTCCTCCCAAAATTAGCTCTCTCCAATTCTTGAAATGACTGTATACACTTCAAATTATCTTATCTGTGTACTTGTCTGGTCTCACCAGAACATAACAAGCCAATGGAAGGGACTGGTTTTTTTGATCTTCGAAGGTCATAATCTCTCCGAAACGTCTGTCAGTCGAATGAATGGAATGACAAGAAGCTCCAAAGGTAGTCAGCCCTCTGAATGACAAGAATCAGGAACCAAAAAGGTCTCAGCTGGTTTCCTTTAATAAGATGATTTAATAGGGATAAGTGGAAAGTTTTATACTTGGGTTAGAGTCAAAGAGGCATGACTAATCCAGACAGATGTTAGTCCAAAAAAAGATCTGGGGGTTTCAATGGACTGCAAGCTTCAGAGAAATCAACAGCAGCATATGGACACCAAAATGCTATTAGGTCATCTTGGATTACTTTAAGAGAAGTCAGGCTTCCAGGAATGGGGAGGTGAGAGTCCTGGCAAGAGCTTGTAGAACTTTGACTTTCATCTAGCTTGTTAGGTACCTCTCCCAAGTGTTGGGTCATCTGCAAATCTGATGCCTTTATCCAAGTCATGGATAAAAAATGTGAAGCAGGACAGGGCTAAACCCAGATCTCTGAGATGACCTTCTATTAAGTTCCTGTGGACCCGCCAATGAACGTCCTTGGGTTCCAGCCATCCGAGCAGCTCCACACCTAAAGGCTGTTGTTTCAAGAGGAAGTACTAATTGCCGGGAGGATCCGGAAAGGATTTATCATGTGGGTGGAGTTGTGCTTTGAAAGAATCTAGCAAGCGAGGAATTTGCAAAGACACTGGTGAGGAGAGAATACGTTTAGGTGACAGGCTGTAGATTGAAGAGTGTGCGGAGGATCTGAAATAAGACGGAAGATTGGTGTAAGTCAGACCGAAAGAGTTACAGTTCTCGGCTGAGCAATTTGCGATTCTAGAGGCAGTGGGAGCCGCTGAAGATTTTCAAACGGCAATGATATGGTCAGAACCTGGGCTTTATGATGATTATTTCTTAAACTGCATGAAGGTTGTATTTGGGGGGCGACGGGGAAGACTAGAGGCAAGAAGAAAATTCGCTGTAGTTACAAGAAGAAAGGAAAATGAACTAGAAACAGCATGGATCGGCGAAAAGGACTCAGGATTCGTAATCAAAAGACCCATGGGCAGAAACAAGAAAGAGAAACCACATAAACAGAAGAAGAAAGGAAATGCCTGACCAGCAGTCCAAGGTTCCAGCTCACTTTTTCTAAAAAATATAAGCGTTTATGTTAAGAATCGAAAATGGGGAAAATGGGAATCGAAACTTATACTCTCTAAAAAAAGTGAAACAAGGCTGTTTTTTTAAACGCAGATAATAACCTTGCCTTAGCAAGGTTTCTAAAAATTGTCAAACAACTCTTGATGGTTTCTCTCCACGGAAATCTTTAGTAAAAGGCGAAAGATTTGTTCGATTTGAAGTGAAACCAGAGCATGCAGCTGTGACTCAACAGCCACCGGCCCTGGAGATAGCACCCCGGGTAAAGTCAAGGCGAGTTTCCATTGCGGCTGCAAAGCATTGTGAATATGCAGATAAGATCGAAAGCTCCATCCTGGGGCTGGAGCCCGGCGCCTCCCTCCCGGTGAGGCCACTCCACAGCCTCTATATTACTCTCCACCGTAGCTCTAGCTGTCAACCAGGGACCCAGATTCAAATCCTAACTCTAGGCCTTGTATGACCTTGAGCCGCCACTGGCCCCTGTCCGGGTCTCAGTTTCCTCCTTGCGTTCAATGACATTTGAAGTCCCTTCCAGTTTCATCTTTTCCTCTGCAAGGAGATCTTGTTTCCCTTTTTGGCTGAAGGGTCCACACACCCCCTATCCCACCCCCAGTCTCTTTTCATCTACAAACTCCTGGAAGTTTATAGCTCCTGAACAGTAGTTTCCCACCCCCACCCTGATACTCCCTGGTCCTCTCTAGTGTGAGGTCACTGCCTCCTCAAATAGGGCATTTCTGAAGTGGAGCTCATCCTCTTTCCCCCAGGTTCTTAAGAGGTGGGAGTAAAAAAGGGAAGCATACTAAAAGCCAACATTCCTGAAGCACCTTAATCTTTGTGAAGTGTTTTATATACTTATATTTATTGAGAGGTTCTTATTATTATAAGAATAACTGCTATCATTATGCCCATTTTATAGATGAAGAAATTGAGGCTTGAGATGGGTGAAGTAAGTGTCTTTCCTAGGGTCACACAGCTACTAAATGTTTGAAGCAAGATTCCAACTCAGGTCCAGCCAGTGTTCTATCCAGGGCCTTTTACCTAGCCTACATGTGCATACTTAGAATCTATTTACCTAGATATAAGCTAACTTGTGCAAGGGAACTCATTAGACTTAACACTTAATGTATGCAATCAACCTCTATTAATATCTGCAAACAATACCCTCATCGAAGAAGGAAGCACCAACTTGAGTCTTAGCGGCTCTGGGAAGCTTCTTTCACATCCTTACGACAGGATCCGTATCTGTTCACCTAGAGGCTATGTGTGTGTCTTACCCAGTTCCAGATGTAGAAGGCACTTGAAGGCAGTCTCAAAAGTTGGAGAGAAGCTGGGCTAGATTTGAGAATCATCAGCACAGAGATGATAAAGAATCCACGGGAGCTGATGGGTCACCAAGTGAAATAGTCTAGAGGAAGAAGAGAAGAGGGCCTAGGACAGAGCCCTGGAAGGCATTCTTGGTTAGTGGATGAGACCTGGATGGGGATTCAGCAAAGGAGACAGAGAAGGAATAATCAGATAGGTAGGAGGAGGACCAGAAGAGAAGAATGTCCAAAAACCTCAAGGGGAGAAAGGAAAATGCTTTGTACCTTACAGGGCTCTAGTCATATCCAAGTCTTACTTCTGTCCCATTTGGTGCCTAGCTCAGAATTCTGCAAGTATCAGTAAATGTTTGTGGAATAGTTTAAAGGTATGGGGAACCTAAATTCATTTCCAAATTTACTGCTATCCCAATCACATTACCAAAGAACCATTTTATGGAACATTACTGAATAACTTTAAAAATTATTTTTAGTAAGTTGATCACAAAAAGTCTACAGTCTCAAGAGAAAGATTAGGAAGAAAAGAGCAGGAATGAAGGAGCCATGGCATGACCATATCTCAAAATATAAAGCACTAATCACCAAGACTATTTGGTACTAGTAAAAAATAGAAAGCTAGATTTGTGAAATATACTGGACAAAAAAAAAAAAAACAACTCAGAAGAAGCCATATACAACTGTAGCCCAGTGTTTGAGCCCAAGAGCCTAAACTACTGAAGAAAGAACTCCCTTTCCAACAAAGACTTCCGGGAAAACTAGAAACCAATTTGGCAGAAAATAGGTTAGAACAGCATCTCACACCATATACATGGTATAAAAGATTATGTCCTTAAAACATTACAGTAAAACAAAGAGGGGGGTTTTTCACCATTATGGTAAGACAGAAAACTCATAACAAGGGATAGAGATAAACTTAGAGAAGATAAAATAGACAATTTTAATTACATAAAATTTTAAAGCTTTTGCCCAAACAAAACCAATGTAACTGTTGACAGGAAAAAGTCTTCACATCAGATCCTTCTGATAAAATCCAACTATCCAAGATATACAGAGAATTGACACAAATATATATGACTAAGAGCCACTCTCTAATAAATTAGTAGACAAGAGATATGAATGGAAAATTATCAAAAGAAGAAAGCAAACTATCAGTAGCCATGTGAAAAGTACTTAAAATCATTAGTAATAAGGGAAATGCCACTTTAACAATTCTGAAGTTTTACCCCACATCCCTTAAATTGGCAAAAATGATCACTAATAGCAATAGTTAGTACTGGGAGGTGGCCTGTGGAGATACAGGTACTGGAAAACACTTTGGAATTAGGCACAAATAGTCACTGTCACTATATTCTTCAGACCTTCAACCCAGCCATCCCTTGACTCTGCATATACCCCCAAATAGTTGATGTGATCAGTGTCAAAATATTAATTATAATAACACTCTTCATAATAATAACATAACTTTAATAATATAACTTGAATAATAATAATAACATTTTGTAGTTGCAAAAAACTGGAAACAATGTGTCTGCCCAATACTGAGGAACAGCTAAGAAAATTGTGGTTTCTGACCACAATAGAGTATCACTGAACTATATGAAATGACAAATATGAGGAATTCAGAGAAACCTGGGAAGCTTGTATAAACTGATGCAGAGTAAAGTCAACAGAACCAGGACAATATACACAGTGACTGCAACAATGTAAATAACAGCATCACCAAAGGGAAGCCAGCCTTGGCGACTCATTGATTCCAGATCGAAGAAAAGGAAACATCCTTCCCTGGTGGAACATCCTTCATCTTGGTGGAGAGGTTGGGGAATATGGGGACAGAATATTACACAGACTGTAGCATGTGGTCACTCTGCTGATTTGGGTTTTGGGCAAGTTTTTCTTTAGTACAGGGGAGGATTAAAAGGGAAACTATATTGGGAAATTATCTTGGTTGGTTTTTTTAATGGTTTATATCTCTTTTTTTTACAATCATATTAACATATTTTCACATTAGTCATGATGTGAAAGAAGAATCAGAACAAAAGGGAAAAACCAGGAGAAAGAAAAAAAGAGAGCAAATAGTATGCTTCCATTTGCATTCACATTCCACAGTTCTTTCTCTGGATGTGGATAGCATTTTCTACTATGAGTCTTTTGGAATTATCTTAGATCATTGTATTGCTGAGAAGAGCTAAGTCTATCATAGTGGATCATCACATAATGTTGTTATTACTGTGTGCAAGGTTGTTTTTTTTTAAAGACATGAATCAAAGTTATTACAAGGTGCAGAGTAGCCAGAGGAGGAAGCCAGGAGAGTGAAGAGCCCTGAGTGTATGTCATATGAGGATTGGTTGAAGGGACAGGGTATGTTTTTCCTGGAAAAGAAAAGGCTTACTGGGGGATATGAAATCTGGCTTCAAAAATGAAAAAATGCCAAGTTAGGCCTGGATTTAGAAAACACTTCCTAATGATAGAACTGTCCCAAAGTGGGAGGGGCTGCCTCAAAGAGCTGATGGGCTCCCTCTCCTTGAAGGTCTTCAAGCGGAGGTAAAGTTACTACTACTACTTGTCCAGTATGCAATAGTGAGGTTTCCTTTTGGGTATGGGTTGAACCAGACACCAATGAAGCCCCTTCCAACTCTCAAAGTCCACATTGTGGCTCAGGATGCTATATCTGTGGAAGCCGCCAGGTGTCACTCAAAACTCAAACTGCCTCGTTCCATGGGGCTTGCACAAGGGTTAGAGGGGACCCAATCCAGCGCCACCAGCTCACCCGCCACTACCAGCTCACCCACCACATGCTGTGCGTTCACAGAAAGTACTAGCCTCCCCACTGTCCCTGGGCACTGTGTCTAAACCCTAAGATAATGAATAAACAGCCCAAACAACTCAAAATCCTCTTGATTTCTGTACTAGGATCCCAATCTCCTTTCCCTTTCCATTGTTTTCCTACTCACTCAGTTTATCAATTAAAGGCATTTACAACCTTGAAAATGAAAGCAAGCCCAGAGCCCTCAGCTCGGATGCAGTTGAATCAAGGGCTCCTGGTCAAGTGGCAAGTGGGATTTAAGAGCTCCTTCCATCTTGTCCCTTACTTGGCCACAATTACTGAAACTTTGCTGAGAACTAACAGAATGATAAAGTGTTCTCTGATTCAAAGTCAACAAGTATTTAGTGTTTTTAGTCATTTTTCAGTCATATCCGACTCTTCATGACCCCCTTTGGAGTATTCTTGGCAAAGATACTGAAGTGGTTTGCCATTTCTTTCTCCAGTTTATTTTACAGATGAAGAAACTGAGGCAAACAGAATTAAGTGACTTGTCCAAGGTCACACAGCTAGTCAGTGTCTGAAGTCAGATTTGGGAAGAGGCATCTTCCTGACTCTAAGCTTAACACTCTATCTACTGTGCCACCTAGCTGCTTACTATGTGCCAGGCATTGTGCTAAGTTCTGAGAATATAAAGAAAGGCAAACATAATGGTAATAGTTAGCATTTATATAATACTTGAAGGTTTGCAAAGCATTGCCTCATTTATCAAATGCTATCTCATTTTATCTTCACAACAAGCTAGGTAGTAGGCACTGTTATCTCTGTTTTATAGATGAGGGACCTGAGACAAACAGAGGTTAAGTGACTTGCCCATAGCTGGTGTCTGAGGAAGGATTTGAACTCAGGTCTTCCTGACTCCAACTCCTAGACTCTATCCACTCTTGCCCTCAAAACCATCCCTGCCCTCAACTAGCTCACAGTCTAACAGAGAGACAACATGTAATTGACAGTTACAAATACGAAATATACAGGATAAAGGGGAGATAATTTCAGGGGGAAGACAGTAGCATCAAAGGGAGAAGGAATGTGGTCTCCCCATGCCCTACATGAGCTCACTGTAGTACTTAGTGCCTGGCCAATGGCTTGGTACTCCCATGACCGACTCCAGGGCACTCTCCCCCCAGTTTTGGGCTGGGGCTGCCCACATAGTCCAGCTCCTCTCTGGTCAGAAAGAGTGAACCCAGCAATGAATGGGATATTTAGCAGTTAGTGGTGGTAATGGTGGAGCATAGCTAGCTATGCTTTCTGCTCAAGAACTACTTCTCTCTATGAATCATGCAAGTAATTAACTGCCCAGGACCTTCGGCTCCCTTCGCCAGGATATTTGCGGTTTTAATATTTCCAGGCTTATGAAAAGATACTTTCATTGATGGAGTCACTGAAAGCAAAGAATGTCATTAGAGAATGCTAATGAGGTCTTAGAATGCCTGGAAAGCTTCACCATGCCTTTATGAACTTCAAACCTCTCTGATGGAGTCAAGAAGGGGAAAAAGCCCTCCGGGGCTTTAATAGCCCGGTGAATTTCAGGTAACTAGCTTGGAGCTGCTTGTGGACACCTCTTTGAGGAAGGAAGAGGAGGGATTTTCTCCTATTTTTTCACTCCCCCTGCCCCTACATAGGCCTTATAACTTTGAAAATGACTTGGTGGACCAGTCAGAGACACTGCGTCTAGCAGGGAGCAGAGCCAAAACTCTAGGCAGAAATAAAATAGAAAGAGAGTCACCTAGGAGAAGAGGCAGCTTCGCGGAGCATGAGCCCTGGCAGCAGAGAATAGAGCTGGGTCATGGAGAGAAACAGATGCTGGGAGCTCAACTGGGGACCAAGGGAGCTATAGGAGTACTATAGGAAGAGAGAAAGGGTGTACAGGCCTTTCAGCTCCGGGAAGGTGCCTTTGCCACACAAATACCTCACTTCCACTGAACTCAAAGTTTGAGTCCACGTTTCCTTTGGATCCTGAGTGGGCAGCTAGATGGTGCAGTAGATAGAGTGCTGGGCCCGGAGTCAGCGAATTCAAATCTGGTCTTAGACACTTACTAGCTATGTGACCTTGGGTAAGTCTCAGTTTTCTCAACTGTAAAATGGGAGTAATACTAGTACCTACTTCTCAGGATTGTTGTGAGGATCAAATGGAGGTAATACTTGTAAAGGGCTTAGCATGTGCTTGGCACATAGCAGGTACTTAATAAATGCTTGTCCTCTTCTTGAGTGTGTTTTGGAAGGAGCCCTTGGGTTTATGGGGGGAATGTTTTATAGGTATTGGATTTACTATGTCACCTTAGTAAATGTCTTTGCTAAGAAAAATAAAGCCCTGTCAGATGGATGTAGGACATCCATGCATCCTCTGTCAGCCCTGAGACCATTCTACTCTGCATTTTCATCTCACTTTGGTGTCTAATGATTCAGAATACAGGCAAGGGAATACCTAGACCTGAGGCACAGCTTGGGGCTGACACAGGACCAGAGAATAATAGAAGGTCAAAGTTGGGAGGGATCTCTAGTCCAGCCCATGCACATGAGAATCACCACAATAAGAAGTGGTCCTCCGTCCTGTGCTTGAAGACCTCCAAGGAAGGGAAGCTCATCACCTCTGCAGGCTGCCCATGCCACTCTGGGACAGTTCCTCCTTACATCCAGCCCAAATCCTGCCCCTCCCCAAAGCAAGCAGAACAAATCTCTTCTCTCCTCCCCATGGCAGATCTACTGGAGGGCCCTGTCCTCTGATTGGATGGCTCTTCCCAGAAGCTCCACTTCAGGAGGACATCCCTGCCATCCATCTCTTCATTCTCTAACAGGCTGTACTCCTCTGGAGGGTTGCACTTGGCTCCCAGCTGGGTCCCTATTCCCCCACCCACCCCCTTTTCAGCTTCCTTTCGTGTGTTGTTTTCCACATCAGAATGTAAGCTCTCTGAGGACAGGGACTTTGTTTTTGCTTGTACTTATATTCTCAACACTTAGCACAGTGCTTGGCATATAGTAAGTGCTTAATAAATGCTTGTCAACTGACTTATTGAAGACAGCGATGTTCCCCTGAGCCTTCTCTTCTCTTAGTTAAACATGCTCAATTCCTTCAGCCAATCCCCCGACGGTACAGAGGCCCTTCACTATTCTGGCTGCCACCTTCCAGCTGATCAATGGCCTTCTGAAATCTTGGTGATCAGAACTGACCCCAATCCTTCAGACGAGGGGTGACCAAGACAGAGGACAGCTGCCTCCCCATCCCTTACTGATGAAACCCAAGATGGCCCTAGGATTGTTGGTGCTACCTTGCCCTGCTGGCTCCTACTGAGCTTGTAGCTAACCAGCATCCCCAGATCCCTTTCAGAAGAGCTAGATTAATTGTGGACAAAAAGCCAAAGGGAAGGGTGGGGCCTCTGGGCCCCCTTTGTTCTCCTGGGCTGCACTTGGGAGCCCTGGGATTGGAGGAGCCCAGCAGCTGGACCGGTTGGGGAAAGTTCTCGGGGCTTGGGGTGTCCTGGTGAGTGGTGGGCCCCTTCTATGCCCTGTGACCCAGGAACCAGGCAGGGCTGAGCTCCAAGAAGGGAGGCTTTCCCTTTGGGATCAGAACTTTGAGGTCCTTCCTTTCCTGTGCCCCTCCCCATGCAGCCATCGAGCTGATCAAAGACCTCATCAGCACTGATGTCCGGACTGCCCTGCTCAAAGGCCTGGTTGCACTCCTGAAACCATCTGCCAAAGACACCACCAAGCTTCATCCCAAGATCTTAGAAGGTGAGCCGGGCCTCCTGGCAGCCCCCAGCAGGGGTCCTCTCGCCCAGGGTCCACCCCTGCCCACCCTGCCTTCCTTCTGCAGACCCAACAGTATTCCAGGTCTCCGGCCACCTCCCTGTGTTTCTGCAGCAAGCTGCAGCTGCCAAGTCCATCGGGTGAGTAAGCTCCCTTCAATAACGCCCCCCAATATCCTTGGAGTTAAGACACCTTCTGTCCAAACATCACTGCCCTCCCCCTCCCCCCCACCCCCACCCCCCCGCCGCGGTAGAGAGAGGGTGTCAAGAAGTGGGAAGAGGGAAGTGGTTTGAGCTTTGCTCCAGCCTTGTTGCCCCCACCCCCATTCTGGCCCTACCTCAGTGGCCCTCACCTCTTTCCCCACAACTGTCAGAAACCTTGGATCCCTGGGTTCTGTCACAAACCACGGAGGAAGAAGAACCAGAGCTTGGAGTCACGAAGCTTTAGTTTTGAAAGCAGCATTAGCACCAGCTGGGTGGCCTTGGGAAAGTCACATCCCCTTGGAGGGCCTCAGTTTCATCCCCTGTAAAACTGGATGTTTTCTTGCATGGCCTTCCTCCTAGGTTGGTGGAGGGGGGGTGAGGATGGCTCTGGGAACAGCAAGGCCCATAAAATATGTCCTAATGATGACCATGGGGGGGGGCTGGGGCGGGGAGTTGGGGCCAGAGTCCTCAAAGCCAGGAGGACAGCTTCCAGCTTGGCCTGGCTGTTGGGGAGACCCTCCCTACTATCCCCCACAAATTGGCCTCTGAAGAATTATTATTATTATTATTATTATTATTTTGCTTTTTGGTGAGGCAATCGGGTTAAGTGACTTGCCCAAGGTCACACAGCTAGTAAGTGTCAGGTGTCTGAGGCCGAATTTGAATTCAGGTGTCCTGACTCCAAGGCTGGAGCTTTATCCATTGCGCCACCTAGCTGCCCCCTCTTTGAAGAATTCTGAGCAGGGTAGGTGACCAGACTCCCTTAAAGACAGCCCAGACCACTCTAAGACCTCTCTCATTTGCAGTAAGGATTTCCCAGAGTCTAGACTCAGTCAATTTCCCTGCACCTTCCCCCCATTCCTCCTGGCTCTGTCCTCTGGGGCCTTCAAATTCAAAAGACAGCTCTCATGTCCCTTCCCCGCCCCTAGGCTAAACATCCCCATTCTTCCAGCAATCCCCATTGTAGCTGCTCATAAGTCTCATGGCAGAGTAGATAGAGCTCTGGTTCCCTGTCAGGTGACCAGGGGGAGTGAGGGAAGACCAGGCATAGGCAACCACCTGAGCAAATGCACCGAGGATGTTTGGGGAGTACAGAGTGTGGAGGATTGCATGAGATTAGCCTGGAAAAGCAGAACAGGCAATGCCCACTCACCATGGCTCCCTCGCCCTGACAGCTTGAGGGCAGGACTTTGCATGACTTTACCAAAGTCCTCCTCCTTAACTTCAGCCCACTTTGGGAGGCTATTTCACTTCTTTGGATTCTAATTCTACTGCTAGGCCTATTCAAGATAGCTCCTGGTGACGTGAGGCTATCAATCCCTCTTCCTCCTGTATACCTTCTTCTCTAGGATTCCAGGACACCCCTCTCTCCTGCTTCTCCTCCTATCTCCCTGACTGCTCCTTCTCGGTCTCCTTTGCTGAATCTTGCTCCAGATCACGCCCCCTAACCCTGGTGTCCCCGAAGGCTCTGTCCTGGACCCTCTTCTCCCTCTATGCCATTTTACCTGACAGTCTCACTAGCTCTCATGAGTTTGGTCACCATCTCTACACAGACGGTTCTCAGATAGGTTTGTCCAGCCCTTCTCTCTCCTGACCTAAAGCACGTTCCTCCAACTGCCTATTGAACACCTTGAATTGGATGTCCCATAAACATCTTAAACTCAACACATCCAAAACCGACCTCATGATCTTTCTCCTTCAAAGCTGTCTTCCCTACCTCACTTTCCTCTATTTGAGGACACCATCATCCTCCCAGTTATCCAGGCTCACAACCTAGATGTCACCCTCATCTCCATACCCAATTACTTGCTCAAGCTTACTGATTTAACCTTCAAGACATCTCTCATATGTCCCCCTTTCTCTTCTCTAACACCGATAACCCCAATACACCTCATACAATAGCCGCTGGGGGGGGGGGGGTCTGCCTGCAACAATTCTATCCCCTCACCAGTCCATCCTTCCTCAGCCATCAAAATGACCTTCTAAAGTCCAGTTCTGTGTCACCCCCACCCCCATTCAGTCAACTCCAGTCATTCTCTGCCACCTCCAGGATCAATGTAAAATCCTAAATTTGACTGCAAAGCCCTTCATAACCTGACCCTTTCCTATCTTTCCAGTCTTCCTTCACTTCACTCCCCAACATATATTCTGTGACCCAGTGACACTGGCCTCCTGGTTAGTCCTTGAACAACAAACTGCATTTCCTGACTTTTTTTTTTTAAGGCTATTGGGGGTTAGGTGACTTGCCCAGGATCACACAGCTAGTATGTGCCTGAGGTCAGATTTAAACTCAGGTCCTACCCCCTGCCTGGCATGCCCTCCCTCCTTATCTCTACCTCTTAGCTTCCCAGCTAAACTCACACCTTCTCCAGGAAGCCTTTCCCAATCTGTCTTAATTCTAGGGCCTTTCCTCTGAGATTTATCCTGTCCATAGCTTAGTTGTGCAGGATTACATTCATGTTGTTTTCCCCATTATACTGTGAGCTCCTGGGGGGGGGGCAGGGACTGTCTTTTCCCTTTCCTTGTAACCCCAGTGCCTGGCACATAGTAGGTGCTTAATATATGTTTATTGATTGACTGACCTCGTAGGCTAATTGTAGCAGCTCTGACTCAGGAGCACGTGGGTCACAAAAGTCCCACTGAGCACTGACGGGGGCCCCTGGCTGGGCTGGCCCAGGGTAGGCCAGCTTGCTCACGGGGCTGCTTCCCACAGGGTCATATCTCGAAGCTCCATGGCTGTAGCAGAGGAGTTGTTGTCCCTGCAGGTAGTCAGTCATCTGATGTATGCCATGGGCAACCAGGACCATAGCAATGGGCAACGCCTGGCCAGCCTCACCTTGGAGGTGGGGGGCAGGGGCTTCAGGGAAGGGCTGGGGCCTGGGGAGGGGAGCCCTGGGATTGGGAGTGGGGACAGGTACCTGGGGGGGAGGGAGAGGTGGGGCCTGGGGCATGGGGGGGTGGGGGGAAGAGGGGGTCTGGGACTATGGCCAGCATCTCCTGGCTCCATTCTCTTCTTTCTCTCCATAGTACTTTGTCCAGACGTTTCCCATAGTGGAGGAGCATGTGCACATGGCCATGGGGGACACTCTGTTTGAGCTTTTCATGGTGATCTCCCCCCCCCCCCACCCGCTCCAGGCCTAGGCCCAGCCTCAGCTCAGTTCCTCTAACTCAGGAGCCTAGTCCTCACCCCCACAAACCTCTGTGGGCTTCCAGTTGGCAGTTTGCCTCCACATGTGCCTCTGTGCCCTTCTCAGGAGGCCAGGCTGTGCTGGGGCCTAGGCATCTCTCGGTGCTACTCAGCTGGGCCAATCCCATCCTGCTTCTCTGTGGCTCCCACCATGGCCTAAGGCAACCCAGGCCTGGTAGGGGGCAGGCCCCTTCACAGCACCCCCTTCCCCATCCCCAAAGCCACCTCACTTTAACTTTAATGCCCCCATTTCCTAGAGCAATGCAGAGGACTTGTACATGAATATGGACAGCATCCAAGCTGACATCCTAGCCTCCAACAAGATCAACATCCCTGAGGGTGAGCTAGGCTCTCAAGGCTGGAGGAGGGCTTCAGCTGGGGATGGGAGCACAGGCAGCCTGGAGACTCACGTCTGCCTCCAACTTCCAGCTTTAGGCATCTCCTCTTCCAACATCTCCGTGACTGCCTGCAAGGGCCTTGGAGTCCCCAGGTCTGGGGAGGAAGATGACACGAAAGAGGAGAGAGCTAAGGATAATGAAGGGCCGATGAAGTTCTGCTAAAGCCGTCCCACCTCTGGCCTTGTACCCTCATCCCTGCCTGCTGGCTGCCCACCAGACTGGGGAGAGGGGAAGCCACTGAGGCTGATGAGGTGCAGAAGCAGCTACAGGCATGCAAGAAGGGGAGGCTTTCCACCATGGGGGGGGGGGTCCTTGGCTGCCCCTCAAGCCCCCCTCCCAACCTCTGAGTCTCTGAGAGATGGGAGCAAGTCCAATAAACAGAGTATCCTTTCTAAGTGTGCTTTTGTGAGGGTGTCTATATTCCCGTTTCACTGGTATCTGCCAATTTGGACAGCTAACAGATCTAATGGCCTTGCGCTCTGGGTTTAGAGTTGTTCCTCTTTCCCTACCTGCTCATCTTAATAACAGTGGTGACTGAACCTCAGAGCTGCCTGACAGCTATTGGGCAAAGAGTTACCACATGGTTCATGGTCCAGCCTTCAGAGACTGAACTTTGCTCCCCTTAAGCTAGGGTGAAGGCCCAAGCCCCTCCCTTCAGAGTTCAAAGAAAAGACCAGGCCTGAGGTGGTCAAGATGGCAGGGTGAGAGGAAGCATGGGAGTGTAGCTCTCCCCCCACACCTTCTCAACAAAGATCTGAATAATGCGCCCGACTGAATGTTGAAGGGGAAAGCCAAGAAGAAGTCACAGTGAGTCATTTTTCTAGCCCAGGGCAGCTTAAGGAAATGGACAGTGTCTAAGGACACTGGAGAGGGGATCAGGTTAGGAGCCTTCAGACCTGGAATGGTACAGGCATTTGGCCCCAGCTGTATACTGAGCAAGGAATAAGTTCAGGGAAGGAAACAGTAGCTTCGTGGCTCTGATCCCAGAAGCAGCATCTCAGACCAAAGGGGAGGTGACAGTTCAGTTGTTCTAAACCTGCAGAACCTCCCAAAAGGCCAATAGTGGCTGAGTCCAGAAGCAGTCTGCTGAAACTTCCAACCATAAACAAGCCCAGGTACTTGCAGAGCTCAGACTGGGTGGATAGTGAACAGACCTTCTCCCAGATCACATGACTTCGGGACCACTGAAAGTATATAGGCCCCCAACCTCAAGCAGAAGGATGTAAGAAGACAGGAGCTCAGGCCAACATCCTACACAGAAGCCTAACCCTAACAAAAAGTCCAGAGTCAAGAAAGAAGCAGGAGGAATGAGCAAACAAGAAAAAGGAATCCGGCCATAAAGACTACTGTGGTGATGGGAGCTGAAGACACAGAGAACATCTCAAAAAAAAAAAAAATCTGCAAGCAAAGCTTCAGATATACATGCAGTTCAGAGCAAGTCCAATAAGAATTTCTAGAAGAGTGAAAGCTAGCGTTAAAGAAGGAGCTAAAAAAAAAAAAGACGAAAGAAGACGAAAGAGAATACTAGAAGAAAGAATGAGAAAAGAGGCAAGAGCTAGGAAAGAAAGATATGAAGAGAATTAATAACCTAGAAAAAGAAGCACAATACCTTGCTGAAGAAATAACTCCTTGGTCATTAGATTTGACCAAATGGAAGCTAATGACTCCATGAGACATCAAGAAATAAGAAAATGAAAGTCAAAAGACGGAAAACATGGAAGAAAATTTCATAAGAAGAATAACTGCTCAGCAATACAAGGATATAGGACATCTCCAAAGACCTCATGATGGAAAATGCTATCCACATCCAAAGAAAGAACTATGGAGTTTGAATGCAGATCAAAGCATACTATTTGCTATTTTTTTTTCTTCTGTTGTGTTTTATTTCCTCTTTCTGGTGGTTCCTCCTATTGGTTCTATTTCTTACTTACAACATCACTAATGTGAAAATATGTTTAATAGGAATGTATGTGTATGGCCTATATCAGATTGTGTGCTGTCTTGGGGAGGGAGGGGGAGAAAAATTTAAAACTCAAAAACTTATGGAAGTGATGGTTGATAATTCAAAATAAATTAATTAATAAAAAAAAGAAGAAGAAGAACTGACCTGGAAAATTAGATTGAGGAGAGATCTTTTAAGAATCAATGGCCGGGGCAGGTAGGTGGCGCAGTGAATAGAGCACCAGCCCTGAAGTCAAGAGGACCTGAGTTCAAATCCAGCCTCAGACCAAACACTTGACATGTACTAGCTGTGTGACCTTGGGCAAGTCACTTAACCCAGATTGCCTCACCAGAAAAAAAAAAAGAATCAATGGATAACCTGAAAGCCATGAAAGAACTTGGATATCATATTTCAAGAAATCATAAAAGGGTACTACCCAGATATCTTAGAACCAGAGAGCAAAGTAGAAATTTAAAGAATCCACCAGTTACATCTTGAGAGAAACCCCACAACAAAAACTCCCAAGAATATTACAGCCCAAAATCCAGAGATCTCAGGTCAAGGAAAGAATACTGTGAATAGCCAGGAAGAGCCACAATCAGGATCACGAAAGACTGAACAGAAAGGATTATCTCACATGATCAAGTTAGGAAGGTAGACAGGCATACACATTGGAAGGGGTCAGGAAAGTGGCTGACACTTGAAATCTACCCTTATCTGAACTGGTCAAAAGAAGGAAGAATAGGCACACGCAGTTGGGTACAGAAATTTCATTTGACAAGGTAAAAGGAAAGAAAAGGAAGAATTAGTTGGGATGGAGAGACGGAATTAGTCGTAAGCAAAACAAATCTAAGGTCAGTTGAAGGAACTGGGGATGTTTAGCGGAGAAGAGAAGACTAGGGGTGAGGGTGGGGAGCAGGACCTGAGAGCTGTACTAGGCAGGCTGTTCCTCGAGGGAGAGGTCTGGCAGAACCAGGCGCAGTTGGGTAGAAACTATCAAAAGTCCAATGTCACCAAATGACAAATTTAGAGCTGGAAGGGACCTCAGTGGTTATCTAATTTAACCCATGTCTGAAAAAATACCCACTATATTTCGGGACAAGTGGGCATCCAGCCTGTGCTGGGAGCCCTCCCAGGAGCAGGGAGTCCAACTGCCTCCCCAGGCAGCCCCTTCCAGCTGGGGCAGCGGTAGCTTGGGAGGCGTTTCCTGATTTTGTTTTCCTCTTCTTCCCCTCCTTTATTCCCCTCTTAAAAATAGTTCGTTATGTGGGCTGGCTGTCCGGGCGGGAGCAGGAGGCATATTGGGAGAAATTTAGGGGCTATAAAACCACGACAGCACTAAGAAGGTCGTAAAGGTTTTCCAGATATCAAGCAGTCCATGTTGGTCCATCAGAGGGCACTGCAGCGATCCATGAGTTCCCTAATCCTAACGGTTCAATTGAAATCTGGCAGTCTGCTCTGGCGGGCATATGCCCCAAATTACTAAAAATGCCAAATCTTAGCACGCCGCCCGGCATACGTAGTGGGTGCTTAAACGCTTATTGACTGAACTCTTACCTCCATTCCCTGAGTCCCAAGCCCATGTGGCTATACCCCATCAAACATGACGCCCCCCCCCCAAAATCACAGATGTCACCAATGCACGGCTAAGGGTCATGTCATTTATTAAAACAACCAGATATTTATTTGTAAGCCAGCTTCAACCAGGAGGCAGCTATGGTCGTCGTAGCGGGGGGCGCAGCACGTCTTTATCCAGCCCCTGCTTCCACAGCGTGTCGCTGGGCTGGAGCTGCTACCAAAATCGCCTATGACTAGAGCGGGGAATTCAAACGCCGTCTCCTCTAGGAAGCCTTAGCCTCTCTCTAGGGCCCAGTACTGGGTTTTACAGCTACTCTCTCCATTCCCTGGCTTACAGGAATGGGGGGGTCCAGCTTTTATAAACTAATGATACGGGTCTCGAACTCTGAATCCACGTGGGTCCAGTCGGGCAGGGGGAGGCGGGGCCGCGCAGGCGCATTGCGGTCACCCGGGGAGGGGAAGGGACCAAGGTGACGCAGAGTTGGAAAGCCGAAAGAAATCTGAGGCTGAGCGGGAACTACATTTCCCAGGAGGTGCAGCGTGCCGCGCCAAGGGGCGGAAGAGTGGGCGCACGACGCAAGGACGCAGGACGCAGGACGCAGGCGCGCGGCATTTAAACGGCGGCGGTTGGTACAGACTAGACTTGAAGGAAAAGGCGGCCACCTTTACTGCCGTCACAGCCGCTGCTGCTTGGAGGCTTGTCCGACCCCCGAACGCCCCTCGCTCCCCGACTCGTCTCGCCCGACTGACTCGCCATGGACGCTACTCTGCTAGCCCGCCTGCTCCCCGGCCTAGCCATCAAGATCCAAAGAAGCAACGGTGAGGGGGCGGAGCCAGGGCCTGGGCGGGGCTGAGGCCAATGGGGGCGGGGCTGGTGTTGCGCGTGGGTGGGGCCTTGTTGGGGGGCGGGGCATGGGCTGGGGGGCTTCAGGCTTGGGGCAGCAGGTGTGGGGCTGGCTTGGGCGAGGAGGTGGCGGCCATGGGCGGAGCTCAGATGCCTTCCAGTGGACTTGGGGGCGGGCATTGAGGCTGTCATGGATGGCGAACCCCCTCCCCTGAGGTCTTGAGCCTCCCCTCTAAGGGCTCAGTCCCAGCCTTCGCAGGCTAGTGCTGCCAGCCTGCCCCAGAGAAAGGAGGGGGAGGGGAGGAGGCAGAGACTCCAGTCCAGAAGGTGGGAATGTGCCTTGTGCCCAGCCTGGGCTTCCACCTCTCCTGGGAGAGGGGCGGCCTTGCTGACAGCAGGGTCCATACTATGGGGAAGGGCTTTGCTTGACCCCTTCTTAAAAGGGCTGCCTACAGGGGCAGCCTGGCCGGCTTTGGGCAGTGTGCTCTCTCACCTGTGCTGTCAAGCGGCTGAGACTCATCCCCTTGCTTGCCTGGGGCCATTGTGACCAACGGTGTGACCACACTGTCTATGGGTGCCTGGAGGTTGGAGTGCCAGCTGGCATGGTACATGGGCCATGGACCCTCTGCTAGATCTTATATAAGCTCCTTAAGGGCGTTTTTGTATTCCCTAAAGTGCTTTACAGAGTATATGCTTAATAAATGTTGAACCAATGAGATGGGCCAGGTGGGCTTGTGAAACTGGGGAGGGGGAGGAGACATGGCAGCTCTGAGTGCACACTGGGGACCTGGAGCCCTGTTGGTTGTAGGGACTCCTTACCCCATGACATGTTGCTCTCTTTGAGGGCTCCAAAGGTCCATTAGCTACAATTTTGTATTATGAGAAGGAAGAGAGCACTGAGCTTCCCATGGCCCCACTCCCATTCTTCCAGCCTATGTGGGGCTCACTACCTCTTTCTTGATATGATCTTGAAAGAATGGGGAGTTCTGGCCAGCCCTGGGACCTTGCAGGGCATTCATTCCGTTGATCCTTCCTCACACCCACATCTCCTTTTCCTCTTTAGGCCTGATTCATAGCGCCAATGTCATGACAGTAAATCTGGAGAGATCCTCTGTCTCAGTGGAATGGGCAGAAGGTGGCTCTACCAAGGGCAAAGAGGTGAGTTGAGCAGTTCTGCCTCATTTACGGAGAGGCCTTCCTCCCCAGGGGTCCAGTCTGTGGCAGTCTGACTTGGGCCTGATGATTGCTGTTTCATCCCCTATGTCCATGTGCTATGCAGACAGCAGAGATCACCCATGGGCTATAAAAAGGGACCTGTACTAAAGCCTGAGGCTCTATTCAAGTTCTCAAACATTTTACTTGCATGTTTTATGTAACAAGCAGGGCCAGGTCTATACTCAGCTCCTTAAGGGCCAGATCTCTGCACCTGGCCATTTGTCCTGGCCAAGGACACATGAACCAGAGAAGGAAGTGCGTGAGGTTTCAGGCTGAACAGCATTGTAGGAGCTAGGGAGGTAGAGTGGGAGTTACCTTACTGCCAGGAAAAAACAGAAAGAGCTTGCTGGACACCCAGCACTGGCTTCAGGGGAGGAGGTGCCTGGCGGGGCATGACCAGAGAGACTGGGCAGAGATGGAATGGGGATTTCTTATTTAGGTACCAGTGTTTTTTGACCAGATGCCTCAGCAGGCACACACACACACACACACACACACACATGTGAACTTCCCCTTTACTACTGTTCAGAAATGTGATGGGTTTTAATTCTGTGATTAAAGAGAGGAAGGATGATCTTGGTTACAAGAAATGTAAAGGAACTGAAAACCTAGCAATTATCATCAAAAGCCTGGAAAAGGGTTAGGTAAGTGTGGCAGGCATGAAAGGATAGGGAGGAGATTGGCCTACCCCAAAGAACCCTCTAGAGTGTGGGCTCTTCCCCTGGGGGTCTGCAGATTTGTTTCTTAATGTCTGGTGACATGTTGTATTTCAATATTATTGGTGTCCTCTGTGAGCCAGTTTTTTTAATGCATTTAAAAATATTTAGAGAATGGGGCTAGGCTTCATGAAATGCCAAGTCAAAGGGATCCATATATCTAAGAAGTGAAGAGCCTTTGTTCTAGGGTCTGGGGTGGTGGGGGGTGATGATGGGGGCAGAAAAGGTAAGTTGGAGCTAGCTTATCTTAGAGGGCCTTTGATGCTAGGCTTAGATGTAGCACTTGCAGGCCAAAAAACTAATCTTTACTGCCTCCAGGATGATAACATAATGCGGGGTTTGGTGAAGATTGATAGCAGACCAAGGAGAGTACTTACCCCATGTAGGGTGCTGAGGAAAGGGCTCCAGCCTGGTCGGAGTGCTGTCGCTAGTCTCCAGGAATGATGTGAGGTATCAGTTGGAAGCAGAAAGGAAGTCAGGTACTCTGAAGGAAGACGAGATGAGGCTTGGTGATTGGGAGGGAGGCAGTGATGGTATCAGCAGCTTGGGTTAACAAGACTGCGGGCTGCCCCCCCACTCATTCCTGCTGAGGTCTGGTCACATTTGAGAATGCTGACTGCTCTGTAGTTTTGCTGGTGAGCTATATGCTTCTTCCTGGAAGGCCTAGAAGTCTCCTGGCCCAACAAGGAGTGCTCGGCAGCCCTGTAGTTAACGTTCAGGAGAGGCTGTTGTTGTTGTTATTTGTCCTTCATTCTCCAAGAGGACCAATGACATCAGGAAAGTCATTTGAGGAACCCTTTGGAGGCAAGCTCCCCAGTCCTGGGAGTCTGAAGCCAAGAATAGGTGACCGCTGGTGGGGGTCTTGAAGAGAGTCTTTGTGCTTCGGGTCATAAGCTTTCAGTAGCTCATCTTTGTTTTTATAATTCCGTTCAAACCCTTTACCAGGCGTTCAAGGGCCTCCCTGATCTGGCCAACCCTGCTTTGTCTTCTGTTCAGTGAGACTAATTCTATACCTTATGTTGTCCTGTGCAGCTGGGGGACTGGAGGGAAGAGGCACCTTGTAGCTGGGGCTTTGTAGCATTGTGTCTGCAGGTCTCAGCAGTGGCTCCGCAGCCAGCCTGGAAGCATTTGAAGGGCTGAGACAGTGTCTTACCTTGACTCCCCCTCAGTGGGCACATCCTCCTGTGGGCATTGCCCTGTGGGCAGTGATGGTCCTTGAAGGAGTGTCTAGGAGCTGAGCTATCTCCAGTCATCCTGATGAATATCTGACCACTGGACCCAGATGGCTCTGGAGGAGAAAGTGAGCTGGTGACCTTGCACAGTCCTCCCTCCCTCAAAACAAAGTCAGCGGAAGTTATGTCATCATCTTCCGAAGTCATGGTCCTCTTCAAGAATGAAGGACACACAATAATCTGTCTAGGAAGGAAAGTCTTCGTGTTGGATGAGACAGAATTTGGCTGTTTGCACTTTGAAATGCTCTGTGTTTTTGCTCCTTAAGTTAGGCCAGTGTGGCTTTTTTGAACCCCCTGTGATGTCATGCAGACAAACATGGCCTCCCAGGCCCTGGGATTGTGACCTCGCTTCAGACAGCAGCAAAAAGGAGAGCTGAGATGACCGCGGAGGGAGGTCTGGTCCTGCACAAGGGCAGCCCAGCCCACCAGTGTTGAGGGCACGCTGCCAGGAGCCATTGTGTCAGTGCTGCCAAAAGTGTCGAGTAGAGAGCCTTAAAGGCATTCAGCAGGCCAGCTCACTTGGGACACTTTGAGTTGCTTGCCCATTGAGAAGGCCAAAGAGCCACTAACAGAGTCTGCATCATTGTCCGTTATCTTCCAAGAGAGCTGCTGGCATCCTGGGGGAGCTGTGTGGCAGCTAGCCAGCTGCCGGACTTCACCCTCATTCCGCCCATCCATCCAGTCATGTTCCTTGTGAGCAACAGATGTCTACCCTTGGGCCACCATTCAGAAAATTCCCCCTAAGCACTTTTCTAACCTCCTGCTGAAGAATAGCAACCTGCATCTCTCTTTTTTTAAAATTAATTTATTTTGATTCATCAATGATCACTTCCATATGCTTTTTTTTTTTTTAAGTGAGGCAGTTGGGGTTAAGTGACTTGCCCAAGGTCACACAGCTAGTATGTGTCAAGTGTTTGGTCTGAGGCCGGATTTGAACTCAGGTCCTCCTGACTTCAGGGCCGGTGCTCTATCCACTGCGCCACCTAGCTGCCCCTTCCATATGCTTTTGAGTTTAAAATTTTTCTCCCCCTACCTCCCCACCACCCTCCCCAAGATGGCGCACAATCTGATATAGGCTATACATATACATTCCTATTAAACATATTTTCACATTAGTCATGTTGTAAGGAAGAATTAGAACCAGTAGGAGGAACCACCAGAAAGAGGAAACAAAACTCAACAGAAGAAAAAAAATAGCAAATAGTATGCTTCAGTCTGCATTCAAACTCCATAGTTCTTTCTTTGGATGTGGATAGCATTTTCCTCCATGAGGCCTTTGGAGATGTCCTAGATCCTTGTATTGCTGGGAGGGGTTAAGTTTATCAATATTAGTCATCCCACAGTGTCAGCCTGCATCTCTTAAGGATGAGCTGTTGGTGAGACTCTCCAGGCAGCTTGGGCTTCCAGCCTGGATGGGAGCTAAGCAAATGACTTTGTCCCGCTGAACTCTCTGCTTGCTTATTGCAGATTGACTTTGAGGACGTGGCAGCCATCAACCCGGAGCTTCTGCAACTGTCTCCTCTCCCTGTCCACCCGAAGGATAGCCTGCCTCTGCAGGAGAATGTCACCGTCCAGGTAGGTCACCCTCAGGGCGGGGTGAGGTGAGGGACCCAGCCAAGAAGGGCCAACACCTCTGTGCCCTCTTTGTGTTTTTTTTCTCCCCAGAAACAAAAGCGCCGATCAACCCTCTCCAAAATCCCTGCTCCCAAAGAAGGTAAACACAGTGCGTCTGACTGGTGTGTGCTGTGCAGCCCCTCTCGCAGGCCTGGCGCTGGAGCTGCTGCTCACTAGTTTGCTCCCCACACCTGCCTTTCTGCCACCGTGGGGCTGTGGCTTCTGCACGGACAGCGTTGGATCCTCTGTCCCTGCCAGGAAAGTCCTTGTGGTCACTTCTCTGAGCAGGAATCCAGTGCTTTCACTGTATTACCGCCTGACACCAATCACTCTGACTGGTCAATAAGTAGACATGAATGACTTTGAGTTGGCCAGGTACTGGGGCTGCAAAGGAAAAGCAAGAACAGAGTTTACATTCCCATGGGGGACACACCCCCTACCAGTCAGTACATCCTGGATGGTTAGGGGGATGGCACTACCAAGCAGGGGGACCAAGAAAGCCCTCCTTGGGGGAAGGGCATTTGAGCCGAGTCTGCAAGGAACCCAGAGATGCTAGCTGAGGTGAGGAGATCAAGCATTCCAAGCACGGAGTGTTCTGGAAGAGCACAAAAGAGGTGGCCTGCCTTTGGGGGAGCAGGGAAGGGGGGGTGTCTAGCCCTGGCCGCCCTGTGCTGCTGTCAGTCTGCTTTTGTCATTGCTTAGCACCCTCTCTGGGAAAAGTATAATCTCCAAATCTGCTTTCTAAATGTCTCCCTGTGACTGGTTGTTGGAAGGGCCAACAGCAGTGCTGGAGGAAATGACAGACCTCTCCCTGTCCCCCAAAGGCAGAGGATCAGGCTGGGGAATTTGGTGTGTTTGTAAGTAAGTCTGTTGACCATCCTGTTGTGGACTCTTACTGTTAATGGCTGTATGACCAGAGAATACTGTCCACAGCCACCTGAAAAAATGCAGAGTTGAGAGAAAGGGATGGAAATCATGAGAACTGGTTTTTCTTAGGGGTCATAGAATTTAGAAGTCTTGTCCTTTTGGTTCCACAGGGCATAGTTGAGGTGCCAGTGTGCTAAAAGCATTCGTTGTGGGGAGAGCGTTGAACTGTCTCGGGGAGGTTTTGGAGCATTGATGAGAGATGCCGGTGCTCCCCCCGCCCTGTGAGAGAAAACCTTGTGCCCCATCTGGTGCTTTAGGCTCTCTGTCAGTCTAGGATTCTTAGATGTTTTGGAGTTTTTTGGTTCAGGTTGTAAAGCCTTCAGAGAGGTGGTATGACTGAGTAGATAGTATGGGGTGTGGATTCCCATCCTGCCTCCCGATGTTTGTGCTTGATACTCCCTAGGACTAATCTCCCGAATCCCATAGACTGGTTACAATATGTGTTGAGGTGGGAGTTCCCTGCTGAAATCATGTCACATCTGACATTCAGTCCCCAAATTCATTTCTCATTTCTGATCATCTATAGATCACCTTACTGCACAATTCAGTTCCATTCATTCAGTGCCCACTGTGAGCATGGCATGATACCCATCTGGCTTCTTTTCTGAGTAAAGGTGGTGAGGACATGCCGCTAGGTGAGGAAGTTGTAGCGTCCCACACTGGAAGGCAGCTCAGGGCTTCCCAGGCCAGTCCCTTCTGTAACCTGCCTGATGAGTGGTCCTCTAGTGTTGACCTGGAGACCTACATCCTGTGATATGGGGCTCTTGACCTCCCAAGGAAACCCATTCACTTAAATCTGCGTTGACCACTTCCACCTCAAGTCTCTGAGACCAAGCAGAATAAGTCTGCATCCTCTTCCATATGACAGCCCTTCAGTTACCACACACACGCACCCAAGCATGCTCTTCTCCAGGCTGAATGTCCTTCATCTTTTAACTTTTGTGTGACATGGTATCCTTGCCATCCTCACAGTCCTCTGGGCAAACTGCTCCATTCTGAACACAGTGGCCTAGGTGTTGTCTGACTAGGGTCAGAGGGCCATGGGACTCTCACCCTGTCTTATTCCGAGAACTCTGCTCTTAGTGCATCAAAGAGCTTATTGGCTCTTGGCACTTTATTGTCTCATTCAGCACGCATGATGCCCACCTCCCTTACCTGGTATTCATGAAGGTTCCTTTGAACACCTGTTTATGTTTATCCCTGTTAAGATGCAGCCCATTTTTCCAACTTTTGAGGTTTTTGGATCTAATATACTAACATAGTTTAGCACTGACTTACTGGCTATACCCCCAGGCTTTGTCATCTGCAAATTTACCGCCCATCTATGTCTTCATCTAAATCACTGCTAAAAATGTCAAAGAGAATAGAGCAGTGAATATGTCCTAGATTCCTGCATTGCAGACTTCTCCCTTGTGGCACAGTGATCCATTGATGAGTATGAATTTATCTCCCTGTGTCACCGTCTTGCTCACATCTTGCTATCAGGTGACACTTTTAGCATTCCTTGCTGAAATTTGGGTAATGCTGTGTCTACAATTTTCACCTGGTCTGCTGACCTGGTAACTCTGTCAATAAAAGAAATCAGTTAACTGAAATTTTCTTGATGGCCCCCTGTCTAGTGATTGTTGCTGCTTCCCTTTCTAAATCCTCCTCATCCATCCCTTGAATAATGAGAGGGAATTTTGCCAAGATTCAACATCATTACTCTGAGGATTCTACTCCCCTGCCTTCCCCTTGTTTAGCCCATCTGGTTCTACAGTGATGTTCCTTTTCTCTATGATATTTTGGTTGAAGTGGTTAGACCTGGTTTTGTTTTGGACCAGATTTGTGTTGTTTCCGTTGGTGTAGAGAGCTAACTCCCTCTCCAAAGGCAGATGGGCACCAGCTCTTCATTACAGACTTGGAAAGTTGCCTGGGAGCCCTGAGAGATTAAGTTACTTGTCAAGAGTCACCTAGGCAGCTTGTGTCAGAGGGAGAGCTGGAACCCAAGTCTTCCTGGTCCCAAGAGCATATCCATTACACCAAACTGTCTCTCCAGGATTTTTTTTTTTTTTCCGGAAATCATGTTTAGTGTTTTCAGGGTCCAGGGGTATTGGTCCAGGTCTGATAACCTGAAGTCTTTGTGATCAGTCCAGAGTGCCATTTCCCTGTTTAACCACTTTGGTTCTCACCCTAAGGAAGTGAGTCTTACTGTTTTCTCCAATATCATAATCCCATCTTGCATTTTCTCAGGTTGTCTTGAGCCTCCTTATGGGCCTCCACCTCAACTTGTCCCAAAGGTGTCTGCCTCTGATACAGGATTAAGCTGTGGTTTGTGTCTGTCCTCTCTTTACCTGCTTGCTTCTCTTTCCTGTACTTTGATTCAGTATTCTCTTGTCCATTGCCTTCACAGGCAGGACCCTCTCTGGGTCTGAATCTCTAGTATAATTTTTGTTTGCTGTCATTTGATTTTTTTTCCCCTCAATTATGTGTAAAAAATATTCTGGCATTTTTTTTTTTTAATTTTGAGTTCCAAATTCTCTCCCTCCCTCCCCTCACCCTTCCTTGAGAAGTCAAGCAATTTGATATAGATAATAGATGTGAAGTCATGCAAAACATATTCCCATATTAGCCATGTTGCAAAAGAAAACACAGACCAAAAAAACAAACAAGAAAATTAAAGTAAAGTATGCTTTGATCTGCATTCAGACTCCATCAGCTCTTTCTCTGAAGGTGTCTAGCATTTTTCATCATAAGTGCTTTGGAATTGTCTTGGATCATTGTCTTGATCAGAATAGTTAAGGCATCCACAGTTGATCATCATACAACATAACCGTTACTGTGTACAATGTTCTCCTAATTCTGCTCACTTCTCTTTGCATCAGTTTATAAAAGTCTTGTCAGGTTTTTCTGAAACCATTCCGCTTGTCATTTCTTATAGCACAATAGTATTCCACTATAATCGTATATATGACTTGTTCAGCCATTCCCCAATTGATAGGCATCTCCTCTATTTCCAGTTCTTTGCCACCACAGAAGGAACTGCTATAAATATTTTTGTACATCTAGGTCCTTTTCCTTTTTTTTTTTTCTAATCTCTTTGGGATACAGACCTAGTAGTGCTATTGCTGGGTCAAAGGGTATGCATAATTTTATAGCCCTTTGAGCATAGTTCCAGATTACTCTCCAGATTGGTTGAATCAGTTCACAACTCCACCAGCAGTGCATTAGTGTCCCAATTTTCCCACATCCCCTCCAAAATTTGTCATTTTCCTTTTCTGTCATATTAGCCAATCTGATAGGTATGAGTTGGTACCTCAGAGTTGTTTTAATTTGCATTTTTCTAATCAGTAGTGATTTAGAGCATTTTTTCATGTGAATATAGATAGCTTTGATTTCTTCATCCGAAAACTGCCTTTCATACTCTTTGATCATTTATCAGTTGGGGAATGACTCATATTCTTAAAAATTTGATTTGGTTCTCTATATATTTGAGAAATTAAGCCTTTATCAGAGAAACTTGCTGTAAAATCTTTTTTCCCCAGTTTCCTGCTTTCCTTCTAATCTTGGGTACATTCATTTTGTTTGTGCAAAACCTTTTTATTTTAATGTAATCAAAATTATTCATTTTATATCTCATAATGTTGTCTATCTCTTGTTTGGTCATAAATTCTTCCCTTCGTAGATCTGACAGGTAGTCTAATCCTTGCTCTTCTAATTTGCTTTATATCTAAATCATTCACCCATTTTGACCTTATCTTGATAAATGGTGTAAGATGTTAGTCTAGACCTAGTTTCTGCCGTACTGTTTTCCAGGTTTCCCAGCAGTTCTTGTCAAATAGTGAGTTCTTGTCCCAAAAGCTTGAGTCTTTTGGGTTTATCATTTGCTAGATTACTGTAGTCATTTGTGTACCTAATCTATTCCACTGATCCACAATTCTATTTCTTAGCCAGTACCACATTGTTCTGTTGAATACTGCTTTGCAATATAGTTTGAAATCTGATACTGCTAGGTATTGCCACCTTCCTTCACGTTTTTCTCAATGATTCCCTTGATTTTCTTGAACTTTTCTTCTTCTGTGGGTGAGTTTTGTTATTTTTTCTAGCTCTGTAAAATAAATTTTTGGTAGGTTGGTATGGCACTGAATAAGTAAATTAATTTAGGTAGAATTGTCAGTTTTTATTACATTAGCTTAGCCTACTCATGAGCAGTTAAGATTTCTCCAACTGTTTCGATCTGACTTTATTTGTTGAAAAGTATTTTGTTATTGTGTTCATATAGTTCCTGGGTTTGTCTTGGCAGGTAGATTCCCAAGTATTTTATATCGTCTACGGTTATTTTAAGTGGAATTTCTCTGTTCCTCCTTTGTTGGTAATACATAGAAATGCTCATGACTTATATGGCTTTATTTTATATTCTGCAATTTTGCTGAAGTTCATTATTTCAACTAACTTTTTTAGTGGATTCTCTAGGATTCTGTAAGTATCCCATCATATCATCCTCAAAGAGTGATAGTTTTATTTCCTCATTGTCTATCTTAATTCCATTTCTTTTTCTTCTCTTATTGGTATAGTCTAGACTGGTAACGTGCTGCCACCTGCTGGTGCCCAGTGTAGCCTCCATTGCCCTTTCTGTGATCCACACCTTGACTTCTTTGGAGTCTGAGATGCCAGGCCTTGCCAGCCGGGCAGCATTGTTGTAAGAATCTGCCCACGATCTGCATGTCCAGGGGCTGACACTGTGGCTTGTCCATCCAGCTGTACGGCTTCCTCCAGACAATGGGCATGCTTCACCTGTTTGGTTCTCCTAATAGCTAGTTTTGGTTTAAACTCCTTTTAGTGATCAATGATAGCTCTCTGAGACTTCCGCCCCTCTATTTTGGTGCCCTCTGCCATCAAAAATTGTCCTTTCCAGTTATTACTGACCTCAGACCTCAGTATAGTCCAGCTGCTGTCCCCATTTTTTTCTTCAGTGCTCTTTCTGATTCCTAATTTAGCACATCAGGGATTGGGATGTGACAGTACATTTTTGTTCCTGGTGAGCTGAGTTTGGGTTTTTTTAAACCTAAGCTGGCTTTGATGGGTTCCCTGTGTACATTAATATCAGTTTCCAGCTAACTTTCTCCTTTTGATACATTTACATTAACAGAATTTCATTCTTGGAATCATTCCACCTTTCTTGGCCTAACTTTCCTTAAAGATCATCTTAGGACAGTGGTGCTTCTGAGAACTGGCTAAAATCTGATCCCCCAGGATCAGGGGGATGGGGGTAGGAGACATGTGTCCCCTTGGACCTGGCTAGTACGTCCCCTTTCCTCCTGATCACAAGTCATCTCATTTAGCCTACATGCCCACCATTCTTTCATCGTATGCCTCCATGACAGGCTTATGATGGGTTTCCCAAGCTCATCATCTGCCTCTTCCTTCAGACCAGATAGGGAGCACAAAGTCATAGGAAGGAGAGCGGCTCTTTCGTGGCTATCTTTCTATCCCTGGTGCCTGGATAACTTGAAATGGTCAGCTCTGGTATTCTTCAGTCATAAAGATCATGGGTCTGTTTCTTCGTCCATTGACTTCCTAGACTCTAGTCTTGGATTTCCAAGTGGAAATATAGATAGAATAGGGCTTGGGTCTGTTTGGCACCTTCCCAACAACTTTATGATCTTAGGAGGGAGTTGTCTAGGGGATAAGTGACATGGCCCAGTATATGTCAGAAGACCTTCTTAGCTAAGGTGGCCAGTTCTCTGTCCATTACTCCGTGCTGCCTCTCATGTGACCATTTTCCCTGTATAAAAGGGGTGGTAGAGTAACATTTTACTTGTTATCTATTCCTTTTGGATAAGGTGGTATAACCTTCCATAGCCATCTTCTGGCCTTGAGTTAGTTATGTGTTACCAAATCACAGAGGCCTATGAGGTTGTACTTACCTCTTTAGGTTAAGATCTTTGGTTCCCTGTGTTTGCCAAGAATGCTCATCATTTCTTATGGAACAATAGTATTCCATTACATTCATATACCACAACTTGTTCAGCCATTCACCAATTGATGAGCATCCCCTCAATTTCCAATTCTTTGTCACCACAAAAAGAGCTGCTATAAATATTTTTGCACATGTGAGTCCTTTTCCCGTTTGTATGATCTCTTTGGGATACAGCCCTAGAAGTGCTATTGCTGGGTCAGTGTTTGCCAAGTCTGGGGGTCTTAGCTAGGAGGCTGGGCTTTTCAGTTGCCGTTCCTTAGCTTGGCTGTTGTCTTCTGTGGCAAGAGAAGCTCTGTGCAGAGAACTCAGTGGCCACCAGCAACTTCAGGGCCTGCCTAGAAAACCTAGCAGGGGAGCGGGGGCTCCCCAAAGCTGCTCTGAGACTTCCAGTCCCCTTTAACTCCTGGAAGCCATGCCCAGTGAGCAGGTCACTAGAGGGAGCAATGTCCAGAGGGGAGCAGCCTGCAAGGGCGAGATTTTTGAGCAGAGGTTCAGTGACTGCTACTTGGGGGTACTGCGCCTTTTGGGTGCAGGTTGGACTGATTGGCTGTCAAGGTCCTTCCAGTCCTAAAGTCTGTGGCGTCTCTGTGCCTCCCAGTTCCAGCACCCTCTGACTGGAGCTGGAGGAACAGGCCAATCTCCTCGCTCATGGGGCCACCTCCTGCCATCCTGGTGCAGGAGAGTGAGAGATGTCAGCCTTGCCAGGAAAAGAGCCGCAGAGCGCCTCAGCGCGATGAGCCTTGGGACAGTCTGCATGTGGCTCATTTCTCCTGGCTTGGCAGACAGAGAAAATGTGGATCCTTCACCCTCCCTTATGCCCGAGCTCCCATTCCACCTTGTCCCTCTCACTAGCTGTCTTGGCCTTTTCATTCCTCCAGCTCTGCGTGGCCGTTCTACCCGGATGTCTGCCATCGCACAGACTCAGAGGCTCCTGGCCCAGGAGAATGACATGGAGGTAGACCCCTCAGCAGCTGCCAACACCAGGAGCCAGTTTGCAATTCCCAGTAAGTGACAAAGAGAGCCTGACTTGGAGTTGATGATGCAGACTTGGGGACTCAGAGGGACTTACGCCTTGGCATAAGTGCCAGGACTGGCAGGAGGAAGGGAAGTGAGCCCCTCTGGGCTCAGGGCTGGAACTTCCCTGTTGGCCCTCTCCCCACCCCAGGGTCCCCGGGTGGAGGGCATCTCTGAAGCTAAGATACCCCCTGCTTCTCCTGTGGGGATGAGCCTCTAATATAGGCATGAGAGAGCTGCAGGTGCTCTGCAGACAGTGCTGTGAACCAGAGGCCCCTGGCTTGGGTGGGAGTACACTAGAGCTGTCACGGGCAGGGGCCTAGGCAGGGAGATATAGGCGAGTGGAGGAGAGAGAAGCTAGGGTAGGCCAGTACTGAGGCCTTGAAGGACAAGGCATTGGGACCTCTTCCTGTTGGTGCTGGAGAGCTACTGAAGGTTTCTGAGCCTTGGGTGAGTTTTAGGAAGATGACTGCCAGCATGTGGATGGGGGTAACTCGAGGGGGCAGCCTCAGTGCAGAGGGGCTACGTAGAAGGCCATGGGCAGAAGGAATATGGACGGGGAATGGAGAAGAGGGGTTCTTGATTCTGGAAGGCTCTGTTGTGAGGAAGACTCTGGGCCATGTTGTTTGTAAGAGATAGAGGAGACTTTATTGGACACAGTGTTTGACTTTGGGCATGAGTCTGAGGCAGGAGGGTCCTAGTGGTGTTTGGCAAATAGACTAGGGAGCTGAAGAGAGGGGTCTGGATTAGAGAGAAATTTGAAATTCTTTCTTGAAGATAAGGGACCTGAAGCCATGGAAGGATTCAATGAACCCTCTTTTTGGGGGGGGGGGTGAGGCAATTGGGGTTAAGTGACTTGCCCAGGGTCACACAGCTAGTAATGTCAAGTGTCTGAAGCCAGATTTGAACTCAGGTCCTCCTGACTCCAAGGCCAGAGCTCTATCCACTGTGCCACCTAGCTGCCCCGGGATGAACCCTCTTAAGGAAAGACCAGAGAGAAGAGAAAGGCAGAGAGCATCCCTGAGAAATGCCAGCCTTGATAGGGAGAGAGGAGGAAGAAAGGATAAATGAATGAATGAATGAATGAGCATTTCTTAAATGCTTGCTCTGTGATTCAGCTCTGGGGAAGACACTAGCAGTAGTCAGAGGTAATGAGGGACCTGGGGAGCCTGAGGATTAATCATTAGTGTCCTGTGCTTCAGAGGAATCCATGCCTATGGCTGTGGTGGTAGAGGCCTTGGGTGCCCTTTGAAAGAAGAGCTTTGGGATGGTGAGGCAGAATGGGCAAACAGTAGGCTCCAGTGGAAGGAGCGTCTGTGCGAGGCCTGGGGCCGGGGCTGCATGGGAAAACAGACGGACGGAGTGTGTTGCAGGAGCCAAGATCCAGAAGACATTTACAAAGAAAAGGGTGGTATCAAGAAGCAGGGAGAAGGATGGCTGGGAGGACCAGGAGACAGGCCTAGACTTGGTGGTTGAGATTTGAGAGGAGCCTGTGTGTCTGTGTCTGTCTGTATGTCTGTATGTGTGTGTGTGTGTGTGTGTGTGTCTGTGTCTCTGTGTTTGTCTGTATCTCTGTCTCTGTGTCTGTGTGTCTCTGTGTCTGTGTGTCTGTCTGTCTCTGTGTGTGTCTCTGTATCTGTGTCTGTCTGTGTGTCTGTCTGTGTGAACGAGGGAAGGGAAAGGCGCTGACATCTTGAGCCCAGTGCTGTTGTCCTCAGGCCCAGAGGCTCTGGCACTCGGCCTGCCACATTTGTGCTCAGGCTGGCCAGGCTCCTGCCAATACTTGCCTCTCCCCCTTCCTAGCGGGTCTCTCTCGTGCCCCGCGTGCTGGCATGAGCGAGATCCCCCTGGCTGCTGTCAGTGAGGCTGCAGAAGAACAGACGTCTTCCATCCGAGGCAACTCTGCTGCCAACCCAGCAAATTCAGGTAGTGCCAGAGGCCGGCTAGGGGGAGGGGCAGTGTGATGGGGAGGCAGCAAGCGGGGCTTCAGGGCTCCTTCCTGGCTCCTCCCTTGAATGGGGCTACATGGAGGCACATTGCTTGTCCAGCCTCCTTCCTAGAGCACCATAGATGGCAACTGGCAGGGCCTTGGCCCAGCTGTGTCTGTCCCCTGGGATGCCTGCTACAAGGATGCCCATCATGTTGGCCCTCCTGGCATTGCCCATAATGGTGTGGGCTAAGACCCTCTCACTCATATAGAGCAGAGGCCAATGCCCTTCTTTCACAGGTTGGCTGGGGATGGGGCCGGGGCTGGAATTTGGGCTGTGTTTTCAAAGGGCCTCGAATCAGATAATCAGATGCCCCGTGGGCAGTGAGTGCTAGGGGTCCCAAGAGGACGAACAAGTCCTCGTCCCCAAGGGGCTGGCCAGTCACAACCTGTCCCCAAATAAGGGTGCTCCAAAGGAAGAACATGAGGGGACCAAGGTGAGTGAGACCATGTGGTCTAGAAGCCGCTGAGAAGAGAGAGCCCTGACCCTGGGCGCCAGAAGCAGGAGAAGGATTTCAGTAGGCAATGGTAAAGCATGCCTGATCTGCCAAGAGAAAGGATCCCTTCGTGCTGGATACACCATTTAGCCCCAGAAAACTATAACCATCGGATGGCATCTCCTTTAAAATAGCACAAGGGGTAGAGGAGTCAGTGCTGGGCAAGGGCAGGGAGCCCCAGAAGGCTTGGGCTGGGCAAGGGAGGCCCGAGGCTGGAAGAGGCCAAGTGGAAGCAGCGGGGCTCTGCAGGCCTGCTGAGGAAGCATTTCCTCTCACAGCTCCCATCCTAGAAGGGATGCACTAGGGGTCTGTGGTCAGATGTGTTTTAAGGAGGTGACTTTGGCACAAAGTACCCCGAGAACCAGCTGGAATGGAGAGATTTGATTCCAAGCTTTGTTCTGAAGTGACCTCTTGACTCTGTGTGGCTCCTGCTACTTCTGCCCGAGCTCATGAACAGGGTGCCTGGGAGGGACAGAGCTGTGGGAGATGGGGCTGCAGGCTCAGCTGGCCCAGGGGGCCCGCCGGCCCCCCCCCAGCCCAGAGAGCTGTGGCTACACACCTAGAAGGAAGCAGGCTCTCACAAATGACAATGGGTTGGGGTTTTTTCCTAGTTCGAAGGAAGTCATGCCTAGTGAAGGAAATGGAAAAAATGAAGACAAAACGAGAAGAAAAAAGGGCTCAGAACTCAGAAATGCGGATCAAGCGTGCACAGGTGCTTTCCTGGGGCCCAGCGAGGCCTTGTCTCAATCCACACCACACCTTTCCTAGCGGAGGTCTAAAGGCACATGGAGCCCTGTGTTTGGGCTCCTAGGGCCTGGATGCAGTGGGCCATGGGTTAGCATCTCTGTTCTGAAGGGACTAGTTCTGTACGGGCTGAATGTGGATTTGGGATACTTTAGGACTTTTGTTAGGATCCTTTGCGTATCACCCCTCCCTTTTGGCCCTGAGCCCTTTGGGGCTTCCCCCACCTATGGGTCCTGAACCCTTTGGGGTCCCCCTACCTCTGAGCCTGGGCTCACTCTGGGGGTACTTTCCAGTACTCTCTGCACAGGTGGAGGCCCCAGAAAACTGGTGCAGTGGTCCCTTTCCCATCCATTGTTGCCCCACAGGAATATGATACTAGCCTGCCAAACTGGGAATTTGCACGGATGATTAAGGAATTCCGAGCTACTCTGGACTGTCAGAGACTCACCATGACTGACCCTGTAAGTGTGTTTGGCCGCTGACTGGACAGCAGCCGTGCTGCTCTGCCCCCTGGTCAGTGAGTGTCCATGCAGTCCAGGTGTGACTCAGACCTTCTGACGAGCCGCTGCCATGCACAGCATGTGGGCGGGGGGAGGGGGTGGCGGCTAGGGCCTATGTGAGAATGGAGAGCCTCTGCCTGGGGTCCAGCCTTAGGGGAGGCAGGTATTGGGGTGCTGAATGGCTTGTCTTCCTGTCACTCCCCCACAGATAGAGGAACATCGGATATGTGTCTGTGTTAGGAAGCGCCCTCTTAATAAACAAGGTAAGCCTGTGCCACACTGTGGGCTCAACACATGTGTGCACGTGTGTGTCCTGGGCATGTCTCCTGAGGCTGCAAACCTGTGCTTTCCTCTTGCAGAACTGGCCAAGAAGGAGTTTGATGTGATCTCAGTTCCCAGCAAGTGCCTCCTTCTAGTGCACGAACCCAAACTGAAAGTGGACCTGACCAAGTACCTGGAGAACCAGGCGTTCCGCTTCGATTTTGCCTTTGATGAAACGGCATCCAATGAGGTTGTCTACAGGTAGAGTTCTGCATATCCCTTACAGTCCTCCTCCCAGCGAAGCCTCGGGACCTTCGTTTGGGCCTCCTCTGTCCTGCTCTGCTTGGGGAGCTCGAGGCCATCTGAACCTAGGCTGGGTCTGCCCCACACAAACTGTTGGATTTCAAGTCCTGCCAATGGGTTTGGCAGCCAGAAAAGAAGCAGCGGGCCTTTGGCCTTGAGCCCAAGATTGTCCTGTGCAGATATGCCCAAGAGGCTTGCTCCTGTACCGTCCAAGGAGTAGGAAGCTCTGCTAGTGTTCTGTCAGGGCTTCCAGGAGGGCTGAAGATCTTTCTGGCCAGCCCTTTGCTGGTGGCCACTCCGAAGTCGGGTTCTGATAGGACACTGCAGTTTGGGGCTTAGCTGCGGCTTTCCCAGTTCTGCCAAGTTAGTGACCCCTTAGCCCTAAGGAGGAAGTTAAGATGCGTTTTGTCAGACCGAGCCAGAGAGGGGCCAAGATGTGCTTCAGAGGGCAGCAACCTTTCCCCAGCCCCCAGCCTTCTTTCCTTGTAGGTTCACAGCCAGACCATTGGTACAGACGATCTTTGAAGGAGGAAAGGCAACCTGCTTCGCATATGGCCAGACAGGCAGTGGCAAAACCCATGTGAGTCTCGCCAAGGGACTGAGCCCCTGCTACAAGGTGACCTGCAGATAGAGCCTCACCTGGCAACCTTTTCAGTGTGCTGGTTTACCTGAGGGTCTCCACAGGGAGGAGAGTGAGGAGTGGCCCAGTGGGGAGAGTGAAAGGGGATGCTGTGTCTCTTGTTGAAGGCTTCATCTATGCTGGGTCCTGGGCACGTCCCCTCAGCTGATGGGGCTGCTGCTTCCCTTTGCAGACGATGGGCGGTGACTTCTCTGGGAAAAGCCAGAATGCATCCAAGGGCATCTACGCATTTGCCTGTAAGTCTCACGGAAGCCTCATTTCATCCTGGCTTCAGGTCATAGCTTGAGGAGTTATGGCCAAGCTGAACTCCCTCCCCCTACTAGCCCAGGGCTTCCCTCCCCCTCCTACTTAGAGACAGGAGTGAAGGCTGCTCCCAGGACATCCCTCCTTCCTGCCTCCCTGTCTTCCCTCTAGCACGAGATGTCTTCTTGCTAAAGAATCAGCCCCGATACAAAACCCTTGGCCTCGAAGTCTACGTGACCTTCTTTGAGATCTACAATGGGAAGGTCAGTAGATGGGGATGGAATTGGGTCAGGGGACCCTGTTCTGCTCAATCCCTCTATCCCTTCCTATCAGTGTTGAGCTGAGAGGAGGTCACCTAGTCAAGCAGCCCCTGAGAGACCAGCTCATCTCTCAGCTCCCTGAGCTTGGGGCTCAGGCCAGGACTCCAGACAGTCCCAGTGCCCCAAAGAGCTGTTCATTTGTCAAGTAACCTCTTTGCTGGCCTGGCACCTAGCTTTCCTAGTCGGGGTTTTCTCCCCAGGTGTCCTTGTTTCTGACCCAGCTTCTTTCTCTAGAGGATCATGTGCTCCCAGCACCCTGGAGGAAGGGGAGTGGTGAGGGGAGAGGGAGGAAGATGTGGTGCCATGGGCCACTTCTGCCAGCTGGGCCCCCTTTGTGGTGCCCATGGTCACCTCTGCCAGCTGGGCCCCCTTTGCCTTCCCCACTGTAGCTCTTTGACCTCCTGAACAAGAAGGCCAAGCTTAGAGTACTAGAAGATGGCAAGCAGCAGGTGCAGGTGGTGGGGCTGCAGGAGCACCTGGTGAACTCAGCTGACGATGTCATCAGGATGATTGAGACGGGCAGCGCCTGCAGGTGAGAAGGCCCTGTTAATCATGTGGCAACGAAGAGCTGGGAGGAGCCATGGAGGAGCAGTGATGGGGCCTGAGTCTCCCTTCTCATTGCATTCTGTCATCTGCTGCTGCTGCACTTGGCACTGGAGTTAAACAGTCATGGGGAATCTCCCCTGACTTTCATGGGGTAGGCAGGCAGCTCAGTCAAGCATTCATTAAGCACCTACTGTGCCAAGCACTAGACATATAAAGAAAGACAAAAGCCAGCTCCTGCCCCCACGGAGCTTACACTCTATTTTTTAAATTTTTTTTTAGGCAATTGGGGTTAAGTGACTTGCCCAGGGTCACACAGCTAGTAAGTGTCAAGTGTGTGGTCTGAGGCTGGATTTGAACTTGAGTCCTCCTGACTTCAGTGCCGGTGCTCTATCCATTGCACCACCTAGCTGCCCTCCAGAGCTTACACTCTAAAGGAGGAGACAACATGTAAACAAATATACAAAGCAAGTCATGTGCAGGATAGATAGGAAATGACCAACAGAGAGAAGGCAGTGGAAATAAGACAGATGGGAAAAGACTTGTGTAGAAGGTAGGACTTTAGCCAGAATGTGAAGGAAGCCGGGGAAGCCAGGAGGCGGAGAGGAGGAGGGAGAGCATTCCAGGCAGGGGGCATAGCCAGAGAAAAGGCCCGGAGCTGGGAGATGCAGGGTCTGTATGGAGAAGGCCAGGACACAGCCAGGAGGCTAAAAATACAGGGAAGAAGGAGTAAAGTGGAAGACTGGAAAGTGGGAGGGGAGGGGAGGAAACAGCTTGTGAAGGGCTTTGAACACCAGACAGGACATCTTGTATTTGATCTTGAAGGCAACAGGGAGCCATTTGAGTTACTGAGTGAGGAGATGACATAATTGGGTCTATGCTTTAGGAGAATCACTTTAGTAGCTAAATGGAGGATGGACCAGAATGGGCAGAGACCTAAAGCTGGCAGACCCAGCCCCAGGCTGGCGCAATAGTCCAGGTGTGAAGTGCTGAAGGCCTGTAAAAGGGGAGGGGGATGGAGTGGCACCTGCAGTGTCAGAGGAGAGGAAGGGGCGTGTTGGAGAGATGCCACAAAGGTGAAATCCACAGGACTTGTCAGTAGATTGGATTTGGGGGGAGTCAGTGAGAACGAGGGATCCAGGATGACACCAGGCTGCCAGCTTAGGGAGACTGAGGGGGTGGTAGTGTGCTCCGTGAGTAATAAGGGAATTTAGAAGCTGGTGAGGGTTTAAGGGGAAAGAAAATGAGTTTGCGATTTGGACAGGTCAGGTTTAAGAGGTCTATCGGATATCCAGTTTGGTATGTCTGAAAGGCACTTGGTGATGTGAGACTCGAGGTCAGCAGAGAGATTAGACAGGAGAGGTAGACTGGAGGATCACCGGCATAGAGATGGTCATGAAATCCACGGGAGCTCATGGGTCACCAAGTGACAGGGTATAGAGGGAGAAGGTGAGGGGGCCCGGGACAGAACCCTGAGGGACACGTATAGGTAGAGGGTGTGATCTGGAACAGGATTCAGCAAAGGAGACTTGAGAAGGAGCAGGCAGAGAGGTGGGAGAACCAGGGGAGAGGGAGGGGAGGTGGCCTGAAAACCTGGCAAGAAGAGAGTGTCATGGGGGAGAGAGTGATCGGCTGTCAGAAGCCACATGGAGGGCAAGGAGAATGAGAACGGGAAAAAGGCCACTGGATTTGGCAGCTAGGAGGTCATTAATAACTTCAGAGAGAGCAGTTTCAGTGGAATGATGCGGTCAGAAGCTGGATTGTAAGGGGTTGAGAAGACAGTGAGAGGAAAGAAAGAGGAAGCCCCAGTTGTAGATGCCTTTTGAAGCAGCACTAAGGGCAGAAGGGATATAGAATGATAGGGATGGAAGGATCAAGGGAGGGTTTTTTCAGGGAGAAATAAACATGTTTTTGGGCAGTGGGGAAGGAACCAGTAAAATGGGAGAGATTGAAGATAAATGAGAGTGTCAAGATGGCAGAGGGGTTGGCGTGCTGGAGGAGACGGGATGGACTGGGAGCAGGTAGAGGGCTCAGCCATGGTAGGGGAAGACCACCTCTTCATGTGGGACAGACGTGAAGGAGGAGAGTGGCAGAAGGCATTGGCATGATAGAAGATGAGGAAGAGGGGGGAGGAGGGAGCTCATGGCGAGTGGCGTCACCTTTTTGTGTAACATGAGGCAGGTTTCTCATCTGAGAAGGTTGGAGGAGGGATGAGAAGGTTTGGAAAGGCTTCTGTGGAGAGTGGGAGAGGGTGTTGATAAGGAATAGCAGGACTGCCAAGCAGCAGAGAGGGCCCAGTTGAGGTTTACACTTATTACAGGCCCAGGTAGAATGGGTGAGTTTCTCTGCCTTCATTCAGCAGCATGTGGTGGGAGTAATCCAAGGCTGAGGCATGGCTGGGTGTAATGGGCAATATAAGTGAGGGTTGGTCAATTAGAGTTGAACTGATTCACCAAGGGGTCAAGATGGGAGAAGAGGAGAGGGTGGCTAGTGGAGGGGTGATGCTGGGAGAGAACTGAGGGGTCAAGGGGCTGGATGTCACAGGATAAACAACATGGGAATGTACTGAGGCCTGAGGGTTCACTGCCATGGCCCTGGCCTCCTTCGTCCGGCAGGGGCTGCCATGCGGCCGGACGCCGGAGCCTGCTGTGGCTGTCTCTGCCTCTCTTCCTGAGCACCCCTGCGGAAGGCGGCTCAGGCAGGGGCGCCCTCTAACGTGCCCCTCCCTGTGCCCTAGGACCTCGGGGCAGACGTTTGCCAACGCCAGCTCTTCCCGATCCCATGCCTGCTTCCAGATCCTGCTCCGGGCCAAGGGGAAGCTACATGGCAAGTTCTCCCTGGTGGATCTGGCCGGGAATGAGCGAGGGGCTGACACGTCCAGTGCCGACCGGCAGACTCGCATGGAAGGGGCTGAGATCAACAAGAGCCTGCTGGCCTTGAAGGTAGAGGCCAGAGGCCAGGGCGGTGGGGCCCCTTCGGAGAGGCTGGGTGCTGGGCCCCAGGACCTCAGCGGCTCCCTCTGCCCTACAGGAATGTATTCGGGCTCTGGGGCAGAATAAGTCGCACACACCATTCCGGGAAAGCAAGCTGACCCAAGTGCTCAGGGACTCCTTCATTGGGGAGAATTCACGGACCTGCATGGTAAGGTCCAGATGTGCTCCAGGTGCCTGGCCCATGGACACTGACCACGGGGGTGCCCAAAGCCCTGCCCCCACAGCTTGAAACCTTTCCTGCTCTGGGAAGCAAGGGAAGGTCAGGGGCCGAGCTCCAGCCCTGGGCGTGACCTGCAGCCTCAGCGCCTCGGGCAGCCTCACCTGCTTGCTGCTGGCCCCCCCCCCCCCAAGTCCTCCAGGTCCCTTGAGCATCCTGCTCCAAGGGAGCCTCTCTGGGCTCTGGGCTTCTTTCTGACCCACCAGGATCCTGGTTATTCCAAGAGTTCCTCAGAAACAAGGGAGGGATGGGTACAAAGAAAGATTGTGCTGTCTTGTAAAAACCGTGAAAAGAGACAGAGGCCACTAAACTGGAATGCCAGGTCTCAGCCTGTCTCGGGAAGATGGGGGTGGATGGGACAGCCCCTGCACGCGGGTAACCGGGCCCAGTTCTCACCCTACGAGGGAGCCCCAGTCCACTCAGCAACTGGGGCCGTGTCTCCCTCCCCAGATCGCCATGATCTCCCCAGGGATGAGCTCCTGTGAATATACTCTAAACACCTTGAGATATGCAGACAGGTACAAAGGCAGTGGGCGAGCGCGGGACAGAGCGGGTACGTGGGGCAAGACTTCTCTGGTGTTGTGGGGCAGGCGGGGCTGGGGTGGGAAAGGGGGGAGGTGCCAGGCCTGGCCCACTTCCCCCACCACCGTCTAGGGGCCGGCCTGGGAGGAGCCCAGGCCTGACTTCCTTTCTTCTGTCCTTCCCACCTGCCCAGGGTCAAAGAGCTGAGTCCTCACAACGGTGGGAATGGGGAACTGCAGACCCAGATGGAGACGGAGGGGGACGAGCTGGAGCCCAACTCTGACGGCGCCAGTCACTCCCATGGCGTAAGCGAAGCCAGACAGTGGGGCTTACAGAACAGAAGGGGGAGAGAAAGGGTGGGCTGGGCCGGCCGGCCAGAGCCTGGATTTCAGCGGGGTCCTCTGCTTGGCATGGCCAGCTGTCCAAGGATGAAGAGGAGCTCTCATCCCAGATGTCCAGCTTCCAGGAGGCCATGACCCAGATCGGGGAGCTCGAGGAGAAGGCCATAGAGGAGCTCAAGGAGATCGTTCAGGTATTGAGAAGGCCAGCCAGGCCAGTGCCGCCACAAGAACTGGGCCCTGGGCATGGGAAGTCCTGACTCGAATGAGGACAGGCTCGTATGCACCGGAGCAGCCTTGAGAGGGACACAGTCGGACACTTCGCAGTGTCTTACAGATGAGCACCCTGGCTAGAGCCAGGGAAGCGTGTCCCCAGCCACAAAGTGAGAGACCCAGGTCTTCAGGGCCCCTGCCCTGGCCTGGCCAAAGTTGGCACAGCTCCGCTGCAGGCTCCCTTCTTGCAGTACCCCAAAACAAGGCGCCTGGCTGCTATTGTGCCCCATTCTCCTTAGGGGCAGCTCTTCCCAGCATCTGCCTCTGCCAGCAACCCCACCCCTCACTCCCCCTGCAGACCGCTTCACCACCTGCTGTCTGGGGTGGAAGCCCCCATTCCCCACTCCCAACCCACACATTTTAGAGCCCTGAGTGAGAGGATGGTGAGGTGTCATCAGACAGGCAGCCCACCCTCCCTCATTTGCTGTTCTAGAGACACAGTCTTATCAGCACCCTTCTCAAAATGCGGCCCTGAGACCTGACCACAGATGGGGCTGACCTCTCCCACGTTGTGGACACTGCCTCTCCTCATACCGCATCAAGTAGCATTAGCTCCTCACAAGCCTGCACACAACAGTCTGCTGTCTGACCATGCTGGGACTCCGTTCTGTATTTATAACATTTCTATTTTCAAACTCAAGGCTAGAACTTTATATTTTATCCCTGTGAAATTTAGCCTTAGTGAATTTGGCCCTATGTGCTAGCCTGCCCAGACCTGGTCATAACGGTATGTTCACTCTCCCTCCAAGCTGTGGCCATAGATGTTTCTGGGCCTCAAGTCATTGATAAGAATGTCCGACCACCCAGAGCCAAGCACAGATCCCAGGGGAATCTGGGATCCAGTCATTCAGCCACCAACCAAGCTGCTTGACTGTACCATCATCTAGGCCATGTCTTTCCATCTTGTCCAGGAAAACAGCAAGATGGGAGGGGAGTCTGTGTCTCTAATGTCCTCTGAGCTGCCGTTGTAGTCACCCTGTCGGTGTGGTCAGGTGGTCCTGGCGGAGCGGTGCTGGTTTTTGAACTGAGCATAGGTCATCTCTGGTAGTTCGACCTGTTGAGAAGGAAGGGACTACCCCACTCCCACTCCCACCTTTCTGTTGTTAGCAGAGAAGTGTGGACCGTGAGTACAAAATGTGGCACATATCTGCTGCAGACAGGGCTGTTCTGTCGAATGGACTGGCTTTTAAGTGCTTTGGGTTTTCTCCAGTTCATAGTAGTTGCTGTTTCTTAAAAATTGTCAACCATTTTTTTTCCTCCCAACCTTTTCTCTCTCCCCACTTGAAAAAAAAAAAGAACAAAACCCTTGTAACAAATACATGTATTCAAGCAAAACCAGTTCTCATATTGGCCACATCCATAAGATGTATGTCTTGTTCTGCGTGTTTGCCTCTCACCTATCATTTTTGAGGAGAGTGAATCCTCTGGAATCATAGTTGGTTATGGGGTTGATCAGAGTTCCTAAGTCTTTCAAAGTTTGTTTTTCCAGTGTTGTTCTAGTATAAATTGTTCTCCTGCTTTTGCTCCCTTCCTTCTGCATCAGTTCATCCAAGTCTTCCAAGCTTCTCTAAATCCATCCCCCTCATTTCTTACAGCAGAATCATTTTCCATCACACTCATATATGATAATCTGTTCTGTCATCCCTCAATTGATGGGCGCGCATGAGTGCATGGGGACACACACACACACACACACACACACACACACACACACACAAACACAGCTTACCATTTTTTCGCCACTACAAAAAAAGCTGCCATAAATATTTTTGCGTGCATAGGACTTTGTTCTATTTGATTTCTCTAGTGACATGACCAGATTCAAGTAAAACATGACCAGGTTAGTAATTTTTGGGGTGGGGGAGAGAAGAGATGGGGAGAAAAATTGGAACTCAAAATCTTACGGAAGTGAATGTTGAAAACTAAAAATAAATTAATTAATTTTTAAAATTTAAAAAAAAGAAAGAAAAGAAAAAAAACAAAACCCTTGTAACAGATATGCATAGTCAAGTAAAGCAAATTCGTGAAAAAAAAAAGAGTAAGGAGAAGAGAGTTGAGGGGAATAGGGCTACAATAAAAAAGATTAATCTAATCTCACCTCCCCCCTCTTCCCCTCCACTGTAAAAACTTTTTCTTGCCTCTTTTATGTGAGATAATTTACCCCATTCTACCTCTCCCTTTCTCTTTCTCCCAGTATAATCCTCTCTCTCACTCCTTAATTTTATTTATATATATTCCCTCCAACTACTCTAATACTGAGAAAGGTCTCATAAGTTACAAATATCATCTTTCCATGTAGAAATGTAAATAGTTCAACTTTAATAAGTCCCTTATGATTTCTCTTTCCTATTTACCTTTTCATGCTTCTCTTGAGTCTTGTATTTGAAAGTCAGATTTTCTATTCAGCTCTGATCTTTTCATCAAGAATATTTGAAAATCTTCTATTTCATTGAATGTCCATTATTTCCCCCAAAGGATTATACTCAGTTTTGCTGGGTAGGTGATTCTTGGTTTTAATCCTAGCTCCTTTGACCTCCGGAATATCATATTCCAAGCCCTCGGATCCCTTAATGTAGAAGCTGCTAAATCTTGTGTTATCCTGATTATGTTTCCACAATACTTGAATTATTTCTTTCTGGCTGCTTGCAATATTTTCTCCTTGACCTGGGAACTGTGGAATTTGGCTATAATATTCTTAGGAGTTTTCCTTTTGGGAACTCTTTCAGGAGGTGTTTGGTGGATTCTTTCAATTTCTATTTTGCCGTCTGGTTCTAGAATATCAGGTCAGTTTTCCTTGATAATTTCTTGTTTTTGGTTTTTGGTTTTTGGTTTGTTTTTTTTTAGGCAATTGGGATTAAGTGACTTGCCCAGGGTCACATAACTAGTATGTTTGGTCTGAGACTGGATTTGAACTCAGGTCCTCCTGACTGGTGCTGTATCCACTGTGCCACCTAGCTGCCTTGATAATTTCTTGAAAGATGATGTCTAGGCCCTTTTTTTGATCATGGTTTTCAGGTAGTCCAATAATTTTTAAATTATCTCCCCTGGACCTATTTTCCAGGTCAGTTGTTTTTCCAATTAGATATTTCACATTGTCTTCTATTTTTTAATTCTTTTGGTTTTGTTTTGTAATTTCTTGATTTCTCATAGAGTCATTAGCTTCCATTTGCTTCATTCTAATTTTTAAGGAATTATTTACATGAAGCTTATCTTGATGTATATGGTGTGAGATGCTGGTCTAAACTTAATTTCTGCCAGAGTGCTATACAGTTTTCCCTGCAGTTTTTGTCAGATAGTGAGTCTTTATTTCAGTAACTGGGGTCTTTTGTGTTTAAACACTAGGTGACTATGTTTGCTTCTTATGTATGTTGTGTACCTCATCTGATCCACTAATTGGCTTCTCTGTTTAACTAGTACCAAATCATCTTGACTCCTGCTTTGTAGTATAGTTTGAAATCTGATACTGCTAGACTCCCTTCCCACTTTTTTCACCCTTTTTTTTTTTTTGGTGAGGCAATTGGGGTTAAAGTGACTTGCCCAGAGTCATACAGCTAGTAAGTTTCAAGTGTCTGAGGCCGGATTTGAACCCAGGTCCTCCTGACTCTAAGGCCAGAGCTCTATCTACTGCGCCACCTAGCTGCCCCTCCTTCCCACTTTTTTTTATCATTTCCTTTGAGATTCTTGACCTTTTTGTTCCTCCAGATCAATTTAGTTATTTTTTTCTAGCTTTATAAAGTATTCCTTTGGTAGTTTGATTGTTATGGCACTGAATAAGTAAATTAAATTAGGAGATACTGCCATTTTTATTATATTGGCTCAGCCACCAGTACTTAATATTTCTCCAATTATTTCAGTCTGTCTTTGTTTCTGTAAATGGTGTTTTATAGTTACATTCTTAGAATTCCTGTGTATATCTTAGACTCCAAAGTATAAGTTGTTGTTCAGCCATTTTTCAGTCGTGTCCAACTCTTTATGAACCATTTGGGGTTTTCTTGGCAAAGGTACTGGAGTGTTTTGCCATTTCTTCACCAGCTTATTTTACAGATGACGAAACAGAGGCAAATAAGATGAAGTGACTTGCCCAGGGTCACACAATAAGTGTCTGAGGCTGGATTTGAACTCAGGAAGAGCGGTCTTCCTGACTCAGGATGTAGCACTCTGTGCACTATGGCACCACCTAGCGCCTTGAAGTATAAGTACACCATCCTATTATCTTCAAAGTGATGTTTGTTTTGTCTTTGTCTATGTTTATTCTCTTAATTTCTTTTTCTTGTCTTTATTGCTCTGGCTGGCATTTCTAGTGTTTATCAAATAGTAGTGGTAACAGTGAATATCCTTACTTTACCCATCATCGTTTTGGAAAAGATTCTACTTTATCCCTGTCACATATGATGCTGGTCCTTGGTTTTTGATATATACTATTTACCATGTTAAAGAAAAGTCCATGTATTCCTAGGTTTTCTAGTATTTTAACAAATGGCTGTTACATTTTGTCAAAAACTTTTTCTTCATATCTTAATAGTATGATTTTTGTTGTTGTTATTAACATGTCAGTTGTGTTTATTTGTCCTACTGATGGTAAACTAGCTCTGAATTCCTGGTATAGATGCAGCCAGGTTATAGTGTGTAATCAGTGTTCTTTGAGGATTTTGGTCTATAGTTTTTTGGGTTTTTTTCTCCATTTTTTTTCCTCTGGTTTAAACATCAGGATTGTATTTGTATTAGAAGTAATTTGGTAGAATTTCTTTTCCTATTTTTGCAAATAGTTTGTGTAACATTGGAATTAATTGTTCTTTGAATTTTTGATGGAATTTGCTTTCAAGTCCATATGGACCTGATTTTTTTTTCCTCTAGGAGGTCATTTATGGCTTGTTCAGCTTTTTTCTTCTGAAATTGAATGTTTGAGAATTCTATTTCTTATTCTGTTAATTTGGGTATTTTATATTTTTATAAATATTCATTTAAGTTGTTTTTACTCGCATGTACTTGAGTAAAATAGTTTATGAGAAGATCTTTTATTCTTTATTTATGATAAATTCTCATTTTTCATTTTTGATACTGGTAATTTGGTTTTATTCTTTCTTAAAATCAAATTAGTTAATGGTTTATCCATTTGATTCTCCTCTCACCAGAAAAAAAAGCTACTAGTTTTATTTATTAATTCAGTGGAGGGGAGTTGCTTTCAGTTTTGTTAATCTCCTTTGATTTTTAGCATTCCTATTTTGGTATTTGGAGATTTTAAAAAACTCGTTAATTTGTTTAGGTTTTTTTTTTTTTTAGTTACATGCCTAATTTATTGATCTGTTTTTTCTCTCATATTGATGAAAATGTTTAGAGATATAAATTTTCTCCTGAGAACTGCTTTAGCTGCATCCCACAAATTTTTGTTTGTATTGTCATTATCTTTAATGAAATTGTAGATTGTTTCTCTGATTTGTTCTTTGCCCACCAATTCTCTAGGATTAAGTTAATTTCCAATTAATTTTTTTCCTTTCTTCAATGGCATTTTATTGAATATGATTTTTATTACATTATGGTCAGTTAAAGAGAGGTTTAATATTACAACTTTTCTGCATTTGTTTGTGAAGTTTGTATGCCCTAATAGTCAGTTCTTGTAAAGGTGCTATGCACAGCTTAGAAACATATGTACCACTTTCTATTCTATAATCCCTAGAGTTCTATCGTATCTAACTTTTCTAACATATTTATTTTCTAACATTCATACTAACATTCTATTCTTAACTTCCTTTTTGATTATTTTTGGTTAGAGTTGTCTAGTTTTGAAAGCGGTTCAGCGAGGTCCCCCATTATTTTAGATTACCTGTTTCTCCCTGTAACTTATTTATTTAGCTTTCCATTAAGTATTTAGATATTGTGCCATTCAGTGCATATATATTAAATATTGAAATTAGTTTGTTAACTATTAAAAGTAATACTGTTGGTCCAGAACAAACCCAGAATTGAAAAAAAAAATTGTTTTAGAAAGAAGTTATGGGGGCAGCTAGGTGGCACAGTGGATAGAACACCGGCCCTGAAGTCAGGAGGCCCTGAGTTCAAATGTGGCCTCAGACCAAACATTTGACACTTACTAGCTGTGTGACCCTGGGCAAGTCACTTAACCCCAATTACCTTTAAAAAAAAAATAAAGTTATTAAATTGTCCAGCAGAGGGAAGAACTGAAAAAGGTGGCCCATTCCCCTGAATCTCAATGAGTTACACATATAGAATCCAAAGAAAGGAGCAAGGAAACAGTTGCTCATTGACGCAAAGATTAAGATGTGTACCTCAGGAAGTTGGAAATTCCTTGTAATCTTCAAATCCCTAAGATGGATTTTTGGGCATCCTGAGTTGAGTGTTACAAATTTTGTCTCTAAGTTACAAATCTGATATCTCAGCAAGGCAGGGCTAGGTTCAAACAATTCAATAGTTTTCCTACAGTACCTTTTAGTTTCCATATTTATCTCTTGAAATTTCCACATTTATCTCTTTAAATTATGTCCAATTTTATTGTTGCCTTACCTGAGGTTATTATTCTCCCCTCCTGCTTTTTTTTTTTTAGTTCATCTGAGGCATAATTATGCCACCCGCCCCTTTTCACTTTATGAGTCTTTTTCGGGGGCGGGGAGGCCAGTTGGAGTTAAGTGACTTTCCCAGGGTCACACAGGTAGTGAGTGTCAAGTGTTTGGTCTAACGCCAAACTTGAACTCAGGTCCTCCTGACTTCAGGGCCGGTGCTCTGTCCACTGCGCCACCTAGCTGCCCTGTCTTTTTTTTTTTTTTAATTAATTTATTTTGATTTATCAACAATCACATCCATATGCTTTTGAGTTTAAATTTTTTCTCCCCCTTCCTCTCTACCACCCTCCCCAAGATGTCACACAATCTGATATAGGCTACACATATACATTCCTATTAAACATATTTTCATATTAGTGATGTTGTAAGTAAGAATTAGAACCAATAGGAGAAACCAACAGAAAGAGGAAACAAAACTCAACAGAAGGAAAAAAAAATAGCAAATAGTATACTTCGATCTGCATTCAAACTCCATAGTTCTTTCTTTGGATGTGGATAACATTTTCCTTCACAAGGCCTTTGGAGATGTCTTAGATCCTTGTATTGCTGAGAAGGGTTGTCTATCAATATTAGTCATCTCACAACGTGGCTGTTATTGTATACTGACAGACCATACAAGTCTTTCCAGGTTTTTCTGAAGTCTGCCTGCTCATCATTTCTTATAGCACAATAGTATTCCATTACATTCATATACCACAACTTGTTCAGCCATTCCCCAATTGATGGGCATCCTCTCAATTTCCATTTCTTTGCCACCACAAAAAGAGCTGCTATAAATATTTTTGTATATGTGTGTCCTTTTCCCATTTGTGTGATCTCTTTGGGATACAGCCCTAGAAGTGCTATTTCTGGGTCAAAGGGTATGCACATTTTTATAGCCCTTTGGGCATAGCTCCAAATTGCTCTCCAAAATGGTTGGATCATTTCACAACTCTACCAACAATGCATTAGTGTTCCAATTTTCCCACATCTTCTCCAACATTTATCATTTTCTTGTTTTGTCATCTTGGCTAATCTGGATAGGTGTGATGTGGTACCTCAGAGTTGTTTTGATTTGCATTTCTCTAATCGATAGTGATTTAGAGCATTTTTTCATATGACTATAGATGGCTTTAATTTCTTCATCTGAGAACTGCCTGTGATGGCTTTAATTTCTTCATCTGAGAACTACCTGTTCATATCCTTTGACCATTTATCAATTGGGGAATGATTTGTATTCTTATAAATTTGACTTAGTTCTCTATATGTTTTAGAAATGAGGCCCTTATCAGAGAGACTCGTTGTAAAAATTCTTTCCCAATTTTCTACCTTCCTTCTAATCTTAGTTACATTGGCTTTGTTTTTGCAAAAACTTTTCAATTTAATGTAATCAAAGTTATCCATTTTGCTTTTCATAATGTTCTCCATCTCCTGTTTGGTCATGAATTTTTCTTTCTCCATAAATCTGATAGGCAAACTATTCCTTGCTCTTTTAAGTTTGCTTATAGTATCAGCCTTTATATCTAAATCATGTATCCATTTTGACTTTATTTTGGTATATGGTGTGAGATTTTGATCAATGCCTAGTTTCTGCCATACTCTTTTCCAGTTTTCCCAGCAGTTTTTTTCAAAGAGTGGGTTCTTATCCCAGAAGCTGGGGTCTTTGGGTTTATCAAATAATAGATTACTATGGTCATTGACTACTGTGTCCTGCATACTTAACCTATTCTACTGATCCTCCACTCTATTTCTTAGCCAGTACCAAGCAGTTTTGATGATTGCTGCTTTATAATACAATTTAAGATCTGGAATGTCTAGGCCACCTTCCCCAGCATTTCTTTTCATTAGTTCTCTTGATATTCTGGACCTTTTGTTCTTTCAAATGAATCTTGTTATTATTTTTTCTAATGCTATAAAATAATTTTTTGGTGGTTTGATTGGTATGGCACTGAATAAGTAAATTAGCTTAGGTGGAATTGTCATTTTTATTATATTAGCTCGGCCTACCCATGAGCAACTGATGTTTCTCCAGTTATTTAGATCTGACTTTATTTGTGTGAAGAGTGTTTTGTAATTGTGTTCATCTAGTTCCTGGGTTTCAGGAGGTAGACTCCTAAATATTTTATTATATAATGTCTGCAGTAAGTTTAAATGGAATTTCTCTTTCTATCTCTTGCTGTTGAGCTTTGTTGGTAATATATAGGAAGGCCGGTGATTTATGTGGGTTTATTTTATAGTCTGCAACTTTGCCAAAGTTATTATTTCAAGTAGTTTTTTACTTGATTCTCTAGGATTCCCTAAGTATATCATCATGTCGTCTGCAAAGAGTGATAGCTTTGTTTCATCTTTGCCTATTTTAATACCTTCGATTTCTTTTTCTCCTCTTACTTGCTAAAGCTAATGTTTCCAGTACGATATTGAACGACTGTGGTGATAATGGACATCCTTGTTTCACTCCCAATCTTTTTGGAAATGCTTCTAGCTTGTCCGCATTACATCTGATGCTTGCTAAAGGTTTTAGGTAGATGCTGTTTATCATTTTAAGGAAGACTCCATTTATTCCTAGGCTCTCTAGTGTTTTTAATTGTAATGGGTGTTATATTTTGTCATAAGCTTTTTCTGCATCTATTGAGATGATCATGTGGTTTCTGTTAGTTTTGGTGTTGATATGATTAATTATGCTGATAGTTTTCCTAATATTGAACCAGCCCTGCATTCCTGGTATAGATCCTACCGGGTCATAGTGTATTATTCTTGTGATACGTTGCTGTAATCTACTTACTCATATTTTATTTAAAATTTTTGCATCTATATTCATTAGAGAAATTGGTCTATAATTTTCTTTCTCTGTTTTGACTCTTCCTGGTTTAGGTATCAGTACCATATTTGTATCATAAAAAGAATTTGGTAAGACTCATTCTTCACCTATTTTCCCAAATAGTCCATATAGTATTGGAATTAATTGCTCTTTAAATGTTTGATAGAATTCGCGTGTAAATTCATCTGGCCCTGGAGATTTTTTCATAGGGAGTTCATCAATGGCTTGTTCAATTTCTTTTTCTGAGATGGGGTTATTTTAGTATTTTACTTCCTCTTCTGTTAATCTGGGCAATTTATATTTTTGTAAATACGTATCCATTTCACTAAGATTGTCAAATTTATTGGCATACAATTGGGCAAAATAGTTGCTAATTATTGTTTTAATTTCTTCTTCCTTGGTGATAGATTCACCTTTTTTATTCTTGATACTAGTAATTTGGTTTTCTTTCTTTTTTTTTAAATTAAATTAACCAAAGGTTTATCTATTTTATTGGTTTTTTCATAAAGCCAGCTCTTAGTTTTATTTATTCAATAGTTTTCTTAATTTCAGTTTTCTTAATTTTACCTTTGGTCTTCAATATTTCTAATTTGGTGTTTAATTGAGGATTTTTAATTTGTTCTTTTTCTAGTTTTTTTAGTTGTATGCCCAATTCATTGATCTCTTTTTCTGTTTTATTTATGTAAGCATTTAGAGATATAAAACTTCCCCTAAGAACTGCTTTTGCTGCATCCCAGAAGTTTTGGTATGTTGTGTCATTATTGTCATTCTCTTCAATGAAATTATTGATTGTTTCTATGGTTTGCTGTTTGAGCCAATCATTTTTTAGGATTAGATTATTTAGTTTCCAATTATTTTTGAGTCTATCTTTCCATGGCCCGTTATTACATATAATTTTTATTGCATCATGATCTGAAAAGGATGCATTTAATATTTCTGCCTTTCTGCATTGGATTGTGAGTTTTTATGCCCTAGTACATGGTCAGTTTTTGTGTATGTGCCATGTACCGCCGAGAAAAAAGTATATTCCTTTCTATCCCCATTCAGTTTTCTCCAGAGGACTATCATACCTAACTTTTCTAATGTTCTATTCACCTCCTTAACTTCTTTCTTGTTTATTTTGTGGTTAGATTTATCTAGTTCAGAGAGGGGGAGGTTGAGGTCCCCCGCTAGTATAGTTTTGCTGTCTATTTCTTCCTGTAACTCCCTGAACTTCTCCTCTAAGAATTTGGATGCTATACCATTTGGTGCATATATGTTTAGTAATGATATTACTTCATTGTCTATGGTGCCTTTTAGCAGGATGTAGTTTCCTTCCTTATCTCTTTTGATAAGATCTATTTTTGCTTTTGCTTTGTCTGAGATCAGGATTGCTTCTCCTGCTTTTTTTACTTCAGCTGAAGCATAATATATTCTGCTCCAGCCTTTTACCTTTACCATGTGTGTGTCCCTCTGTTTCAAATGTGATTCCTGTAAACAACATATTGTAGGATTATGGTTTTTAATCCATTCTGCTATCCTCTTCTGTTTTATGGGAGAGTTCATCCCATTCACATTCACAATTATGATTACTATCTGTGTCTTTCTCTCCATCCTTTTTCCTCCATTTATGCTTTTCTTTCTGCTTTCTCCTTTTGCCTCCTCATTAGTGTTTTGCTTTCGACCACCGCCTCCCTCAGTCCTGCCTTCCTTCTATTAGTCCCATCCCTTTTCTTCCCCTTTACCCTTACTGCTTCTTCCTTCCCTTCTATCCCCCCTCCCTTTTCTTTCCCCTTTTCCTTCCTACTGCCTATAGGGCATGTTAGATTTCTATACCTAACAGATTATGTTATTCCCCTCTTGAGTCAAATCTGATGAGAGTAAGGTTCAAACAATGCTCATCCCCCTCCCTTCTTTCCCTCTGCTCTAATAGGTTTTTGTGTCTTTTCCTGTAATGTAATTTACCCTTGTCTGCCTCCTCCTTTTCTTTTCTCTCAGTACATTTTCTTAGATCAGATTAATCCACTTACTTGGATCCATTTAACCCACTTGATTAGATTTTTTTTTTATCATTACATCAAAGTCAACTTATATCCACCCCCTTTATGTATACTCCTTTAACACTATGTAATAACAATACAGTTCTCACAAGTTACAAGTGTCATCTTCCCTTGTAGGGATGTAAACAGTTTGCCCTTATTAACAACATATTGTGTCTTTCTGTCCCATTTACCTTTTAATGTCTCTCTTGAGTCTTGTACTTGAAGATCAAATTTTCTGTGGAGCTCTGGTCTTTTTATAAGGAAGGTTTGGAAGTTCCCTATTTCGTTGAATATCCATCTCCTCCCCTAAAAGATCATGCTTATTTTCACTGGGTAGTTGATCATTGATTGTAATCCAAGCTCCTTTGCCTTACAGAATATCATGTTCTATGCCCTACGGTCTTTTAATGTAGAAGCTGCAAGGCCCTGGGTAATCCTGACTGAGGTTTCATGATATTTAAATTGTTTCTTTCTGGCTGTTTGCAGTATTTTCTCTTTGACCTGGTAATTTTGGTACTTAGCTACTATATTCCTTGGTGTTTTCAATTTGGGATCTCTTTCAGGAGGTGATTCATGGATTCTTTCTATGGCTATTTTACCCTCTGGTTTTAGGACCTCAGGGCAATTTTCCTTTATGATTTATTTCCTGAAAGATACTGTCTAGGCTCTTTTTTTCATCGTGATTTTCAGATAGATCAATAATTTTTAAATTGTCTCTCCTGTATGGATCTTCCAGGTCAGTTGTTTTACCAATGAGATATTTTACATTTTCATCTGTTTTTTCATTTTTTTGTTTCTGTTTGACTGATTCTTGCTCTCTCATAGAGTCATTAGCTTCCATTTGCCCTGTTCTAATTTTTAACAAATTGTTTTCATCTATTAGATTTTGTACCTCCTTCCTCATTTGACCATTTGTATTTTTTAGGGATTTGTTCTCTTCAGTGTACTTTTTTTCCAGTTAGCCAATTGTATTTTTTAAGTACTCTTCTACTTCTCTCATTTGACTTTTAAAATCCTTCTTGAGCTCTTCTAAGAAGGTTTTTTGGGCTTCAGACTAGTTCATATTTCCTTTTGAGGTTCCAGATGTGGGTTTGTTGACAATGTTGTCCTCTTCAGAATTTCTCCCTTGATCTTCACTCTTCTCATAATATGAATCTATGGTACGTTCCTTTTTGCTCATGGTATTTGCTTATTCCCTGGCCTTTAAAGAAATTGAGCTCTCCTGCTGGGGAGCAGAGGGCACTGACCCAAGCTTTTTGTGTTGGGAGCCTAGGTCTTGGTCACTGGCTTTGTGTGCTGGGGCCTCCAATATTGGCAATTGGAAGCTGTAGGATTTTGGCAGCTTACCTAGTGTTGGGCTGGAATCAGCAAGGCTGGAACTCTGGGGCAACTCTAGGTTGCCTGCTTTTCCTTTCCTTTTGCTTTCTTCAGCTCCTTTCAGATGGAGGGTTGTGAGGTAGTACCTCCAAGTTGTTTTAATTTGCATTTCTCTACTTATTAGTGATTTAAAGCAGAGATGTTAAACTTATGGCATACCAGCAGAATACTCCTCGAAGCAGATTAAAATGTAATTGGGAAATATTTAACATCCCCCAAAAAATACAACACAACACAACACAGATAATGTTAATTTGTGGTTTTCCAAGTCACTAATCAGCCCAGCTATGTGGTGCAATAGATAAAGAGTGCTGGGCCCAGAGTCAGGAAGACTCATCTTCCTGAGTTCAAATGTGGCTTCAAACACTTACTAGCTGTGTGACCCTTGGGCAAGTCACTTTACCCTGTGTACCTCAGTTTCCTCATCTGTAAAATGGAGAAGGAATATTAAACTACTCTGGTACCTTTGCCTAAAAAACCTCAAATTGGGGTCATGAAGAGTTGGACACAACTGAACAACAACAAATGCGGCCCATAAGAATCAGTTTCTATTTGAGTTTGATACCATTGATTAAGAGCTTTTTTTATACAGCTTAGATTTCTGTCTCTGAAAAATGTCTATTCATATCATTTGACCATGTATCAATTGAAGAATTACTTTAAATTTTAACTAGTTCCCTATATATCTGAGAAATGAGAACTTTATCAGAGTCTTCATATTTCCTGTTTTTCTTCTAATTTTAGCTATACTGGTTTTGTTTGCAAAAACTTTTAATGTTATGTATCAAAATTATCTATACTGTCTTTTGTTTGGTTCTGAACTCTTCCCTATCCACAGATCTGACAGGTCATTTCTTCCGTGTTCCACTAATTTGCTTATGATGCCACTCTTTATGTCTATATCATGTACCTCTTTGGAGTTTATTTTGAGATGTGTGAGAAGTTGATCCATACCTATTTTCTTCCAGCTCTATACCAATTTCTACCAGACTGCTTTACAATTTTCCCAGCAGTTTTTATTGAATAGTGAGTTTTTCCCCAGTCACTAGGATCTTTAGGTTTATTAAATGCTAGGTTGCTGTGCTCATTTACTTCTGTGTATTGTATACCTAATCTAGTTTACTGATTAACTTCTCTATTTCTTACCCACTACTAAACTGTTTAAGCAATTTGGTGGCACAGTGGATAGAGTGCCAGGTCCAAAGTGAGGAAGACTCATCTTCCTGAGTTCAAATCTTTCCTCAGACACTTACTAGCTGTGGGACCCTGGGCAAGTCACTTAACCCTGTCTGCCTCAGTTTCCTCATCTGTAAAATGAGCTGGAGAAGGAAATGGCAAACCACTCCAGAATCTTTGCCAAGAAAACTCCAAATAGGGTCATGGTTGGACACAACTAAAATAACTGAACAATACCACCACCAAATTAATTAGACAATTACAAATTTGTAGTATAGTTTGAGATCTGGTACTGCCAGGCCCCTTTTCTGCCCATTTTTTTAAAAAAATTGATTCCCTTGATATTCTTGATCTTTTGTTTCTCCACATGAATTTTATCATCATTTTTTCTAACTCTATGAAGTAATTCTTTGGTAGCTTGTTTGGTGTGGCACTGAAATTAATTTAGGTGGTAATGTCATTTTTATTATATTGGCTCAGCCTACCATCTCTCCCTGGATTTCCAGGCTAAAGACCCTGGTTTGGATCTAGACAACACAGCTGCAGAGTTGCTCCTAGGTGGAGTGCCTGTAGACAGTGACTGTCTAGCCTCAGCCCATCAGCTATCTGGAAGGTTCTGCAGGCTCAAAGGAACAATGCTGCCTGCTCACACCTGTGCTTTGCCTGGGGACTAAATTCACCATCTCTCTGGGGCAGAGGGATATCACTATCTAGCTCTCGAGTGGACAGGAATGATAGGGCCACGTAGAAAGTTCATGGGATCTTGTGCTACAACAAGAGAGAAAGACTGGGGCTCTGTCCTGGTCAGAACTCATCTGGAGGATTGTGGTCAGGCCCAAGAAGGACAGTGAGGAGAGCATCTTGAGACTTGGTCATATTAGGATCAGTTGAAAGAACTGAGCATGTTTAGCCCTCAGTTGACTCAACATGGTGTCCCATGACAGCCGTCTTCTAGTGTCTCAAGGGCCCTTGTGTGGCAGAGGGATGAGACCTCTTCCATTGGCCTTGGAGGGCAGAGCCAGGAGCAAAGATGGGAGGATATCGAAGGGAAACCAATTTAAGCTTAACATTGGGGAGAAAACTTGCTAACGAGGAGAGTCTTTCTAAAATGGAACAGGCTTGAGAAGAGGATAGGATAAGATGATCTAAAAGGTTTCTGCTAACTCCAGAATAATGATCTGATAAAATCACATGCTTAATAAAGTTGGCCATCTAACCTCCCAAATAGACAAAATGGAACAGGCTCCCTCAATAGGTGGCAGAGGCAGCATGGGGCATTGGGAGCCAGAGTACTTGGTTCTGGTACCAATACCCCTATAGCCGGGGGTGAGTCACTTCCCCTCTGGGCCTCAGTTCCTCTCTGTCCAAAGAAGGTTGGGCTTAAGACCTCTGAGATCTCTTCCATCTTTCAGATTCTGTGACTGCAGCAGCAAGAAGAAATATGAAATGATTGGTTGAGGAATTGGCCGGGGAAAGTGGAAGCTTATTAAGAAGGGAGATGGGGAATTTGTCTAGGCCACTTGGCAGAGCCAGTGCATGAAGAGAAATTGGAGATAGGAATGCCTGGGATGAGAGCCAGGGCATAAGCAGAGTGGAGAGTTTGCCATAGATGGCCTTCCTTCTCGTGGGAAAGGACAAGAGAGAGGTCCGTGGGGCAGACCCTGTGCTGTGGGACCTGGCCCATTCCTCTAGGAGAATCCCAGGATCCTGAGAGAGAAGAGTGAAGCCTGACTTCCTAGCGTGATGCTGAAGAAGCAGAGAGGGGGCTTGTGGGCTGAGGGAGTTTGGAGTTCTACATCCTGGAGGTCAAACCCTTGTGGAGTAGCTGTGATCCGTGTCCTGTGGGGTCCCAAAGCAGTTGGGAAGAATCTGCAAAAAGCCAGGTTTCATCCTGGTGTCAGGAAGTGCTTTCTCAGAGTGGAGAGGGCTTCCTGATGAGGTGGTGGGCACGTCTTCCATGATAGGCTGGGGATGTTGTGGGAAGTGACTGTTGTTTTGACCCAGCTCAGACTGGAAGCCTCTCAGGTCCCTTCTACCCTCCCAGAAACCGTCACTGCCTCCGAATCCTTGGCAGGGCACATTAAGTTCTCTGTGCCCTGAATCATGCAGGGAACTATCTGCGCCCATGATGGACCCTCCTCACAAGTCTGAGGCACCAGTCCAGGCAGCAAGGGGCAGCCCTCCTCTCCTTTTAAGTCCCCTTCTTGACAGATTGAGAAAATGCCAGGCAAGTTTCTTGTTCCCCTACCACCACACTGTTTTTTAGGGGCATTCCTGCCCAAGCCTTGAGCCTGAAGATGCATGCTTGGACATCCTAGGCAGCCATTCCCTTCCCAGAAATTTCTTTCTCTTCTGAAGCCCTTACCGACAATGAGCAGCAGAAATGAAGCCATCCCCTGTCCGCCCCTAGTCATCAGTTTCTCCTGCAGAGGCTCAAAGTCAGCACCTGTCTGGTGGTATAGTCCCCTCCTGGATCACCAGGAAGGGCCGGCAGGTGGCAGGGATCTGTTTGCATGGACAGTGGGGCTTCCATCCTTCCTTGAGACAAAAGCCCTCCACATCAGGGCCCGCAAGGCACAGGAGGCCTTTTCCGTGGCCTCCCCAGCAGGTGGGCCTCTCTTCCTGTTCTGCCCCTGATGTTCAGGCTTGGTTAGAAGCATTTCTCTTAGTTGCTGTGAGGGACTCTTGGTTCTTTTGAGACTGCCTGGAGAGGGCCCAATTGTGCTGCAGTCTTCTTCCTCCGCTTCTGACTTTGAGTTAACCCCATGGAGTCAGGCCCTCTAAGGCCCAGCTGCTCCCCCAGGCCCAGGCTCCACAATTTCTGCAGGTAGCTCTGCTTAACTGAGCGGGAGAGGCCACCTAACGCTGTCAGGATGGTGGCAGGGACAGGCTGAGGCCTGGGCTGGTGTAGGGCGTGGGCAGGAGGTGCTGTTGACTTCCTAAGGGCCCCTACCAGACACACTGGCCCTCTTCCCAGGCAAGACTGCCCTAGGCTCACGGGGCAGAGAATGGAGTAAGGTCCATTGTGGTCCCCTCTTCCTATGTCCCTGCAGAAGTGGTCTAACTGGATCGAGCTACTGGAGACCACGGAGCAGCCAGACTACGACCTGGAGACCTTTGTGAACAAAGCCCAGCAAGCTGCCGCTGAGGGGATCAAGAACTTCAGCAGCCTCCAAGGTATGGCCCCCTCCCCCATCCCCCCCTCAGGCTTCTGGCTCAAGGGGCTTTCTTGGTCTGGCCATCTGTCCTCCAGCTGCATCTTGTTCCTCTGCCCCCGTGGCCAGGACGGGGAGGGTCCCAGGCGGTCCTGGGGAAGCAGCCCTTGGTGGTATATGCTGGCTTTCATGCACCTAGAAGCCTTGAGTGCTGCTGCTCCTGGCTGCAGATGCTTGGATCCTCAACACTCCCTGCTGGGAGTGGCTGGGCCGGGCTGACCTGAGGCCTTTCTTTTGCAGATGTCCTGCAGGCCTTGCGCCTCGCCATGCAGCTGGAAGAACAGGCCAGCCTGCAGATGAGCAGCCACAAACGACCTCAGTAACATGCCAATAAACTGTTTGATGGTTAAGCTCTTCCTTCAGGGGTGTCTGGATGCCCTCCTTGTTTGGGGTGCTAGGGCACACTGCTGGGACGTCCGCCCGCTGGGTCTGGGCCTGGGCAGCCTCCAAGGTCCTGGACGGGCAGGCTCCGGGGGCTCCCGGCCAGCGTTCTTTTTTCCATGTCTGTTGTGTAGGGTTTTCTATCGTACGGTCTTAGTGAGCATTCGGCCTGTGTGACTGATCGAGGTCTGGCCAGCAGCTGTCCCAGAGCTGGGAGGAGATGAGGAAGGACCAGCCTTCCCTTCAGTTCCAGGGCTTCGGGCTGCCTTCCAGTGCGGACGGTTCTGGGCCTTGCTGTCGGCTGCCCAGTGTCTGCTTGGGGTGGGGGTGGGGGGGATTTTTTTTAAAAAAGATTCTGAAACCCTTTCTCCTCAGTCCCTCTGACAACCCTTTTGGGTTTCGTTGAGGTGAAGGGGACCAGTCTGTTGTCTGTTGTCTGTATTTAAACATTGCGTCTCCCAATAAAGGAAGAGAATGGAATCATTTGCCTCTGCTTCGTGGAGATGGGGGGAGCCGTCACGTTGTTTTAGGAATGTGCTCTCAGGGAATGGGGAGTGTGTTGGAGCAACTGTTGGGACGGCAGAGGGGCAGAATACTTCCAGCATGAGCCTTATTGCCATGTGGCCCTGGGCCAGTTCCTGAGTTTCCTTGAGCTGCCTATAGGGTCCTCCCTGCTCTACCTCCACACAGGACTGCTCTCAGTGTTCAGGAGGACTAGGCACTCTGGTGGGAGGGCTGCTCATCCCCCTTCTGTGTCCACCCATCACTCAGCTCTCACCTGGGGCTCCAAGTCTTAGCGTGCACAGTGGCCACAGCCAGGTAAAACCAGGTTGAGGGTAACCTCACACTTGGTGGTGAGTTAGGGAGGGGATGTCTATCCCAAGCATGTGAAGTCTTCCCCCTGGAAGAATGGTGGCTGAAGCAGGCGCCTGTAGAGCGCTTGGAGCTTGATCTCCCACTGCATCTTGGCCATCACTGGTCATCCTGACTTCTGTCCTGCCACTGGACTTCATGACTTTGGAAGAGAGAGTGAGGCTGGTGACTTTGCACAGTTCTGCCTCACTGAAATCCAATTCACACACAAGTCAGCGACAGCATCCCAGGATGTCTTTGGTCCTCTTGAAAGTGAAGGATGACCACCACCAAAGGAAGGGTGGACATGTGCCAGCCAGCCTCCTGCCTCCCCCTGGAGACAATCGGGATTCTTTGGGGACCCCTGGGCCGGCTGTTTCTGGCAAGTTGGAATGAGGGTGGGACTTAACCCCTAATCTAATGCTGGAGTCTGCCTCACAAAAACGCAGCACTGGGATGGTGCTTTGAGGACACAAGGGCAGAGTTGGTGACCGGGCTTGAAAAACCTTGTTCAGGCAGTAGAAGTGGGAAAAAAGGAAGCATGCTCTAGAAAAGCTGGTCCGGTCTTGGACAAAGACAGGAGGCCTCCCTCTCTTGGCCCTGTCCTCGGGCACCTCTGGCTGCAGAACAGCCTCCTAAGAAGGGAACCAGCCTGACCGGTCTAAGCCTCAGGAAGGTCAGTCTGGCCAGTTTATGAAGGCTGAATTGAAAGGGGGGAGCGGCGCTATCCATGTCCAGAAAAAGAACCATGGCGTCTGAATGCGGATCGAAGCCCGCTGTCTGCTCTCCTTTTCTTTTGTTTTTTGTTTCTTCTTTCTCGTGGTTCCTCCCATTGGTTCTAATTCTTCTTTACATCATGACTAATGGGAAAATATGCTTAATATGAATGTATAAGTAGAGCCTATATCAGATTGTGTGCTGTCTTGGGGAGGGGGAGAAAGGTTAAAACTCCAAATCTTATGGAAGTGAATGTTGAAAACTAAAAATAAATTATTTTAAAAAAAGAAAAGAAAGGGGGAAGGGGAGGAGGGCAAGCGGCGAAGACACAGAAGAGGCAATGTTCCAATCAGACCTCTCCCAAAGTGCAACCGACTATCTCAGGAAGTAGTGTGGTCGAGGATGCGGAATCAGGAGGGAAGGGTTTCTGCTCTGGTGTGGGTGGGCAGGGCAGACTGTCCAAGAATTCTCTTAACCTTTTAGGAGAGGCATGCCTACCAGAGAGGGTCCGATGAAAGGAATTTCTCAGCATGCTAAGGAATCTGCTTGAGCCGAAAGCAAACTCAGATTCGTGGGGTACAGATGGGTTTTTATAACTTTTCAGGCCGACTCAGTACACGGCGAAATCAGTAGCATTCTGCAGCAACTTAGAATAGAAAAATAAAGCATTTCATCGGATAGGGAGGTTTGGAAAAAGAGGGGGATTGTGGTTCCTTCCTCCCCACATTAGCCACGGGCATAGGGGTGCATGTGAGGAAGATCGTAGAGGTGTGAGGACTGTTCCAGGAGTCGAGGGTCACAGTGGGCAGTCTATGCCCACTCCACCCCACCTTTGGCACAGAGCAGTAAACTTGCCGGCATTTTAAGGGTTAGTTAGTCCTTTTCACACACTTAAATGGGGGCTGTCCAAAACAGAATTTATCTTTGCCCCAACCTTGACCCTTCTCCCGCCTTCCCTAGTTCCGCCCGGGGGTACTGCCATCTTCCCACTCCCCCACCTGGGGATCATCCTTATTCTGCCCACTTCCCCACCTCCAAATTAGTCCCTAAGTCCTTCGGTAATTTAGAAACAAAGCGACCCCCAACACGCTGCATGGAGCAGAAGCCTGGACAGAGTATTTGCAGTTTGCAGAGCATTGCCTAGCATGATTGTGCCCACACTACAGATGGGGATCAGGTGCTTTGACCAGGGTCTCTGAGCTCAGTTTGGCAAGGTCTAGGAAGCAGCAGACACCCTTAAGTCAAATAGCATTTATTAAGCGCCTATTATGTTCCAGGCACCGTGCCTGGGGGTTCCAATCCTGAGCAAGTCACTTCGCCTCCTTCTACCTCAGTTTCCTCATCTGTAAAATGGGCATAGTAATAGCGCTTTCCTCTCATGGCTAATGTGAGGATTAAATAATTGTAGGGCGCTTCGCCCCACTAGGCGCTATGTAAACACTAGTCATCACCACCAATGTCGTCTGTAAAATAGGGAGAGCAGCGGAGGGCGGGGGATCAAAGGGCCGGCGCTTTGCCAAGACCTGCGCAGTACCGACCTGCGGCTGTGGAGGAGCCGCCTCCTTCGGCCCACGTGACCACACCTCTCGCTCCGGGTTTGGCTCTTCCGGACGAGTGCCAGTGACGCCACCGCGCGGCGCCCGGAAGTGACGAGGAGGGTCCTCAACCCCCGCCCCCCCCTTTACAAGCCGGCCCGTGAGCCTCTGCGCTTTCTCTTTGCAACTCGCGCCGACCATGGGTGAGGAAGCTGGGCCCGTCCGCTGCCATCCATCGCCATCCGTCGCCATCCGTCGCCATCCTTGGGTCGGGGGTCCCGGGCCTGGGCCGAGGGTCTTGGGATGCCAGGGAGGAGGAGGAAGGGCCAGGCTGGGGAGGGAAGAAAGGGCGCGGGGAGCGGGGGCTCGGAATCGGGCCCGGGCTGGGCCTGACCGGAACCGCCTCCGCGTCCGCCCGCAGGGATCTCCCGGGACAACTGGCACAAGCGCCGCAAGACCGGGGGCAAGCGTAAGCCCTACCACAAGAAGCGCAAGTATGAGCTGGGCCGCCCGCCGGCCAACACCAAGGTGAGCCGAGGGGCCCCGGGCCTCCCTCCCCGCCCCCCCCCAGGCCCCTCTCCCACGCCCCGGGGCCGAGCACCCCGAATCTGCTCCTCCACCTCCAGCCAGCACCCCAACCCGCCCCGGGGTCTGAGAACCCCGTGCCTGCCCCGCCCCCACCCCAGCCACATGAGTGATGATCGCCAGAGCCTTAGGGGCCCGAGCCGGGCCGTGTTGGACCCGGGGGCCACCGATGCTGGGGCTGCTTTGTCATAGTTACACTGACACGTGGCCGGGGCGCCCCGACCCCGGGACCCCTTCCTTATACCCCAAATCCCCCCTGACTCGGTCTGTGTCTCCCCCGAGCAGATCGGCCCCCGCCGGATCCACACCGTGCGAGTCCGAGGAGGCAACAAAAAGTACCGGGCGCTGAGGCTGGACGTGGGCAACTTCTCCTGGGGCTCCGAGTGTGAGTGAGCTGGGGACGGGGGCTGGGGGGCGGCCGGGCGCCCTGATGACAACCTTGGTTACTGCTGCAAACACCGAATGCAATGGTGTGGATGCAAACCTTGGAGAACTGAGCGCGAAGGCTGGGACTTGGCCTTTGGGGACGGGCATGGCCTCGGCTTAGGGTGGTCTGAGGGGGCTCCTGAAGGCTGGATCAGCTTTACCAGATCTCTTAAGAAAAGGGCAGGGGGGTTTAACCTGGAAAGATTGGAAGGGGGAGTGGAGGGCTGCCTTTTCTGAGAGAGGTTGATGCCTCTGAGTCTTGCTGGCTTTTCCTCCTCACTTAGGCTGTACCCGAAAAACAAGGATCATTGATGTGGTCTATAATGCATCCAACAATGAGCTGGTCCGGACCAAGACACTGGTGAAGAATTGCATCGTGCTCATCGATAGCACCCCGTACCGTCAGTGGTACGAGTCCCACTATGCCCTGCCCTTGGGCCGGAAGAAGGGAGCCAAGCTGGTATGAGTCCCTTGTGTGTGGGCAGACAAAGGGGCAGGGGGAGGGAGAGAACCAGCCTTCCAGTGAGGAGAACCTTGTCCAGTTCTGCTGCTGATGTCTCAGAGATGACAGCTTTGTGTGCTGAGGAAGGTCTGGGAGGGGGCATGGCACAGTGGCAGCTTAGGACATAGAGCCACTAGCCTGTGGTAAGAGGAGGGGAGGGGGGTCCCCCGGTGCTTCTTGGTGTGGCCGCCTTGGCTTGTGTGCTGGCCCACCCCTTCAGTAGCTGACAGCTTTGGGTGGGCCGTTGGACTTTTTAGACCAGGAGAGGGCCAACATGTTCTAGATGGACTGAAAGAAGCTTTGAGGGGGCATGCTGGGAAATGAAGCAGGGTTAGGGAAGGTCCCTCACAGCTTGGGCCATCTCTGGTTTTAGGATCCCCAGCAGTGGGAGGGACAGCTTCCGAGCTAATCAGTCCATCTCCTCCGTTTGCTCCAGACTCCTGAGGAGGAAGAAATTTTAAATAAAAAGCGGTCAAAGAAGATCCAGAAGAAATATGAGGAACGAAAGAAGAATGCCAAGATCAGCTCACTTCTGGAGGAACAGTTCCAGCAGGGCAAGCTACTTGGTGAGGAGGGAAAGGGGGGAGGGGGAAGATGCTGGGTGGGGGAGTTGCACAGCCAGGACCCTGACCCTCGTGATGATGAGACCCTGTCCAGTTCTGCTGCTGAGTTGGAGTGACGACAGTGGTGTATCTGAAGAGACTGATGTCACAAGTGAGATTTGAAAACACTGACGTGACCTAATCTGATAGCCTGACCTCTTTTCCACAGCCTGCATCGCATCAAGGCCAGGCCAATGTGGCCGAGCAGACGGCTATGTGCTGGAAGGCAAAGAGCTTGAGTTCTACCTAAGAAAGATCAAAGCCCGAAAGGGCAAATAAACCCTAACTTGGACGTTCTCTAATGGAATAAATCCCCAGATTGTTTGCCCTTTGTCCTGTGCTCATTGCTGGGAGGAGGGAAGGGGGTGGGGCTGGAGACTCCAGAACCAGCATCACCTACATGCTGCTGATCTGCTGCATCCTTTGGACTCAACATTGTTGTTTGTTTTTTTGTTTTTGTTTTTTGGCTAGGCAGTAGGGTTAAGTGACTTGCCCAGGGTCACACAGCTAGTAAGTGTTAGTGTCGGAGGCGGGATTTGAACTCAGGACCTTCTGAATGCGGGGCTGGTGCTCTATCCACTGTGGCACTTCACTGCCCCTGGACTCCGCATTGTTAAGTGACCCACTGGCCTTCCCTGTGGCCAGCTGGGCCTCATCACAGTGCAAGAGGAATTCCCCTCCCTACCAAAGGGCCAGGCCTGCTTTTTTAGACTGCCCTTTTTGGACTGGGGGCACATCTGGACGGAGTTCAAGGGAGACTCCTTGGGAGGGAGAGCTGATAGCTGGTCCTTTACTCCTTGGGCAGCCAGTGCCTCTGCAGTGGGGGGGGGGGTCCCTGACCACAGGTGTGGCCACACCTCTACATCCCAGGGGGAAGTGGAGTGGCTTAGGCAGTTAGCCAGTCTGCCTCCTTTTCCTTAATATTTACCTGCCCAGGACTGGTGTGAGGTTGAAATAAGGTAACATACTTTTAGGATAGTGCTGAGCACACACTAGGCATTTTACTAAATCCTCCTCTGCTGACTTTGCTCTTGTTCCCTTTCTACCTCCTGGCTGCCCAGCCTTGGCGGCGGCAGCGTCCAAACTGACCTGTGGGCAGGAATTGGCTGTTTTTAACTTTTAACTTGTGGGACAGTTGGCTGTCTGCATTGGCATTTCCTTGGCAGGTGTTCCTAGGAGGGAGTCTGACCAAGGAGGGGCCTTTCAGCTCCCATCACTATGATGCTGGTGAGACTTACCTTGATAATGTCTTTTCCTTCTACCACTCTCCTTCACCCCTCACCCTCGTGATGAAGTAGCCTTAGTCCTTACCCAGTCAAGCTCTGCTTGTTCAAGTGAGCCTGATCCATCCCATCCCCACCATGTTGCCCTTTGTTATCCCCACTCACTTACCTTCAGTCTCCCAACTACTAGCTCCTTCGAGAGTACTTAGAAGCGTGTTCTTGGCTTGCCCCATCCTCAAACCCATGTCTGCTAGCTGTTCTGAGGCTCCAGTGCCTTTTATGACTGAACTTGAAGCCATAGGCAATGAATGCTGCCACTTTCTCCATACTCAACCCTGTTATAATCTGGCTTCTGCCCTAATCTAACCAAAATTGCCCTCTGAAGTTACCAGTGATCACCTAATTACCAACTTCAAAGGTCTCAATCCTCATTCTTCTTGACCTCTGCAGCCTTCGATGCTGTCCATCACCATCTTCTTAATATTCTTTCCTCTAGGATTTTGGGACACCATTCTGCTCCTACCTAACAGATCACTGCTCAGTCTCGCTTGCTGGATTCTCATCCAGGTCACAGCCTTACTATAGGTCTCCCACAGGGTTCTCCCTCCTCTATACCAATTCAAAAGTAGCTCGCATGGACTCAGTTATCTCTGCTGATGATTCTCTCAGCTACTTATCCTGCCCTAACCTCTTCCTGACCTCTAGCCTCTAATCTCCAACTGCCTTCTGAATATCTCAAATTGAGTGTTCAGTAGGCATCTTAACGTGTTCAAAACCAAACTCATCCTTTCTCCATAAACCCTTCCAAACTTCCCTGTTACTACCAAGGGGAATGTGCTAGGCTGTGCTAAGCACTTTTTTTAAACTAATACTTTATTTGGTCCTTACAACAAACCTGGGAGGTAGAAGCAATCCTCTCACAGTTGAGGAAACTAAGGCAAATAGGATGAGTGATTTGCCCAGGGTCAAATAGCCACTAAATCTCTCAGGCTGTACTTTTGAACTCCCTTCTACCTGTCCTGACTCCAGGCTCAGCACTGTATCCACTTCCAGCCTAGGAGTCTTCCTGAACAACTGCTCACTCTCTCACCCTGTATGTCCCGCCAGGGCCTATGAATTCTACCTTTGTAAGGCCTCACGTACACCTTTTTCTCCCTGCAACTACCCTCATACAGGCCTCATCTCTTCATGCCCGAACTGCTGGTGACTTCCTGCCACAAACCTCTCCCTGCTCCAATCCAGCTACCAAAAGCAAAAGTTATATGTCACACACACCCGCATTCAATAAACCTCAGTGGCTCCCTATCACTTCCAGAGTCGGATACAAAATTCTCTGGTATTCAGAGTCCTCCATAACCCAGTCTCCTACCTGTCTAGCCTTCTTAGACCTGACTCCCGAACACGTACTCTTCCATCCAGTAATACTGGCTCCTTCCTGTTTCACCTACAAGACCTTCCATCTCAGCCTTACACCTATTGACTTTTCTTGGTCCAGGGTTGGGGAATCTGTGGCCTTGAGGCCACATGTGGCCCTCTAGGGCCTCCAGTGCGGCCCTTTGACTGAATCCAAACTTCCCTGAATGAGTCCTCTTAATAAAAGGATTTGTTCTGTAAAACGGTCTCAGTCAAAAGGCTGCATCCAAGGATCTAGGAAGCCACAGATTCCCCACCCTGCTTGGTCTCTACCAAAATCCCACCTACTTTCTCAACCCCTGAATTCCAGTGCCTTGCCTCTATTATTTCCTATTTATCCTGTACAGAGTTGATTCACCTCTCTCACTCCATTGAGATCTCTTCAATCAGTTAGCAAGTGGGTGTTTACCCTCTCCAGGCTGCAATTCTGACTCTCACCTACACAGGACCGCCTCCGCTATGCCATAGAAACTTCTTCCTTCTGGAAGCTCAGACCAGACATCGGAAGTACCGTCCTTCCCTGGGGACTCCCTTTCTAATTGGTTAGCTCCTCCCAGAACCTCCAATTTAAGGAAGAGGTCCAGGATGTCTTCTCTCTCCAGGCAGCATTACTATCACAGGACTCTTCCATAGCCCCAAGCCACACATCATCTTCCCTTCCTTATATGAGTTGTCTCACGTTCCCCAACATAACCCCCAAGTGTAAGCTTGTTGAGAGCGGGATTGGCTTTCGACTTCTGTTTGTATTCCCAGCGCTTTGCACCGTGCCTAGCACCACCGTAAGCACTTAAATGCTTGTTGAGGGATCATCCTTAGAGTAGCCTTGAATACAATGCCTCACTTTCCTCATCTGGAAAATAGGGACGATACAGAACACCTGCTTGGAAGGAATGATGGAAAAGCCCCTCTTGGTACGTGAACTTCTGGTTGGATTTAGGAGCACACGGAGATCTTTCTATGGACCTCTCCGGGCCATGTGATTTGGGGGGGGTGCCAATTGGGGTTAAGTGATTTGCCCAGGGTCACCCAGGTAGTAACAAGTGTTTGGTCTGAGGCCGGATTTGAACTCAAGTCCTCCTGACTTCAGGGCCGATGTTCTATCCACTTCGCCACCTAGCTGCCCCTGGGCCATGTGATTTCAAGGGGAGAAGGGAGTTCCCCTTTTGTGCTTGTATGTCCATTCCTAGCCCGTGCCCTTCGCCAAATAAATGCTTATTGCACCATAGCCTCAGATCTGCGTATCCAGCCTCAGTCTCTCTCACTGGCGCCTTAAGGTCACATTATTCACCTTCGTGTTTCCCAATTCTCCCAGGGCCTGTATCTGTCCCATTTTCAGGGTCCTCCTTGGCCCTTGCGTTACCAAAGCCTCGGGACTCCTCCGTCTTCCGGCAGTCCCAGGACTAGACCCCAAAAATACTGAACCAACGTGGCCCCATGGGGAGCAGCACTGGATTTGGGGGAGCACATCCCACTTTTGGATATTTGGTGATTTGGGCAAGTCTCTTTAGCTCCTTTGTGTATAGATCAAGGGGCTTGGACCCCGTGACTCCCGACCTCCCTTCCAGCTCAAGACGTAAGAATGTGTAGTCCCTTTCTGGGCTGGTTTCCTCCTCTAAAATAAGAATGGACCCGATGGCCTCCGAAATGATGTCCTTCCAGTACTGAATCTTTGCTTCTCTGACTGCCACAATAGGCTCGCTGGGGCTCACTATCCCCACCCCCACCCCTACCCGTCCAGGCTATCCTGGGCAGGTTCCCCCAAGACCCTGGAATACACACTGTCAGAAGGGGCTGCCCGAACACACTTTCTCCCTCGCAGGTTTCATGGTCCTTGGCTTCAAAGGACAACACGCCGCCCGAGGGCAAGTCCCCCCCCCCCCACAAATACACACACATACACGCATACACACCTAAGGCGTTGGTGGGGGAATAAGGGAACCTTTATTGAAGGGTCCAGGCTAACTGGAAGTCCTTAGGCCACAGCCAGTACAAGTCCGTGAATGGGGTGGGTGGTCTGACGCACTTGGGGCCTCGGGGTGGACTAAGACAACGGGGAGGGGGCTAAGGGGTGGGCCTGGCCTCACTGCTAGGAGCGACCTTCTCCTCTTCCTCCTCCTCCTGGGAGCCCGCGTCCGGACTTGGGGCCTCCGGAGCCTCCTCGTCTATGCGGGCTGCCGGCACAGGCAGGAGCCGGCCCAGGCGCATACGTCCCGGGACCGGTGTGGCTGCCTGGGCGGTCTGGAGGCGGGACGGCATCAGAGGGGTGCGCGGGACCCGCAGGCTGATGGCCGGAGACGGGGCGGAGGCTCCCAGGAAGCGGCCGAGCAGCGGCGTCCGTGCCCACGCCGGACTAGAAGACCTCGAGAGAGCCCCAGCCTCTTTCTCCATCTCCGCCTCTGACTGCGCCAGCTCCTCCGACATACTGCAGGTGGAGGGGAGGGGGAGCGGGAAAGGAGGGCTGGACGTGAGCAGGCGGCAGGCCACGCCCATCACCTGGCTCCAGCCTGCCCGACCACGCCCATCCAATGCCCCTATAAGCACTGACCACGCCCCTCTTAGCCAGACACCCGGGCCCCTAGCTGTCTGCGCCCCTCCTTCCGACCTCCACCTTCCCAGGCCCTGCCTATGCCCCTTTCCTCGGCCCTGCCGGGACACCCCACCCCTCGCCGTTCTCCTTGGGCACTAACCGCAGGTTAAAAGTGGAACCCATGAAAGAGGGTCGCAGGCTGTCGGCCGCCGAAGCCACAGTGTAGGGGGGTTGAGCAGCTGCTTCGCCCCAGTAGCGGTCCCGGCCCATAGGGGGCAAGTCCCCATACATGTCATCCACAGACAGCAGTGACACCTGCGGGAATGAGGATTAGACACTGAGAGACACAACCTTAGGACCAATATGTGGTGATCCTTCCCAGTCCCCACCCACCCAGGGCTCGAGGTGGGAGCAGAAACCGAGGCCACCTCCAAACCTTGTACAAATGGGGAAAATGAGGCAGTCCAGAGAGGCTAGGGGCTGGAGAGAAGGAAGCCTCCAACTGAGGTCCCTGACATCCTTTGAGCTGCGACTGGCTGAATCTGGTTTCAATCTCTGAATCTTGGCCCGAAAGAAGCCCTCCACACACAGCCAGGGTGGGCAGCGCATGCGTGGGCCCCTCAGTTCTCCTTAGAAAGCCAGCCTCAGGCTTGGTGCATTCTGTGGCCTACAGCTATAGGCTCCACTCCAGACTGGTCCTCAGGTAACCCTCCCCATAAACAGCTTCACCTCCCCACCACCCCACACACTCCCAGCTCCTGCCTGTCTTTGGAGTGGGACCACAAGACCCGCTGTATTACCCCTATCCAGGCCTCCTCCCTGGATGCTCACTGTCTGTGACCTTGCCCAAGCATTTTCTCCTCTTCATCCTCAGTTTCCTCTTCTGTCAAATAGGGAGAGTAATCCTTGCCTGACCAACTTCTTCTTCCTTTTTCCTTTTTTTTTTTTTTGCTTCTTGGTGAGGCAGTCAGGGTTAAGTGATTTGCCCAGGGTCACACAGCTAGTGTCAAGTGTCTGAGGCTGGATTTTAATTCAGGTCCTCCTGACTCCAAGGCCAGAGCTCTCTCTACTACACCACCTAGCTGCGCCTGGCCAGCTTCTTAGGGTCGATGGAGGGAGCACCTCCATTATGAGATAGAGGTGTCCAGGAAGCTTCTAGACAAGGAACCCTGAGTCACCCTCTGTCAGCTTGGAACTCTCAATGTGCTGGGCTCACTATTCTACTGTGGCCCTAACTGCAACCTCCCTCGAGGGGCTGTAACTCTTTGGGGACCACACCTGGTTCCATAGTCTGACTACAAGCCCCCTTATCGCCTGGCCTGAGAGGTCTTGATCTCTGCCAATACTGTCCAGCACACATGTGCACCTCGCCCCAGTGTAGACCAGCACAGGGCCCTACTGGAGCGAGCAGTAAATGTGAATTGAACTTTATCTAATTCAGGTCTTTATGGTATCTGCCCCTTTCCCCAGCAGAAGGTAAGCTCCCCAATGCTTTGTGCAAAAGAATACAGCAGTTTCCCAGGGTGCTGCCCAAGTCCCTGGACAGTTGCCCTGGGGAGCTCTCTCAAGGCCCACCTGCAGGTTTCTATCAATGAGCTGGTTGGTTTCAAAGTCATCATCATCCTCCCCAAAAGGGTTGATGATTTGTTCAGCCACCTGTAGGGGGAAAGGAGAAGTTATTTGTCCCTGGCACTCACTAACTGATTCCCTTCCCCAGGGGAAACCTTGAGGCCAAAGGGCTCCCTTGGGCACAGAGCCACACTGCCTACCCTCCCAGCCCTTTTGGTACCCACCTTAAGCCAGCCAGCATAGAAGAAGAATTGTAGAAGGGTGGTGAGTGGCACATACAGATCCAGATCCCCCAGGGGCCCCTCTTGGCCTTTCAAGGGGGGCTTAGGATCCTCCAGGAACTGACGTCCAATGATACAAAAAGCAAAGAAGGAATAGACAGCAATGGTCACCACCTGGCAAGGCAGAGACATGAAGAAAGGAAGCTGGAGAGACTGGCTTTGGAGTCAGGGAATGGGGCTTCTGGGCCTGGTTCTGGCCTCTGCTGCAATGGTGACCCCGGGCAGGTGAGAGCTTGAGGGAACTCTGCCTTCTGAGCAGGCTTTTAATTTCCAACGTGAAAGGAAGAGCTTGGCATTCCCCCCTATGAGGAAACAGGCTCAGAGAGATTAGACTTCTGCTGGGCCCCAAGAGGCAGAACCTACAGCAAGGTGAAAGGCAGTGGGGTGGGGACATAGAAAGGTAGAGGTGGGCCAGGGGTCAGAAAAGCTTCCTTCCTAACAATTCAAGCTGCCTCCGTGTATCATAGAATGCTTTGAGGGGGGCAGAGTGAGCTCCCCATAACTATAGGTAAGCAAGCAGCTGTGAATGCCCACAGGTCAGGGATGCTGTTTTAGATGCGAGGCTCCTTGTGTAGGTATTGGCTAAAGGAGAGCCCTCTGACATCCCTGGCAGCTTGGAAGGCATCTAGCCTCTTTCCAAGCAGCACAGGGAAGGCTTCTCCCCCAGAAGCGAGCCCAGCACCCGAGTCTCCTGACTCTCCATGAAAGGGTCGGGGGTGAGAAGTGAAGTTGTGCTGTGAAGGAGCCCCAGGGATGGCATCATGGATCACTGTCCCTAGAGATCTGGGAGCTTCTTCCAAGGCTCTCAGGCCGTTCCTGCAAACCCAGTTCTGGGAAGCAGCCGTGGGAGAAGGCAGCTTTGGGAAGGATCATGGCACCCCAGCACATAACACATGTGCTTTCTTCCCATACAGCTCAGGGCTGATCGCACCCATCCCTCGCTCCCCAGTGACCCACCATGGATCTGCTCCCAGGGCTTATCTCTGGAGCCTTCACTCTGACAAACATTGATGTAACACCTGCCCTATGCAAGGAATAAGGAACAACCCAGAGCTTCCCCTTCCTGACCCTGTTCCATCTCAGTTTGAGGTTGACCAGGAGGAACTGGAATGGGAGGGTGGGGCCGTGGGGGAGTAGCCTGGTCTCAGGATTTGCAGGATGGCTGGCCGGGTGACTCAGAGGCTGATAGGGCAGTGGACAGAAGGTGAACACTTAGGTGGGAGCCAGGGAGGTAGACAGGGACCTGGGCACCAGGAGGGGAAAGGTAGCGAGTGTGGCCTCAAAGCTCCTCTGGGTAAAAGAATCAAGCTCACATATTCTAGCTGGCACTCAAGGCTCTCTGACCGTGTACCATCCTACCTTTCCAGTTCCACTTTTCTTCTGTTTGTTCCTTCCACACTTGGGCACTGGTACTCCCCAATTCATTTTTCCATATTTCTTAGCTGCCTTGCCTGCTCATCCCTCTAAGCCTGCTTCAAATACCACTTCCTCCAAGAAGACCACCCAGATCACCTGGCTTGATAAAGGGCTCAGCCTCTCCCAAACCACAAAGGCTGTTCTGCTTGTCCCTCTCTGCTGTAGTTAGCCTGGAAGAGGGTATATCACAGCTCTCTGTGCTACGGTCTTATCCCCCTCCCAGGCCCAGAGCTCCTGGAGGGGAAGGGCCAAGTCTTGGCTAGATTCTGTGACTCCCGAGCTTAAGGCTCTGCCCACTGTAGGTGCTTCATGTGTGCTTGTCAGATTGCCCCGTGGGGGTGGTGTTACCTGAGTGTAGACCAGGGGGAAGCTGATCCAGTCATAGTGGAAGAGGAGGCTGCACTTGCCTCTGTATTGGTTCAGCTCCTAGGCAGAGGGCCAAGGAGGGGAGGTAAGCAAGGGTGGGAAGAAGGCAGGAAGAGTTCTCTGGGTTGGGTGGGTCTGTCCTAGGGCTCCTAGGGGCATGTGGCCAGGGAGAATGATTAGAAAAGCTTCAGGTCACTCCTGGGGAACAGCAGCCACTAGGCTCTACCTTAGCAGCAAGACCCAAGGCAGTCTTATGGAAGGGTTAGGTGGGTACAGGGCTAGTGAAGGGGGTGGGGAGGGGAGTCAGCAGCAAGGGGAGGAGTGCAGGGGCTGGGGCCAAGGGGCCCATCGACCTGAGCTGCACTCACCTCCAAGAGAAGCCCAAAGGCAATGTCATCCCGGACCCGGCCCTCTCTTCGAGCCTGGGCAGCCAAGTTGGTGAACCAGACACAAGGAACCCAGTATTTGTTGAAGTCGGAGTGCAGGCTCTCAAATTTCTGCTTCTCCTCCTGGGACATGAAGCCTACAGAGATCCGGTGGTCTCCTTCCTGCCTCTTCTTCCCTGACACATTCAGCCCTAACCTCCCATCCCATCTTGCCCCTATCCACTTCCTCCCCTATTGGACCCAAGGGCAGGGAGCGGAGGGGGAGAGGGATCCCAATCTAGAGATGAAAGGGACTTCAGAGGACATCCAATGCCCTCATTCTGCAGGTGAGGGAAACTGAGGCCCAGAGCCAGGAAATGCATCTGGGTTCTGTGACTCCGAATTCCATCTTCTTTCCACTTCGGAACTCTGCCCCACCCCATCCACCTGAGTGGCTGACCAGGGACCACCTAGGAGCCCCTGCACAGGAATCCGGAGGGAAGCCCTTGATTTTAACCCGAAGTTCTGGCTTCTGAACAGCCCAGAAGAGGTTGCTCAGCCCACCCCTAAGCCTGACCTTGCCTGCCCTGGTTCTGGGCTTGTGTCTGGCCCTCCCACCCCCAGACCTGGGCCTGGCCCGGGCTCAGCACCTGCTTCCACTACGTGTTCTATGGTGGGGAAGCGCCGGAGCACTCGCGTGCTGACCGAGCGCAGCACCAGCACTGAAGACAGGTTGGCGTAGCGCAGCAAAGTCCGGCGCAGAGTGCGTCCGCGCTCGTCGTCCCCGTGCACTGTGGCTGTCACCACGCACATGAGGCGGTCTGGCAACGGGATGCTCCTGTACTGGGCCCACCAACGATTCACCACCTGAGTCACGTAGAAACCTACGGGATTGGGGAGGACAGGCAGAGGCTGGGATGCTGGGGCTTCGAGAGCCCCAGGGGCTGAAAGGCATGGGAGTGAGGGAGGGCTCAGAGGTCCCCTCGGGACTAAGGTTCCCTGCCTGATCATTCTCCGCCGTCCTGGACCACCGCAAGGCAGGAAGAGGGCCTGCCGGGCCGAGAATGGGCAGGGAGGACCTTGGACAGAGACCTTGGCGCACAACTCTACCCTACCCCTTCTCTCGGAATGGGAAATCTCGGGCACTCGCCCAAGGATACCAGCGAACCCGGAGCGGAACTGGGACTTGAACGAAGGCCCCAGAGGAGGATGTCTCAAGAATAAGGAATGGGGGTGGGAAGTAGCCTCTTCTTTCTGACCCTGGACTTTCTGACGCTGGACTCCCTGTGTGGACCACACAGGGAGGTGTGGCTCACTTCCTCCTGGAGTGGTTCAGGTTGGATTGGGTAATGGTTAACGTCAAAGTGGCGTTCCCACGGGGAGGGGCCCCGTGTTTAGAAAGGCCACCAGGAGGAGAAGGGTCCTAGCGGGAGATTAGGGCTGGGAGGAGGAGTGCTCTGTTGGGAGCAGGCCTTGATGGAACTGACGGGCAGCTAGGCTGGAGAGCCTTACCCAGAACGAACGACATAGGGATGAGGTCCGCAGAGCGGTTGCAGTACCGAGCCACTTGAGCATAGATGCGCTTCTGTTCCGGGGATAGCAGAATCCTGCGTGACAATCCATTAGAGGGGCAAGACTGGGGGGGGCGGGGAAGGGAAGGGGTCGTAGGACGCACCAGGACCTTCCCGACTGAAGAGCTGAGACCCTGACAACCTCTTGAATTCTGAGAACCCCCATCCCTTCTGAGGTCCCTAGAGATCCCTGTCTCCCACTGAAGCTCCCCTCCCCATGGAGTTCCCCTATATGACCACCTCCCTGAGCATCCCCCTGAAATCCCCCTCCTCCTGAGTGCCCCTCCTCAGAGTTCCCTTCTCTTCAGCTCCCCTTAATCCTTGGTGGAACCCCACCTGCCCCCTGCACCCCTCCCCACATCAAGACCCCACCGATAGGTGAGGCTGAGAATCCCATAGAGACCCAGGAACACCAGTAGCTCCTTGTATAGCAACTTGTAAATGCTCCCCCGCCAGCGGAACAGGAGTGCTGAGAAGCCCCCAAAGCGGGCATTGGCCACACGAAGAGTGTAGGACACAGTCATTAAGTCTGCAGAGAAACAGGCACCAGCAACTCAGAGAGACATGTCTGTCCCAGGCAGACCTCCTCCCCTTCTTTCCAGCAGGCAGCTCCCCATCAGATGTATGTGGGAGTGGGGAGGCTTGCACAGGGTTAAATCCTGGGGCTCTTCACCTTCCAGGCCCTACCTGCCTTGGTTCCAGCCTGTGCAGAGAGCGGAAGAACTGGAGGTGTGGCCCAGACCCCTTAAATAGCTGCCCTGGGGCCCATAAAGCCAGAATGGATTGAAGCTGTCATGGGCTATCTTCCCCACCCAAGGACTGGGAACTGGGCCAGACATTCCCACCAGACAAGATGAGCCTAGTGAGCAGAAGCCCAGGGCCAGCTCTATGCTTGTGGAGCCAACATTTGACAACCCACCGTGGCACTTGACAGTTTAGCAAAAAATTCCTCTCTGAGCATCTGAATGAACTCTCCCAAGAGAGAAAGCAGAGGATGCCTCTTCCCTGGATGAGAACTGATGCCCAGTCAGTCTGTTAGTCAGTTGACATGCATTTATTAATGATTCTGACACCTTTAGGCTCTTAAGAGACACTGGACTCAGAAGATCTGTGCCAAAGGAGGGGCTCCTATGAACATGCATATTCCAGTGTCTGAGTAATTGGCAGGTTTGTGAATTGTGAAGAGCTTTGTAAACTTGGAAGCCCCTTGAAATGACTTGCCTTGGGAATGATGAAAGGGTCTCTGAGCAGTTGTAGATGGAAGGGCAAGTGTGTAAAGGCACTGACTGCTGGTGGCCCTGTCCCCTCCCCCTCCCTCTACCCTCTCCCTGTCCTCCTCCCTTTTTCCAGTACCGAGGGCATGCCTTATTCCTACCCCCGACCCCAAGAAACCCTTGAATCGGCAGTGCCAGTCATGAGTCACAGGGGAATAGGGATCTCCCCACACTCAGGCTGGATATTCATCCTAGAAATGGCCCAGAATACGGATGGTCACGGGGACCTTCTCCTCAGGCCTAGGTGCCTCCCTCCCAGCCTTATCTCATGCCTTATCTATACTTTTATCTCTCCTGTCTTTCAAACCTGACTGAGGAAGTAGATCCTGGGCCCACCCAGACCTGTAAATCACCCTGGACTCCAAGACCTGCCAGCCTTCCCCAAGGTTAGCTGCCAGGTTTCTCTTCAGTGTCTCTCTCCATCCGACTCTTCTCCATTTCTGTCGCCTCTATTTCCATCGCTCTCCCTGCCTCTGTCCTTCTGCTGTCTCTTCTCTACCTCTGTCTTGGTCTCTCTTCTCCATCTTGTCTCTATCTTTCCATCCCTCCATCTCCTCTCAATATATCATCTTTTCATAGACAAAGTATCCATGGACTGAGCACTCACCCCCTGTCCTCTGGATAGTCCTCTCTCCAAGTAGAATATGAGCTTCTTCACTGCAGGGATTATTTAATTTATTATCTTAGCACCTCCATCCAAACAAATGGAATGGGTTAGGAGGATGAAAGGGGAGAGCAGAGGATGCACAAGATGGATGGGACCTGTGATTTCACTGGTGTGACTTCTGGCTAGCAAAGCAGATGGATGCCTCTGCTAACTGTGGTCTCAGAGAGCTGTCCAGGGCATATAGGTTTAGTGACATGCCAGGGTCCCTTCACCAGTATGTGTCAGAGGCAGGCCATGAATTCAAGTCTCTTTGACATTGGGTTCAATTCTCTAGTTTCTGCCAAATACATCATAGTGTGATGATTAAAAAATTCTGAGAGACATAGTTTCTGGGTAATTTTATAATTTTATTTAAGACCAACACATTATTAATAAAAGGATGATCATTTAGCCATCTCTCTTAGACCAAAGACAATCATGGTGGCTGGCTCACCCTTCATATACTCTTCAAAGAACGGGTGTTCAATGAGGGTCTGAGAGTGACACCCTTGGACAGAGAGACTTATTTCTAGACCCAGATCACCCCCAGCCATGAGCAATCTATTCAAAGAATTTATGCCCCATCCGAGCCTGAGAAGAACACAATGGCTACACCACCTGGGTGAGATCTTGAACAAAAAAGTTAGTCTGATCTCATTATCAGCAATGTCCTTCAGGAGACTGAATTTTTTAAAATCAGGACTTTAGAAAGAGGGGAGAACTCCAGATCTCCCCAAACGACTGGTTATTAATAATCATTTCTCTCGGTAGGCACTTAATCAGTGGTTATTGAATTGGTTGGATGAGTCTTCCTCTCTCTTCCCCTTTCTCTGTATCTCTCCTTTCCTATGTATCTATTTGACCTGCTTTCTACCTTCAGATGCCTCTCCAGCCATCTGCCCCGTCCATACACAAATTGCAAAGTGTGAGTAAAAAGCAAAATGATCTGAAGCTTTTGAGCAGTTGGAGGCCATGGTTAGACCTACACTTTAGGAAAAAATCACGTTGGCAGCTGAGTGGAAGACATTTCATGAATTAGAGGTTGGAGGCAGAGAGACCATATTAGGTGGCTGTTAGAATAGTTAAGGACAAAAATAATGCTGACGTGAGCTAAGGTGATGGCAGCTGTGTGAGTGGGGAGAAGGGAATGGATAGGAGAAAGGAGAGGTCTTGTGGAGGCAGAAATGACCAGATATGGAAACTGATTGGATGTTGGGGTGAGGGAAAGGAATGAATAAAATTACGGTTAAAGTGAGAAACTGAATTAGGGATAGAAGCAAGGATTCTAAAGAGAGAAAGAAATGCACTTCAGTAGATTTGACATTGGTTGATCGGCCAAACCCAGCAGCAAGATGGTGCAGCGGATAGAGTGCCGGGTCTGAAGTCAGGAAAAGTTATCTTCCTGAGTTCAAATCTAGCCTCAGATACTTACTAGCAGTATGACTCTGGGCAAGTCACTTAACCCTGTTTGCCTCAGTTTCCTCATGCGTAAAATGAGCTGAAGAAGGAAATGGTAAATCACTGCAGGCTTTTGGCCAAGAAGACCCCAAGTGGGGTCACAAAGGGTCAGATTCCACTGAGCAACGACCAAAGAGTGTTCATTAATTCCAAGTCCAATGTTTACTTGGAATGAAGTTTCCAGTGGAGTACCCTAGGGATCTGTGTTTAATCCTATTTCATTTAATATCTTCACCCGAGATTTGGCTAAAGGTATTTATGATATACTTCTCAAACTTGCAGACAGAACCAAGCTGAGAGGAATAACTAACATGCTGGATGACAGTTAGGAATTAAAAAGATCTTAAGAGGTTAAAACAGAAGTTCCCAAACTTATTCAGCCTACTGTGCTCCCTTTAAAAAAAAAATTATTCAGTGCCCCCCTGGAAATCTACATTCTTTAACCCTTTAATATTTTAAAAATTTGCATCATTTCAAAAAATATATAATTTTTAAATGATGCATATTAAATTTAATAATTTATTGTAAATTTATGGGTTTTTTCCTGCATGGAAATTTTGATGACACAATATTGCATCGTGTAATCATATAGTATCATATAGTAAACAAGTCATTACAGACACATGTTCCTGCAGATGCATGCTGGACTTCCCGACAATGCAACGTTTCCTGACCCCATTTGGGGTTTTCTTGGCAAAGATCCTGGAGTGATATGCCCTTTCTTTGTCCAGCTCATTTTACAGACGAGGAAACTGAGGCAAAGAAGGTCAAGTGACTTGCTAAGGGTTATGCAGCTAGTTAAGTGACTTGAGGCTGGAGTTGAACTCAGGTCTTCCTGACTCTAGGCCCAGCACTCAATCCATTGCACCGCTAGCTGCCCTAAAGTTGCAATCTATAGGATTCATAGTTCACACACACACACTCACACACACACACACACACACACGTGCAAACTTGCCAGCTCTGGAAGCAGTCAAGGTAATTCATGCAGGAAGCAGCTTTATAGAGTGTGATGGTCTCTATCAGAAGGCAACAGTTTGAGGAGGGAATTTCTCTCCTCTTCCCCAATCAGCCACGTCATCTTGTCCCACACGAAACACAGCATTCTGCTGGAAGCAGAGAGAGATGGAAGTGGCGTTCTGTTTGGAAATTAAGGTAAACTGAGAGACAAGCCCAGTCAGGGTATTAGTTAACCAATAAATTGAGTGGGTGACTTCTCTCAATGACCAAGACACTGAGTGGGGGTCTTTTATAACAATTAGAAAAATGACTGAGCAAAATCTCCAGCACTAGTAAGTGTGTCTTCTTCTGATTGACCTGACATTACATTATGACAATCCTGGTTGGTAGATATTTTAATGAGGAAGTGGGTTAAGAGTCAACTCAGTTCCTCCTCCTTACTTCCTTACTGGACTATGGGATTACTTCTCCAGTGACAGAATTAGTCTGCAAACATGGGTATAGTCTGCAATAGGGCTTTGAGTGAATCAACTTGAATTTGAGTTAAGTGGGTAGTGGGTGAGGTTACAAAGGTATACAAGGATAGAGGTTCAATTCACAACAGAATTGATTCCTGAGTTTCTCCAGGTGTAGGAGAGAATTAAACCCATGCCAGTTTAAGTCTTTAAAATAGTATTAAAATAAATTTTCAATTTTGCAGTGGCTATGGGGAAAATGGCTGTAGAGAACAGAATTAACTTTGGATTCAAGAAAAAAGCAGCCGCGGCATTTGGGAGTTGGGTTCTGGAAAGGACAGACTCTTAGAACCCCCTTAACAAAAGATGCTGTACCCAGGAAGGAAAAGGAAAAGGACATTGGGCCCTGCACTATTGTACACTCTGGTTGCTTTGGCCACATATGATCCCAACATGATTTTTTTTAATTTTGATTTATCAACAATCATTTCCTTAAGCTTTTGAGTTTAAAATTTTTCTCCCCATCCCTCCTCCCCTCCCTCCTCTCCCCAAGACTGAAGGCAATGTGATATAGCTTTTACATATACATTCCTATTAAACATATTTTCACATTAGTCATGTTGTAAGGAAGAATTAGAACCAATAGGAGGAACCACAAGAAACAGGAAACAAAACACAACAGAAGAAAAAAAGAGCAAATAGTATGCTTCGATCTGCATTCTAACTCCATAGTTCTTTCTTTGGACATGGATAGCATTTTCCATCATGAGATTTTGGAGATGTCTTAGATCCTTGTATTGCTGAAAGGGCTAAGTCTCTCAAAGTCATCGTGAAATGTGGCAGTTACTGTGTACTGTGTTCTCCTGGTTCTGCTCATTTCACTCAGCATCAATCCATACAAGTCTTTCCAGGTTTTTCTGAAGTCAGCCTGCTCATCATTTCTTATAGCACAATAGTATTCCATTACATTCATATACCACAACTTGTTCAGCCATTCCCCAATTGATGGGTATTCCCTCAATTTCCAATTCTTTGCCACCACAAAAAGAGCTGCTATAAGTATTTTTGTACATGTGGGTCCTTTTCCCATTTGTATGATCTCTCTGGGATACAGCCCTAGAAGTGCTATTGCTAGGTCAAAGGGTATGCACATTTTTATAGCTATTTGGGCATAGTTCCAAATTGCTCTCCAAAACGGCTGGATCAGTCAGATCTAAATAATTGGAAAAACATCAGTTGCTCATGGGTAGGCCGAGATAATATAATAAAAATGACAATTCTACTTAAGCTAATTTACTTATTCAGTGCCATACTAATCAAATTACCAAAAAATTATTTTATAGAGCTAGAAAAAATAACAAAATTCATTTGGAAAAACAAAAGATCCAGAATATCAAGGGAACTAATGAGAAGAAATGCAGGGGAAGGTGGCCTGGCTCTTCCAGATCTTAAATTGTATTGTAAAGCAGCAATCATCAAAACTGCTTGGTACTGGCTAAGAAATAGAGTGGTGGATCAGTGGAATAGGTTAAGTATGCAAGACATAGTAGTTAATGACTATAGTAATCTAGTATTTGATAAACCCAACGACCCCCACTTCTGGGATAAGAACTCACTATTTGACAAAAACTGCTGGGAAAACTAGAAAAGAGTATGGCTGAAACTAGGCACAGACCAAAATCGCACACCATATACCAAAATAAAGTCAAAATGGGTTCATGATTTAGATATAAAGGCTGATACTATAAGCAAACTGGAAGAGCAAGGAATAGTTTACCTTTCAGATCTATGAAGAAGGGAAGAATTTATGACCAAACAGGAGATAGAGAACATTATGAAACGCAAAATGGATAATTGTGATTACATCAAAATGGTTGGGTCATTTCACAACTCCACCAACAATGCATTAGTGTTCTAATTTTCCCACATCTCCAATATTTATCATTTTCCCGTTTTGTCATGTTGGCCACTATTGACTGAATAGTAAAGGTACACACACTGGTGGGAGCTCAGGAGTGAAGTCTTAGGACTTCAGACCAGAGGATTACTTCATGAACCTTGAAGTACCTGCAAAACTGGGATGTTCTGGTAAATGGGTTTTTTTAATTTTTATTTTTAGGCAATTGGGGTTAAGTGACGTGCTCAGGGTTACACAGCTAGTGTCAAGTGTTTGGTCTGAGGCCGGATTTGAACTCAGGTCCTCCTGACTCTAAGGCCTGTGCTCTATCCACTGCGCCACCTAGCTGCCTCACTTGGTAAATGTTTAACAACTGGATTTGTGGGGCTAGGGGAGAATGTTCAAGGGCAACATTCTAAAGTCTAATCTGCATTATTCACATTGTTTCATCATTTTCTTGAATCTAGACATTCAACTTAAACAATCAACCAAGCTGTTTTGTAGTGTTTGCTGATTTCTGAAGCGTAAAGCCTCACACAGAAAATTTAGACTCAGCTTTTTTGAGTAGCAGCTGACTTCCAGCACACCCATACTTGTATTACTGGGGACTCGGTCTGAAAACCTGTGAGTTCTGAAGTGAGGAGGAGATAGACCCAGAAAAGTCCTTACATAGGGATCTATTAAAAGAACTAGGTATAGGGGCAGCTGGGTGGCGCAGTGGATAGAGCTCTGGCCTTGGAGTCAGGAGGACCTGAGTTCAAATCCGACCTCGGACAATTGACGCTAGCTGTGTGACTCTGGGCAAGTCGCTTAATCCTGATTGCCTCACCAAAAAGCAAAAAGCAAAAAAAAAAAAAAAAAAGAACCAGAAGACTCAAGTAAGAGAGGGGGGCATCATGGCATCCTTCATATCTGTCATAGAGAAGAGATCTGGCTTATTCTATTTGACCCAAGAGGGCAGAACCAGAAACAAAGAGGTTAAATAGAAAGAGGCAGATGTAAGCTTAATATCAGGGGAGAAACTTCCTAACCATGAAAGCTGTTCAAAACTCAGAGAGGTGGTAGGCCTTTGGTAGTGGTAGGAGGCCTTCAAGCAGAGACCGGAAAGTATCTGTGTTTGGTGTCCTGTAAAGGGGATTCCTATTTGGGTCTTTGTTCCCCAAGATGGTCTCTGAGGTCCCCCACCTTGTTTTTAAGTTTTTATTGATATTTTCTGTTTCTTACATCACCATAGTTATCCCAAGTATTCCTTCCCTTCTCCCTCCCAGATAGCCATTCCATATGACCAATAGTATTTTCTTAGAGAGGAAAATAAAAGTCAGTACAACTGATCAAGATATTGACAAAGTCCCAAAACAAGTGCCATGTATAACCCTGTGGACTCCACCTCAGTGAGGGAGTAAGTAGGGGTATCTCCTCGCTTATCTTCAGTGGCTGGATCTTTATCATTTTGTTATACTTACTTTTGATTTTTTTGGTGCGTTGTTCTTCTTTTCATTTCCATTATGGTAATTTCTGTGTATATTGTTTTCTTGGTTCTGCTTACGTCACTCTGCATCAGTTCACATAGCTCTTTCTATGCTTCTTTGCATTTATCACACACATCACTTCTTACAGCACAGTAAAATTCCGTTATATTTATGTACCACAATTTGATTAGCCATTCCCCAATGATGGGCATCTACTTTGTTTCCAATTCTTTTTTTTTTTTCAGAGATATCTCGGACTTTTTTTTTTACATTCCTATTAAACATATTTTCATATTAGTGATGTTGTAAGTAAGAATTAGAACCAACAGGAGGAACCACCAGAAAGAAAAAACAAAACACAAAGAAGAAAAAAAATAGCAAATAGTATGCTTCAGTCTACATTCAAACTCCATAGTTCTTTCTTCTTTTTGGATAGCATTTTCCATCACGGGGCCTTTGGTGATGTCTTAGATCCTTTTAGTACTTAGGAGGGTTAAATTTATCAATATAAGTCATCACACAACGTGGCTGTTATTGTGTTCCAATTCTTAACTATCACAAAAAGTACTGCTATAACTATTTTGAAATATTGGAGGCTTTGTTCTTATCTATAGCTTCTGTAGGGTATAAGCCCAGTAATAAAATCTCTGGTTCAAAGAGTATAGACATTTTAGTCATTTTAGTCCAAATTGCTTTCCAAAATGGTCTTCCCATTTCACAGCTCTACCAACAATGTATTAGTGACCTATTCAACCACAACCCCTCCAATATTGATTATTGCCATTTTTGGTTATTTTTATTAGTTTGCAGGGTGCGAGGTAAAAACTCTGAGGTTCCTTTCAACCCTGAGATTCCATGATTCTTTCCATCTCTGTGGAGTCAGGAAAATCTGAGTTCAAATCCAACCTGAGACACTTACTAGTTGTGTGACCCTGAGAAAGTCACTTCACTTCTGTTTGTCTCAGTTGCCTCATCTGCAAAATAGGGATAATAATAGCACCTATCTCCCAGGGTTGTTGTAAGGATTTAATGAGATATTACTTATAAAGCACTTAGCACACTACCTGGCACATATAGAAGGCACTTAATAAATGCTTCCTATCTTTTCTGGTTATTCCAAATCCTCCTGACTTCCCTCTAGATACTCATAAAATCATAGATTTAGAACTGGGAGGCATCTAACCCAATCTCTTCATTTTGAAGATGAAGAAATGGGCCCAGACAGGGGAAGAGATAGGTCCAAAGTCACCCAGGTGGTAAGAAGTGGCTGACATATTGTGCAGTGACTAATATTGATAGACTTAACTCTTCTCAGTGATACAAGGATCTAAGACATCTCCAAAGGCCTCATGATGGAAAATGCTATCCACATCCAAAGAAAGAACTATGGAGTTTGAATGCAGACTGAAGCATACTATTTGCTATTTTTTTTGCTTCTGTTGTGTTTTGTTTCCTCTTTCTAGTGGTTCCTCCTATTGATTCTAATTCTTCCTTACAACATGACTAATGTGAAAATATGTTTAATAGGAATGTATATGTAGAGCCTACATTAGATTGCGTGCCGTCTTGGGGAGGGAGATGGGGAGGGAGGGGGAGAAAAATTTAAAGCTCAAAAGTTTATGGAAGTGATTGCTGATAAATCAAAATAAAAAAAAAAAGAGGTGACTGAGCTGGGATTGGAAGCCAGATAGTGTCACTTGAAACCCAGGATTCCATCCATCACACCACACTGTCTCTCCAGCTTATAAATGTCCTTCCTGGTGAGTCAATGCCCCACCCCACACACACACAGACACCTCCTTCTTGCAGAACTAGCATCACTTGGGCTTTGCTTTCAGCCTGTTGCCTTAGAGATCCACAGTAGAGAGTAACTCCTGAGGACAGCACCCCCCAACATATCTCTCCCAGAGCAGGACTGTGGCAAATCAAGTCTTGGTGTAAGCTTTTCTGGGCAGCAACCCCCTCCCTCCCCCTCCATGCTGCATGCAGTTGGGGAGAGGGCTAAACTTAGAGATCCCTGCAAGAGGGTTATGGCAAAGGTGGAACCTCAAACCAAGGAGGCAGGTAGTCTCCTGGACAGGTGGACACATCCTGTCTACATTTCCAGTTCCTACCATAACTCTGCAGAGAACTCAGCCATTCTAAAGTTTCCCCATATCATGGAGTTTTGTGGTTACCAGTAGAAATGTGAGTTATTATTACAAATAAGCTGGACATGGATGTGAGGGGTACACTTGGTGGTGCTACTGAATCTACCACACCTGTCTTATTACTCTGCTTTATTCAGCCTATAGAAAATAACAAAATTAAATAACCAGTCAAGAGTGTAATATACACTGTGGCCACAAGGTGGTACTATGAATGATTCCATCAGATCATAATCTGTATGTTTATCAAACCTGACTAGTTCCTCCCTTCCCCACCCTCACCTCAACCCTCCTGAGCAGCTAGCCTGCCCAGCTGCCTCCACATTCTATATAGGTGAAAGAATAGGACCTGAAATATGTTTGAATTACTAAAATAGAAAGTATCTCCTTGTTGTCCTGAGAAGTCTTCACTGACTACTTTTGTCCTTACTTTTGACTTAAATGATTGCTTTTTTAAAAGGTATTTTCCCCTTAAACCTTCTCCTCTTCCAAACTTTCCTGGTCAAAGGCACCGCCATCTTTCCAGTGCCTAAGGTTTATAAGCTCGGCATTATCCTGGACCTCACTCTAAGAAGGATCTAGGTGACCAGTAAAGTGAGTTAAGCCTATGACCTTGTGAGTTCATAAGGTCCAGGGGACTTCTTGTCGTCCCATCTTTCCAGAGTCTGGGTTTGCAGCCAGAGAAGTATCAGTGTCCTGAGGAGCAAAGAGTGGCGTTTGGTCACTCAGGCCAGGGGGGGCTGAGAGGCAGCTGGACATGAACTTAGTGGGACCGACGCTATATGGGAACTGGGCTAAGTTCAAGGCTAATCCCCTAGAAACCAAAGTGGTATGGGGAGAGGATACTCCCAAGGGATCAGAGTGGAGGTAATGCTCCTACTTTTTTTTCTTGCACTATCAGTGAAGTCAATGTCCCTTTGTAAAAGCTACCCAGTGTTAAGAGGTTAAATAGAACCAGTGATGCTAGTCCCTGGCTCTCCAGATTAGGGGAGCAGCCAGCCAAATGGGGCTCTGCCATCAGCACCAACCCCTGAGGTGAGATGCGACAGGCCTGCTCCCGGGAGAATGGGACTGGAGCCCCCCATGTTACATACAGCAGCATAAATAAAAGGTCATTTTAGAGGTAGTAGCGGCGGGGGTGGGAAGAAAACCAGGGAGGGGAGACTGGGAAAGTCATCTTGAGGAGTCTTGGAGGAATCCAAGGAAGCCAGGAGGCAAAGATGAGGAAGGAACGCATTCCAGGCAGGGGGCACAGCCAGAGAAAAGGCATTGAGGCAGGAGATGGAGGGTTTCAAGGGAGCAACAGGCAAATGATCTTCTGATCATTCTACTCCACACTGGATTGCAAAGAAGATGGAGGGGAGCTCAATGGAAGAAAACTGGAAAGAAAGGAATGGGCTGAGGCCATGAAGGGCTTTAAACACCAAGCAGTGGATTTTGTGTTTGATACTGGAGGCAACTGGGAGCTATTTGAGTTTACTGAGTAAGGTTAGACCACATTTTAGGAAGACTACTTTGGCCACTGAATAGGGGGTGGTCTGTAGTGGAGAGGGACTTAAGGCAGGAAGGTCTTTTAGAAGGTCTTTCGGGGGCAGCTAGGTGGCGCAGTGGATACAGCACTGGCCCTGGAGTCAGGAGGACCTGAGTTCAAATCTGGTCTTAGACACATGATACTAGCTGTGTGACCTTGGGCAAGTCACTTAACCCCGACTGCCTCACAAAACTAAAAAAAAAAGAAGGTCTTTCAGTGGGGTGGAAGCTATGTGAGTGAAGATCAGGGAAGGTACAGAAGAGATGTTGTTAGGGTAGGAACAATAAGGCAGCAACAGAATGCAAGTGCAAGGTGAGTAAGAGCGAAGAGTCAGGAAAGAATGAAACAAGTTTCCAAGTCTGGGTGACAGAGAGGATAGTGGTACCCTTGAGGACACTCGTAGTTGGTGGGCATTACCTAGAGGAAGAATCTGCCAAGTAAACTGAGGAGGAGTGGGCAGACAGGTAGAAAGAGAATCAGGAAATTTCCTTATTTTTACATGGAGGGTATATTCCTAGGATCAAGAAATATGTATGTCTTTATTATATCACAAAACTCTGCCATCATTTCATACTTCATTTTGTTCAAGTATCAGTTGAAAGTGTATTGAGTAAACCATAAAGCTAAATCAAGGACCAAGTGTGCAGTACTACACAGTAATAAAATAATAAAACAATAGTCAAATGTAGTTAATATGTAGCAAACTGTAAAAACAGATATGCAAATTAGTACCATAAAGCAACATACACAGAGCCCTGCAGATGACATTCACTGTACAACACACCCTAGTAATTAGCATATGAATAGGCAAACCATATCCAATAAATCAGGACCACATGCAAATGAGCAGCAACTTATCAAAGAGCTTAACACATTAGGAATGATTGGCTTGACAAGAACAATGCATTTATAAGCCTATGAAATACAGTGGATAGGTTATGAGAGAGGGAAATCCCACAAGGATAGAAGAAGGAAAAAGAATTATTAGAAGGTTGGACTGGAATGAAACAGCTGAATCATTCAGGAAGTATTTATATTCCTTAATAAATAAACAACCAAAGGAGATGAAGGCACCATTCTCAAAAGAATAATTAGCCAGACCTGATGCTAAATGTCTATAACCCCAACTACCAGGGAGGCTGAGGCTGGTGGACCTCTTGACCTTGAGAGTTCTGAGCTGTAGTGGGATAAACTGATGGAAAGTCCCCACTGAGCTCTGTATTAATGCGTTGGACCTCAGGAACAGGAGGTCACCAGGAGGGATGAACCAGCCCCAGATCAAACTCCTATGTTGATCAGAGTGGGAGCCAGCCCATGAGTAGCTGTTGAACTTCTTGCCTAAGTGAGATAAAGAGAAAGAAAGAAAGAAAGAAAGAAAGAAAGAAAGAAAGAAAGAAAGAAAGAAAGAAAGAAAGAAAGAAAGAAAGAAAGAAAGAAAGAGAGAGAGAGAAAGAAGAAAGAAAGAGACAGAGACAAAGAAAGAAGAAAGAGAGAAGGAAGGAAAGAGACAAAGAAAGCAAAACAAAGAAAGAGGGAAGAAAGGAAGGAAAGAAATAATCATTAACAACTACATGAAAGATTGCTCTAGAAGAAAAATGGACATTAAAACAGCTCTGAAATTTCACCTCATACTCTGCAAAGTGACAAAGATAACAAAAGATGGGAAGAGTATGGAAAGATGGGCACACTACAGCATTGTTGGTGGAGCTGTGAAATGGTCTAGCAATTATGGAAATCAGTCTGGAATGATGTGAATAAAGTGACTCAAACTTCTATCCTTTGATCCATTGCCCCAATGAGATCAATGACAAAAGGCAAGGATTCATAGGCACCAATATATTCATAGCATCTAGTCAGACAATAGGCACATGTTAAGCATTTACCATGTACCAGGCACTACTGGTTCCTTTATTCGTCCTTTGTTCTCAAAGAGGACCAGTGACATCAGGAGGATGATGTCTTGACTTTCAAGTGAATTGGATTTCAGTGAGGCAGAGCTGTGGAAGGTCATCAGCCTCACTCTCTCCTCCAGAGTCATCTAAGTCTAGTGGCAAGACATAGGAGAAGATGACTGGAGATGGTCCCAGATACAGTGGGACACCTTGGTCTTTTTAAGCTAAGGTCTTTCCCAGGTCTCAGTTTATCTGAGGTAACATCCATTCAGTGATTAAGGGCTAGGTAAGAATTGAGACTGTCTAGATGGTCTAGATGTTGAGATGGTCTAGTTTGCCTTCACAAAAGAATCCACCTTGGAGGGAAAGAACCTCAGGGTTTCTGGCCAAAATAGAAAAAAAAATGCTCTTCAAAATGGTTATTTATTCAAACCATTTTTTGTTTTGGCTAGGCAGTGGGGTTAAGTGAATTGCCCAGGGTCACACAGCTAGTTAAGTGTCAAGTCTTTGAGGCTGGATTTGAACTCAGGTCCTTCTGGCTCCAGGGCTGGTGCTAAAAAAATTGCTTTTTACACTCACTTGAGCCATCAAAACCAAACAATGAGCAAGACAGTCTTGGGCTGGGACCTATTATCAGCCAATCAATGAAAGCCAGAATGATTTGGGTTTAAAGGCATAGTCAGGTAGCTCCATTGGAATCACAATGGGCTTTTTCAAAGCCTGTTTTTTCAGAGCTATATTTCAAGAAAGTGTTAATAAAAACTACATGAGATAGAGAGTTAACTGTTCTAGCTTTCTGGGGGAAAAAAAAGATAAAATAAATACATAGGGGAAGGGGGGAAATCTAGCCCCCAAACCCCAAAATACCTTGTGAAGTATAAGCAATAAAAAATTATATTCCTTTGGAAAGATCACCCACATGCAAGGGTATGACTCCCACAGGGACAGAAGGGCAGAAGGAGAAGGAGAAAGAGAAGTAGGAGGAGGGAGGGAGGAGAAGGAGGAGGAGAAGGAGAAGAAGAAGAAGAAGAAGAAGAAGAAGAAGAAGAAGAAGAAGAAGAAATAGCAGCATTGCCCAACTCAAACTGTCTGGCGGTTGGGTCCCCAAGAGGAAGCTACTACTATTCACAGATTGTTGTTTGTCCTTCATTCTTGAAGAGAACCAATGACAGCATGAGGGTGATGTCTTGACTGATGAATGAATTGGATTTAAGTGAGGCAGAGCTGCACAAAGTCATCAGCATCACTGTCTCCTCCAGTCATAAGACATAGGTCCAGATGACTGGCGATGGCCTAGCAGCAGGCACTATGTTTAGTACCAGAGATACAAAAAGGAAAAAAAAAAAACAACCCATTGCCAACAAAGAGCTCACTTTCTATGGGGGAGAGACAAACATGAAAATAACTAGGTAGTAATAAATAGAGATACAGAGTAGTTGGAGGGTCTTCTTAGAGGGGAAAAAGGCACTAGCAGTGGGGAAGGACTGGGAAAGGCTGGCAGAAGGTAAGATTTGAGGTAACTCTTGAAAGAAGCCAAAGATATGAAGAAGAGATGAGGAGGGACAGCATTTCAGCTATGGGACACAGCCAGTACAAAGGCATGGTGACAGGAGATGGGGTGTTACATGCACTGGACAGCAAGTAGCTGGATCATAGAGTGTGTGAAGGCAAGTAATGTGTAAGAAGCCTGGAAATAGAGGGAGGGACTAAGTTGTAAACAACTTTAAGTGTCAAAAACATAGGATTTTCTATTTTATGTCTGAGGTAATAAAGAACCAATGGACGTACTATTACCTGACAGTGCCCCCCACCCCACCCCTCAAGACTAGTTGGCCACTCCTGGATCCCTCCCATAGTATTTCTGTATATAAGGTCCATCTTGTCTCCATTAAGGTACTTAGATTCTCAAAATCTAGCCAATAGCTCACTAATGTTTAGACTCCTTAAGAGTCTGTCCAATATGGCGGATGTTCTAATAAACCTTGTCTTTGACTGAAAAAACAAAACAAAAAAAAGAACCAATGGAGTTTATTGAGTAGGACACCGGGTTGTTATCTGTATGGAGGTTGAATAAAATAAAGTGAATGAGTAGAGATTAAAGGCAGGGAGATCAAGCAGCCGCCTACTGCAATCATCCAGGTGAGAGGTGATGAAGGTCCAGGTGAGAGGTGATGAGGGCCGCACCAAGGTGGTAGCCGTGTCAGAGGAGAGATGGTGGTGCATAGGAGAGTCATTACAAAGGTAAAATAAGCAGGCCTTGACAAGTGATTGGGTGGGAAGAAGATGAGAAAGAGTTGAGGAGTCAAAGGTGATACCTAGATTGAGAGCCTTGGTGACTGGGAAGATGCTGGTATTCTTCACATAAAAAGAGAAGTTAGGAAAAAGGGATTTTTTTTTTTTGAGGAACGAATGAGTTCAGTTTTAGAAATGTTGAAATGCCAGTGGAACATCCAGTCATTAGATAGTTATTAGTGATGCGGGACTACAGCTCAGGAGAGAGTCTAGGGCTGGAAATAATATGCAAAGAGATGATAATTTAACCCATGAGAGCTGACAGAACTCACCAAGAGTAAGACAGAAACCTTGGAAGAGACCTTTGTTAGCCTAGACAGCTCATTCTGCAAGCAGGGCACTTCTAGTCCCTCAATAAGCATTTATGAAGTGCCTACTGTGTTGCCAGGCACTGTGCTAAATGCCAGGGATAGAAGAAAGGTAAAAAACAGTACTTGCTCTCAAGGATCCCACAGTCTAATGGGGTAGACAACGTACAAGCAAAACATATACTGGACAAGTTGGAGATTATCCCCTACAGGAAGGAAGGCACCAGAAGAGGGATTAGGAAAGGCTTCCTATATTGTTTTTTATCAGGGTTAAGTGACTTGCCTAGGGTCACACAGCTACTAAGTGTCAAGTGTCTGAGGCTGAATTTGAACTCAAGTCCTCCTGACTCCAGGACTGATGCTCCATCCACTGTGCCACCTAGCTGTCCCTCTACATTGTTTTGGAAAGTACCCTGCTATTGCTTGAAAGAGACTGGGAGAGGACCGAAAGAACTCATGCCCCAAGAGAACTGAATTTAACTTATATATTTCTAATAAATAAGAATTGTAATAGACTAGCTGTAATCTCACAGTTCAATGGTAGGGCTGTGTTTCAGAGGTAAGAAGTCAAGGGTAAAAGTGACAGTCAAAGGTGACTCTGGCTCTGATTTTTCTCACTGCTAAAACATTGTAGGTTATGTAGGTTATGTTTTATTGTTAGCTAAGTTGTTACCAAACTGTATAGCAAGTTAGTTTGCTATTTTTTCAAGTTTAGGAGATTACACATTTCGATGGATCTAGAGAGATGAACAACTAGTTATGGGGGAAAGAGGATGCTCTAGTTTGTTAGGCAAACATTTGGCACTAATAAATATTGATACTATGTACTAAATGCTTAATAAACAAGGTATGGTGTAGAGCTAATGGATGAGTATGGTCTACACTAGAACCGTGTTACGTTTAAAACGAACCAAGAAACCCAAGCATTTGAGTGTCTACTCTAAGCCAGACATCATGAAACAGTCCCTTCTTTCAAAGAGCTTACACTCTATTAGGGACAACATTTAGAAATATCTTTATATACTAAATAGCAAGGTGCAATTCCAGTGAATGAACGTTTCGAGATGAACACTTGACAAATAATATAGATACGGATATACACGATGTATATATAATACATGTGTGTATAACTTTATAAATATATATTCTAATATATTTACATATACATATACATATACACAACGTAGATAAACTCCTCCCAGAGGAACCACCGTTTCTGCGCATGAACGCGGGCTGTTTGGGGTGAGAACGCCCTGAGTAGATGCTGCCTGAGCTGGAGCGGATCCGCACCCCGGCCCTGGCCCGGGCTCACCCACTTTCTGGGAGGGTGAAGCAGGTTGGGCTGTCACAGAAACTACGTATCATTTGCTTTCCTGGCTACGGCAAGCCACGTTCGCGCGTTGGCCACCAGATGGTGCTAGACGCTCCAGCCGCCAGCCCAGGTCGGCCTTAGAGGGACTCCGTGCGCCTGAGCGGCTGCTCCAGCGGCTGCAGTGCCCCCTTTGCTCGCTAGAGGGTACTCCGATCACACGACTGGATCCCAGCTCTGGAGGCGCGTGGGCTCAGGTCTCGAGGAATCACAGCATGTGATATGAGATCACGCCTTCCTTGGAGAAACAAGGATCTGCATTGCTCCCCTTCAGGTCGCTCCCCGAGCTCCCGAGGATGCCAGCTACTGGGGTTGGACTCGGGGTCTGCCAAGCAGACCCCAAGTGCACGGGGCGGAGCAAAGTCGGACTGCTGCGGGCGGATAGGCCCAGCATGAACCGCCGAGGATAGCCGCGCCCCCTTCCGCATTTCGCCAATGTCATTCCTTCCTCGGGGGGCGGGGCTCCCTATTACGTTTCCCCCCGGTGGGCGGGGCCCGATGACGCTCAGCGGCTCCTGAGAGGCGGGGGCCGGGGTTCATTGATAAAAACGCTCGGGCTCCCCGGGGTTCTAGCTGAGAGCTGAGCGTAGCTGCCAGGGGAGGCGGGAGGGCTGGCAGGAGGCCGGAGTCGCGTGCGCGGACCCCGGGGCCAGGCTCAGGCCCTCCAGGATCGCGGAGCCTCGGCCATGGAGCCGGCCGCCTTCGTCTGCCCGCAGTCCTTGGCCAGCCTGGAGCCCCGCGCTTGGGTCCCCGGCCGAGATAGTGACTCCAGGGCCGGGACCCGGGAGCCCGAGCGCGGCCGCCTGGGAGCCGATTCGCTGCTGGACCCCACCCGCCTTATCAGGGACCCGCAGAGTGGCCGCACTTACCACCGGGGCCGCCTCCTGGGCAAGGTAGAGTAGGGGTAAGGGGAAGGGGCGAGACCACGGATCTGAGCCCTGGGACCGTGGGGAGGATCTCGGGCTGTAAAAGTAGGCTCTTTGCCGTCAGGGAGGGGAGACTGAGTCAGCAATAGGGAGGCGGGGCCGGCTAAGTGAGGACCCCAGCTCCCTGACAGCCTCCCCATTCCCGATCCAGGGGGGCTTCGCAAGATGCTATGAAGCCACGGACACCAGCAGTGGCCATACCTACGCGGTCAAGGTCATTCCCCAGAGCCGGGTGGCCAAACCACACCAGAGAGAGAAGGTAAGTCAGGTGGGACGAATGTAGTTTCTAGTTGGTCTGGGACTGGTCCTGGAGAAGGGGAGGGGTGGAGGTTGAGGAGGAGGAGCCCGTGGCCAGAGTAGCCCCTCTCTCCCCTCCTAGATCCTTCAGGAAATCGCTCTGCATCGAAGCCTCCACCACCGTCACATCGTTCGCTTTTCGCACCACTTTGAGGATGAAGGCAACATCTACATATTTCTGGAGTACTGCAGTCGAAAGGTTGGGGGCCCAGCAGAGGGTTTAAGTTTCAGAGGACAAAGCAGAGGATAATTAAGGGTGCTCTTTCCTCCAACCATCCATGGAGGGGCTAGTAGGGGTGTGGGGGTGATGGTTGTTATCCAGAGGGGCTGGGCTGTCAGTTTAAACAGGGCCTGAGTCCTGACTTTGAAACTCAGGGTCGTGGCCGAGGCCAGGCCACTTTCTGGGTCACAGTCTTCTCCTATCGGAGTTGGGGCAGCTAGGCTCAAAGGGCCCTTTTAGCTCTGCTGTTCCAGCATCCTGAGAGCCGTGTGAGGACTCTCCCTTGGATAATGGGAGTCAGGGGGACCTGATCAGACCAATGGGCTGTTTTTCTAGCCTGCTGGCCTCCTGAAAAACTCCCATCCCAAACTTTCCTCCCAACCTCCCTAAAGAAAGAAAAGGAAGGCAAGTTCCCTTTTCATCCCAGAGCCACAAAGTGGCCAGAATGGGAAGGAGCTCCTTTGTTTCACAGAGAGGGAAATGAAGCCCCAAGGCGGAACAAGGGTATGAGGCTCTCTACTATGGCCCCCTACCTTCCCTAATTCCCTGGTTAAGGTTCCTGACAGTTTTCTCCCCCACTAGTCACTGGCACACATCTGGAAGGCCAGGCACACACTTCTGGAGCCCGAGGTCCGGTACTACCTTCGACAGGTTATTGCTGGCTTGCGTTACCTGCACCAACGAGGGGTCCTCCACAGAGACCTCAAGCTGGGTGAGTCTCAGGAGAGGGACCCCAGCTCAGCTGGGGCTGGGCTAGGCCCAGAGAATGTTCAGGGCCACTTCCAGGAGGGAGTTGTGTCTTACTTCCCCTTCACGGGTACCTGAGGGTGTAAAAACCAAAGCGAGGGGCAGGAGAGGGAGAACCAACCATGGGTCAGGCAGCCTGTGCCCCATCCCTAACCCCCCTGCTGACTCTCGGCCTTTAGGAAACTTTTTCATCACGGAGAACATGGAACTGAAGCTTGGGGACTTTGGACTGGCTTCTCGGCTGGAACCTCAGGATCGGAGGAAGAAGTAGGTGGCAGGGGTCTTGGGGAAGCCCCTTCTTAGCCAGAGGGGCCTGGGGGACCAGCTGGGAGTGTGGCCTTCTGTCTCTAATGGCCCTCTATTGTCCCTGGGACAAGGGGGTGTTATCTGGGACCTGGAGACAGTCTGGGTCTTTGTTCCCAGCTAGGAATGGGCCGGGCGGGGGGGGGGGGGGGGGGCGGGGGGGGACAGGCAGTTGTATCCTTTCAAACATTTCCCCCCACCCCACCCCCAAAGCACAGAGCAAGGCCTGCTGGGCTTGTGGGGGAAGGGCCAGCTGGAAGGATAAGGCTCTGGCAGGCAGTTCTAACTTAGGAGACCAAAGGCCCCACGTGGCCCTAGCTGTTTCTGAGCCCTCCCCTCTGTGCCCTCAGGACCATATGTGGGACCCCCAATTATCTGGCTCCTGAGGTGCTGCTGCGCCAGGGTCATGGCCCCGAGTCTGACGTGTGGTCATTGGGCTGTGTCATGTAAGTGTACCCCCCAAGGGGGCTTGGGCTGGGGAGAGAAGGAGGGCATAGGGCTCAGGCACTTTTGGGAAGCCAGGTCTTCCTGGGGTTGGAATAAGGCTCAAGATGAGAGCCTACTGAGCTCATGGCCCCTGGCTGCCCCCCCTCCAGGTATACACTGCTGTGTGGGAACCCCCCCTTTGAGACGGCTGACCTGAAGGAGACGTACCGTTGCATCAAGCAGGTTCAGTACAAGTTGCCCACCTACCTCTCTGTGTCTGCCCGACACCTCCTTGCCGCCATCCTTCGCCCCATGCCCCAAGACCGGCCCTCACTGGAGGAGATCCTTCAGCATGAATTCTTCACCAAGGTCTGTACCCAGCCCAGGTGACATTGCCCAGTCTGTCTCTGGAGCCTTTTGGTGCCAGGGCCCCATCTGATGCTACGGCTTCTGTTCCTCTTTTCTCAGGGCTATACCCCGGCTCAACTGCCCCCCAGCAGCTGCACCACAGTCCCTGACCTGACCCCCCCCAGCCCTGCCCAAAGCCTCTTTACTAAAGTGACCAAGAGCCTCTTTGGCCGCAAGAAGAACAAGAGTAAGTCGGATGTGATGGGCAGCAGGGAGCTGGAGAGCCATGGAGGGTTAGGGGAGGAGAGAGGAGAGGGGGAGAGCAGTGGGGAGCCCTGGGCAGAGCAGAGCAACAATGCTCTGGTGCCTCTCGTGCCCAGGTAAGACTGCCCTCCAGGAGCAGGACAATCTCTCCCGCCTCGTCAGTGACCTTGTGCTTACCTCCATCTGCCCTCAGAGTAGCTTCAAGGAGCCAAGGCTTGCCCAGGTGAGGAGGGGAGTCAGGGGTGTGGGGGCAGGTGCCTTTGGCCCTCCTGACCTTGGTGACCCAGCCTGACTCACCCCTCTGCTGCTGGGTGAAGCACCCTGGGATGAAAGGGGCCTGGCAGCGTCCAGCTTCCTCCTAGCCTAATTGCCTTTGCCTCATTAGGCCCTGGCTGTGGGCGTGACCATCATAGTCAGGGACCCCAGAGGTCAATAACAGGGAGTGGCTGGGGAGGGCTGTCTCTCCTCTTCACCTGCCCTGCCCCCATATTACTTTCTCCCTCTCTCCCCAGGAGGAGACTGATGGCGCCCCCAGCCTAGCAGAATCTGCCCCTGAGGAGGGCTCCCCCAGGTCCTTGGCAGCCATGGGCAGCAGCTGTGAGGGTGAGCTGGGGGAAGAGGGGAAGTTCCCAGGGGTGCCCTGGTTTAGGGCAGCCTGAGAAACTGTTCTGAGCCCTCATTTCCCCCCCACACACATTGCCAGGGTCTGAGGAGTGTCTGACGGCAGCCACAGTCATGGAGTCTGCCCTATGTGCCCTCCGCAACTGCCTGGCCTTCATGCCCCCAGGTACCTGGTGAGGGTGGGCAAGATCTGGGGCTGGAGGTGTCTGCTCAGGGAAAGAGGAAGGGCAGAGGGCGGGCCATCTCTGGAAGCCTGTGGAGTCAGGGCAGTCCCCTGACCCTTTCTGTTAATCCTTCCCCCTCCCCAGCCAAGCAAAACCCAGCACCCCTGGCCTCATCAGAGCACCTGCTGTGGGTCAGCAAGTGGGTGGACTACTCCAACAAGTACGGCTTCGGCTACCAGCTGTCCAGCCGGCGGGTGGCCGTCCTCTTCAATGATGGCACACACATGGCCCTGTCCTCCAGCAGGAAGTGAGTACTCCCTTCTACTGGGGAAAAATCCCTGGGTTCAGACCCCATTCTGGCTCCTTCCTACTGGAGGATTCGGGGAAGGCTATCGGTTTCCCCATATGTAAAAAGCAGCTCTGCCTACACTGTTCTCTGAGGTCCTCTCAGCTCTGACAGCAGCAGCCTGACCCCTACTTTTCCCCAGGACAGTGCATTACAACCCAACCAACACCAAACACTTCTCCTTCCCTGTGGAGGCCGTCCCTCAGCAGCTGCAGGGCCAACTTGGGGTCCTTCGATACTTTGCCTCCTACATGGACCAGAACCTTATGAAGGTGGGTCAGGGTACAGGGTGAGGTGTGAAGTTCACGCACCTGGGTGTCTTTGGGCAATTCCCTTCTGCTGCCTGGGACCTAGAGATTTCATTTGAGAAATGAAAGGTTGAGCCAAATCAGCCACCCCAGAAGAGGCCTGACCTAACCACGTATCTGTCTGCCCTAGGGTGGTGACCTGCCCAGCATGGATGAGGCTGAGGGCCCTACAGCCCTGCTCCTGCAGTGGGTCAAGACTGACCAGGCCCTGCTTCTCCTGTTAAGCGATGGCACAGTGCAGGTGAGCCAGGCAGGGCTGAGGGCAGAGGAGGGAGGGGCTGCATTGCCAGGAGAGGCCCTCACCCACCCTGACCACACAGGTGAATTTCTACCTGGACCACATCAAGCTGGTCCTGAGCGGCTGGGAGCCCCTGCTCATCACCTTTGTGACCCGGGACCGCCAGGCCCGCACTTACCAAGCCCCTCACCTGCAGAGGCTCGGCTGCACACCGGACCTCCGGCTGCGGCTCAGCTACGTCCTGCGCCTGCTTCGACAGCGCAGCGGGGCCTAGGGGGCCTGCCTGGCCGCCCTCCTGCGGACACTCGAAGGCTAGCGGGGGAAGGGGGGGGCCTTGATCACGGACCAGAGCCCCCCCAGGGCTATCTCCAGAACCTGTCCCAGCTGGCTTGGGAGGGAAGCGGGTCTGGGGGGAAGTGCTGCCCCGACTCAGGGCCCAGCCCTGAGGTTTTGAGGGGTGGTCTCCCCACTAAGAGAGAGACCTTAAAGAGCTGGGCCCCTCAATCGCCAGGGTCCAGCCTCCGGGCCTTTGTCCCGAGGGGGGTGTTGCTGCCCCTGGAGGGCTGCCCCCTCCCCCTCCCCACAGGCGTTATTTATGACAATAATTATTTTTATTTATTCTAAGCTCGGTTTATTTATTGGGCTCGCCCTGCGCCAGTCACTCACAGTAGACGCCGTGCACCACTGCCACGGCGAAGAGCGCGCCTGCGCACACAGACGCGGACGCGTGCCCATCGCTGGCGGCGTCCCAGAGCGCTCGGCTCGCCACGCGTATGCCCTGCCCCGAGCGCTGCCCGACCACCACGGTACACACCAGCTTGTAACGCGGCGGTAACAGCTCACGGACGCGCATGCGCACCAGCTCGCAGAGGCTGCGCGCCAGCGCCCCGGCCCCGCCCGCCGAGTAGCGCGCTCCTTCCAGCGCCCTGCTCAGCACTGCCTCCAAGGCGCGCTGCGCGTGCCCGGCCTCCCAGCGCGCGCCGGGGGCAGGGCCGGGGCCCAACCACGCCCCCGAGGTCGGCGCAGGGGCCCGCCGAGGACGGTGTCCCGGGAGCGAGGAAAGTGCTAGGCCCAACGAGGAACGCCGAGGTCCGGGCCCGAGGGCGGCAGCCAGCGAAGGGCGGCGCGATGGGGTCAGAACAGTCCCGAGCAGGGAGCCCCGGCGGGATCCCGACACAATGGCTCCGCGAGGCGGCTCCGCCACATTACGCAGGCGCACCGTCCCTCGTTCGTCTCCGCTACCGCGCAGGCGCGCCGGGTCCGCCGCCTCCTCCTCCTCCTCCTCGGGCCTGGCCGCCTCGGCGAGTGTTTTCCCGGCCAGGGCGAGCGGCGGCTGCCGACGAGACCCGGAGTCGTGCACGGTGGCCCCCGGCCCCGCCTCTTCTCTGAGTCTGGGGCTAGTGCGGATGTGGCCTTGCAGGACGATGGTGTGCCTGGGGTGGGGGAGGGGGTAAGGGTCGGGGCCCGGATTGGAAGTCCCGCCGGATCCCCCTTCCACCCGAGTCACTGTGACCGTGGGCAGGTCCTACCTGTGTGACCCTGCGTGAATCCCCTCTCGGTGCCTCAGTTTCTCCTGTAAAACGGGAACAATAATAGCGTCTACCTCCCAGGCTTGTTGTGAGGGGTCAAAAGATAATATTGTAAAACTCTTTACAAACCTTAGAAATGTTACTTATTTTCTGATCTGCGAAATGGAGTTGGACCTAGAATCATAGATTTGGAGCAGGCAGGAACCTGAAAGAGCATCCGTTCCAACCCCCTCAACTCTACAGATGAAGGAACGAGCCCACCAGGAGACGAATTGATGGTCTGGGGGGGTCCCACTTGACTCTTGTGTTAGGGCTCCTGTCCTGGACTAAGCCCACTTAGGTGGATTTGGGGCCCCAGAGCTCCTCCCCCCTCATCTCCAGCACACCTGTGCCCTTTACCCCCAGTTCTTTCTCTGTACCCCCCCAAGAGGAATCTCAGGGCCCCCGGAGCTCCTCCCTACCCCAAGGCTACCCTCATTTTCTAACCCTTCCTAGAGAGGCTGAGCTAGGTTTTCCCACCCCCAACTCCCAAAGCTCCCTGAAACTCCCCAGGGGCACTGAGTCACCTGCTTCTGTGTCATGCCAGGTCGGTCCCTGCTAGCTGGTCAACATTAGCCGTGGAAATGAGAGCACTGGCCCAACCCAGCCTAGGTGTTGTGTCCATTGTCGCTAGGTGATGGGGCTACAGTACATTAGCAGACCTGTCGGCTTCCACTCTCCTTTCCTCCTTCCTCCTTTCTCCTACTCCCCTGCCATCTATCCAGTCTTGCCTGAGATCCTGCTGTCCCAGAATTGCTGAGCTGGAAGAGAGGGTAGGTCATGCCTCAGAGAAGCCTGCCTGTCTAACCAATGCCTGAACAGAAGCCCTTGGTAACATCCATCTTCTGCTTAACTCCAGGGACCGGCATCTCACTGCTCACTGGGCTTAATTGGCTTCTCTGCCATCCCCTCCCACTTCCTGCCACCTTTCCCCCATCATTGCTCTTAGTTCTGCTGGGGTTCAGAGGGAGGTAGGGCTGCCTGTCTGGTGCTTTGCCAAGCAGACCAGTCTAGGGCAGCCTCTCAGACCATGAAGTCTCTTCCCTGGGGAGCAGAAGCAAACTCACAGCCTCTGGGCCTCCTGTGTTCTGTGTTCTTCAGGACCCAGTGTGTCTTAAGGGGTTTCAGGCAAGCTAAAGAAGCGAACAGACCCTGAGGAGCCAGCCAACTTTCTGCATTTACTGTTGAGGAAACTGAGGCCCCAAAAGGGAAAGGGATTTGCTTAGGGTTCATTTCCACGCATCTCCCACTCCCCAGAGTCAGCCTGGGTGTGCCCTGATTTTAGGACAAAGGACAGTGGGAATAGCCAACCCCAGCTGCCTCCTTCAAATGTCCTTGGTGTTTTCCTTTCCTAACTACAGTCACCTATTTCATCTAGTCTCCAGGCAAAGGCTGGGTGACTTTGGCCTTGGACCCCTACTCTCCCAAGCTCAAGAACACAGCCTGAGACCCTAGGAACTTGAGGAACAAAGTGTTATTGTTGATTGTCCTTTGTTCTCGAAGAAGATCATGAAGTTATAGAGGTGATGCCATGATATGCAAGTGAATTGGATTTAAGTGAGGGAGAGATGTGCAAAGTCACCAGCCTTACTTTCTCCTCCCGAGCCATCTGGGTCCAGTGGCCATATATCGATCCGGATGACTGGAGATGGCCCCCAGATGCAGTGGGAGACCTTGGCCTTTTCAGGCTAAGGTCTCAGCTTGACTGAGGCAATGTTAATTCAGTGATTAAGGTTTAATAAGAAATGAGGCAAAGAATGGCCTCTATCTAATAAAAAAAAATTGATCTGGGAGGGGAAAACGCTCAGAGTTTCTGGCGAAAACAGAAACAATTGTTATTTACATTCATTCTGAGCTAGTCAGGACCCAGTGACCAAGTAGGGCTTGGCCTGCGACCCATTGTTGGCCAATCTGCAGGAGCCTGAGTAAGTTAGGGTTTAGGTTGGTCTTTAAGAAAGAAAAAAAAAATTTCAAGGATAAAAATTTACATTCTCTTTGGGCAGAACACCCACAGTGAGAGAATTTGGGGTGGGTGGACAGAGATGTACAAGGCAGGGAACAAGTTCCCCAGTCAGCCCAACGCTTGCTAAATACTGTGTGCTCTGTTAGGATTTGGGAATCTTTTTTTTTTTTAAGGCAATTGGGGTTAAGTGACTTGCCCAGGGTCACTCAGCTAGTAAGTTTCAAGTGTTTGGTCTGAGGCCAGATTTGAACTCATGTCCTCCTGACTTCAGAGCCAGTGCTCTTGTCCACTACTCCACCTAGCTGACGAGATCTGGAGATCTTTCACACACAACTTACTCTCTGAAGGGGAGATGACATGGCCATACAAAACCAATGTAAGGCAGTGGGGGAGGGGATGGGGACAGCAGCTGGGAGGTCGGGGGAAGGATCTAAAAGGAGTTGGAGCTTGAACTGAACTTTGAGCCTGGAGAGAAGCCAGGCTTTCCAAGAGGGGCGGGGTGAAGGAATACATTCCAAAGAAGTGGGGGTGGCTAGCGCAAATACCACACAGCAAAGATCCTGTAACACTTTAAGGTCCACAAAGGCCTCTGTCCAACAGCCTGGGCTGAGGAGGAGGAGGACGGAGGGCTCAGCCACCAATTCCCAGGCCCAGGTCAAACAGAAAGCCAAGGTAGTGGGCACACAGACTAGAAGAGGGCTCAGGGCTCCAGAGGGAACCTCAGCCCCGGCAGAAGAGAGGAAAGGAAGAGAGGGAGGGGCTGAGCCAGCAGCTTTCTCAAAGTCTCCGAATCCAGACCCACCGGAAGGCAGCCAGCCAGACGGAAATCTGCAATGAGGACAGGAAATATTTACCCATCCCCCCTCTGTGTTCTCTGCTCCCTTCATCAAGAGCTTTTAGATTAGGCTAGCTAGCCTCATCTGCCCCTTTTACAGAAGGGGAATCCAAGGGGCTCAGAGGAGGAGGCTGATTCACCTTCCTACTCCCTGGCCCAGCTGTTTCCCCTAGACCAGGCTGGAGGTGGAGAGGACAGCCCAAGGCCCTGCCTGCCCTCAGGGAGCTGAGTGTATGGGTGAGGGTGGGTTGGCACTTCTGGCTCACTTTGGGAGGGCAGAGGGGGAACGGGCTCGTGAAGGAGCCAGCTGGGGATGGGAAGGGGTCACAGAGGCTTCCTGGAGGGAGGGGAAAGGGAGGGTAATGGCAGCCAGTTCCATTGTAGAGAATCAGAACTGAAAGGGGACTTGGAAATCCTAGGGTAATAATGATAATTCTTAATGACTGGTTGATTTTTGACTTCTGTAGAACATCTTTGTTCTACAGAACTCTGTTGCCCTGACAACAGGCTCGACTCTGAATCCCAGAAACTACTTAGGATGCATTTGATATGTCCTTGTCATCTCCCCTAAGGAATGTCAGTTCCTTGACCCGATTCACTTCTGTGCCCATATGCTAGGTGCTCTACCAATGCTGCTGGAATTGAATGGACATTTCTGAAAGCTTTTACATTTATCAAAGGGCTTTACAGAAGTGATCTCATTGGAGCCTTACTATGAACTCCAACTGACGGCTCAGGGAAGCCAGTAGCAGAAGCAGGCAGTGAGCCTGGGTCCTCTTCCTCCTGTGCCACTCCAATGCTAAGGCTGGAGAGAACTGCATTTGAACAAGGGTCTCTTCCACCAGAACCAGATATGGGCATCCAGCCTTCAGTTGAAGACTTCCATTGATGGGTGACTCATTTCCCTAGGCAGTCTATTCCACTAATGGACAGCTCGAATTGTATGGGAGCTTTCTGTTAAGTGATGTCTAAAGTGGTCTCTCTATAGCTTTCCCCTTCCTCTCTTCCCCCCTTCCTCATTCCTGGTCCTTTTCTGGGGCCAAACAGAACAAAACTTCTCCATATAATAGTGTTTTAAATACTTGAAGTCATCTCTAAGCTAAATACCTTCACTTTATAATGGGAGAAACTGAGACCCAGAGAAGTACCTCAGTTTACCCAAGGTCACACAACTAGGGAGTGAAGGACAGGACCTGAATTAGAACCTAGGTGTTAGAACCCTGAAGTCCCTTGGGAATGGTGAATCACGCAGTGGTCCTCTCTGAGCATCCAGGCCTGATCAGGGTCATTTGAACAGTTCTGGAAGTGGGAGATGGAGATTAATTGGGTCTGTGCCTGACCCCCTCAGGATTCCCAAGTCCTGTAGAGGGAAGGTACAAAGCAGCAGCCGGGGTTGGGTCTATTGTGCTGCCTCCTGAAGTGCTGAGGCCCCCATCACTGGGCATTTTTGAGGAAAGGCAAATTGACCCCTTAGGTATGTGGTGGAGGGAATCTTGGTCAGGGAGAGGGTAAACCAGACACCTCTGAGATCCCTTCCCTCTGGGGGTCCTGCACTTCTCTGGTCCTTTGGTGCCAAGAGGTGGCAAACTGGACACTGGTATGGGAGTCAGTCCTCACTGGCTTCTTGTCTCTTTCTTGCTCTGCCCTTAACTGGCTGGGTGACCCTGGCAAGCCCTTTCCTCCTATAAGACAGGCAGGATCACCTCAAGCCTATTGAGTCAAATATGTTTTGGCCCTGTGGTTTGCCAGGGAAAATCCCCTCTGGGAAATGGGGGAAGGGGAACTTCTGTTCAAGCAGCCAGGGCTCCTTTCATTTCATCACATCCTGGGGAGAGTCCAGAGGCTGAGGAAGGCTGCTGAGTGACTCACTCAGGTCAGAGGTCAGGGCCAGTGACTCAGCAGTGATCTGGAGGCACCCCTGGGTTCTAGCCTGGCTGGGAAAGGGCTAGGACAAGGCTGAGAGAGGGCTGGGCCAAGGCTGGGGCAGAGTGCCCTAGGGACCCACCAGGGCTTTCCCCACCTGACCCTTACCCCTTGCAGGGCTTTCCCTGACAGACCTAGAGAGCAGAAGTGGAAATAGGAACAGAGAGGCATGGGGTGGGTGTAGAATGCACACAACTGACTGCATGGATGACTTTGGGGAAACCCACCCCCTCCTTTCTGGGCTTCCTCAGTTGTTTCATCTGTAAAATAGAACTTTGCTTTTTAAACCCTAAAGCCCTACAGAAATGGGAGGGAAGGTGGGGGGAGGGGTGATGGGGTTGGGGCCTCTGGGGTCATCTTTTTCAGTGCTCTCTGTACTTGGAAGCATTTGTTAAGTCCTTTTCAATACTATCCAATGCTTCATGATCCCATTTGGCTTTTTTTTTAATAATTTTTTTTTTTAGTTTTCAACATTCACTTTAATGAGATTTTGAGTTCCAAATTTTCTCCTCATCTCTCCCCTCCCCCCACCCCAAGACAGCATGCAATCTGATATAGGCTCTACATATACATTCAGACTGAACCTATTTTTACATTAGTCGTGTTGTAAAGAAGAAGTAGAACCAATAGGAGGAACCACACGAAAGAAGAAACAAACAAACAAACAAAAAAAGAGAGATCAAATAATGTGCCTTCAGACTCCATAGTTCTTTTTCTGGATGTGGATAGCATTCTCCATTATGAGTCCTTTGGGGCTGTCTTGGATCCTTGCATTGCTGAAAGGAGATGAGTCTGTCAAAGTCAGTCATCGAACAATGTGACTGTTACTGTGTACAATGTTCTCCTGGTTCTGCTCACTTCACTCTGCATCAGTTCATATAAGTCTTTCCAGGTTTTTCTGAAGTCTGCCTGCTCATCATTTCTTATAGCACAATAGTATTCCATTACATTCATATACCACAACTTGTTCAGCCATTCCCCAATTGATGGGCATCCTCTCAATTTCTAATTCTTTGCCACCACAAAAAGAGTTGCTATAAATATTTTTGTACATGTGAGTCCTTTTCCTTGTTGTTTTTTTATTTCTTTAGGGATACAGACCTAGAAGTGGTTTTGCTGGGTCAAAGGGTATGCACATTTTTGTAGCCTTTTGGGCGTAGTTCCAAATTGCTTTCCAGAATGATTGGATCAGTTCACAATTCCACCAACAATGTATTAGTGTTCCAATTTTTCCACATCATCTCCAACATTCATCATTTTCCTGTTTTGTCATGTTGGTCAATCTGATAGGTGTGATGCGGTACCTCAGAGTTGTTTGATTTGCATTTCTCTAGTCAATAGTGATTTAGAGCATTTTTTCATATGACTATAGTTAGCTTTAATTTCTTCCTCTGAAAACAGCCTGTTCATATCCTTTGACCATTTATCAATTGGGGAATGACTTGTATTCTTATAAATTTGACTCAGTTCTCTATATATTTTAGAAATGAAGCCTTTATCAGAGACACTGATTGTAAGACTTCTTTTCCAGTTTTTGCTTCTCTCCTAATCTTAGTTGCATTGGCTTTGTTTGGGCAAAAACTTTTCAATTTAATGTAATCCAAATTATCCATTTTGCATTTCATAATGTTCTCTATCTCTTGTTTGGCATAGTTCTTCTGTTCTCCATAAATCTGACAGGTAAACTATTCCTTGCTCTCCCATTTTGCTTATGGTATCAGCCTTTATATGTAAATCATGTACCCATTTTGACTTTATTTTGGTACATGGCATTTATGGTTCTCTTGGCAAAGATGCTGAAGTGGTAGGCTAAAACAGGATCTGAACCCAGGCCCTCAGACTCTCAGTCATCCCATAACTCTGCCCCTGGGACTATTGAGGGGTGTGTGCCCTGGGGCCTGCCTCCTCTTTCCTCCCTCCCTCATTCCGGGGAGAGCTAAGCTTTGTGTCAGGGATGAATCAGGAGGGAGAGAGCGGCTATCACCTGAGCTCAGCCCCAAGGGTCACCCATTGATTGGACTGAGTCAACCCAAAGGGTGGGGGTGGGGATGGGGGAGGGAGGAGATGCCAAGCCCTCCCTTCCCTGTGACCTCAGGGCTTCTGCCCCGGGCCCAGCCTGGGGTAGGGGGCGCTGCGGGGGCTCAGGGGCCTGGGCTGCTGCCCCTTCCTGGCCAGGCCAGGGTCCCGGGGCACCTAGCCGCTGCTGCTTAGCCCGGCCAGCCTGGGGTCTTGCGCGGCGGCGCCGGGCCTGGCGGCACATGGGTCAGGCTGCCCCATTGGAGCTCGAGAAGCTCAGCCCGGTGGTGGCTGCGGCGCTGCCCAGGGAAGGAGGGCGCCTGGAGGGGAGGCTCCTGGAGCGCTGGGCACAGCGCCCGGGAGGGGCTGGCCCGGACCTCAGTGACCGGAAGTGACGCCAACCCGGGGATTCCATGCCTAAGGGCTGGGAGCTCTGGGGGGGCCCGGCCGGGGCTGTCTGGGGCCGGGACCCCCCGCGCCAACTGCGGCGGCAACAGCATTTGCCTGGACCCAGCCCGCGTCCGCTGCCGTTTCCTCCAGGAAGGCTCCAGATCTCGGGCCCGCAGGCGGGTGCGATCTTCTGGTTCAGGCTCGGGTTTGGGTTTGGGAGCGGGCTTGGCCGCCGCGCCTTTGACCTCGCCCCTCCCAGCCTGGATCATGGGACCCCCGGGAGGGCCGCCAGGTGGAGCTCCGGCCCAGGTGCCGCCTCACTCGGTGCAAGGAGACCCAGCCACCTTCAGGGCCGCCCTGCGGGGGCTGCTCAACTGTGCGCGCTTCAGGTGAGCCCCGGGACGGGGGCGGGAGCGGCCAGTGCCAGGTGTAACCCCAGAGGACCTTGGGCACAGGCTGAGCGTACGCCTGGGTACGCTGGTGTGAGCGCAATCTAGCAAAGCCGGTGCCCAGGAACTAGGGGCCACGGGCTGGGCCCAGGGTGCCCGGGGGCGAGTGGTCTGCAAGGCACGCATGTGTCGCACTTACTGTGTGAGACAGTGCTTGTGTGACAGGGTGTGTGAGTGCATGTGTGCACCGTACCTGTGCCCGAGGGAACCGGACCTTGCGTGTGCCTGGGGAACGCCCTCTCCCAGCTCTGCCAGGGATTTCCCTGAGCCTCCAACTTGCCCTTGACTAAGACTACCCACCACCCCTAAAGCATCCCCGACAACGGGTCATACGACTTGTGCTTGAAGACTCCCTTCAACGGGGAGGCCACTGCCTTCTGTAGCAAACAGTTCCACTTCTGCACAGCTCTCAGCGCCAGGAAGATTCTCCTGCAATTCAGTCTCTGTAGTCTCCCCTCTGCCCTCTGGGGCCTCACCCAAGAAGGCCCATTTTTCTGACCTCTGGCACAGTCCCAGGGATACTTGAAGATACCGCTCTGCTGGCCTCTCTGAGTTTCCCCCCAAACATGGCTAGCTCCTTCCCCCAGTCCTCCTCCCTGCCCATTTTAGTCACCCTCCCCAGACGCTGTCCAGCTTATCAATGTCCTCAAACAACCGAATCACCCAGAGCCAAGCAAAGTCTCCCAGGAGTGGTTGGCCCTGGGCCTAGACAAGCAGGATTCTCCCCTCTTTATTCCTGGAAACTTGGCCTCTCTTATGGCAGCCCAAGCTCCAGCTCCTACTGTATTACTGAATCTGGAAGGATCCTTGGAAATCAGAACTTTCCCATTTTACAGAGCAAGAAACTGAGGCCAGAGTGAGGAAGGGATTTGCTTGAGGTAACACAGGTGGGATGAGATGGGGTGGTGAACACACTTTCAAGGTGGGTCCCCTGACTTCAAAGCTCCCCCACCTCCATCACTCCTCAGCCTAGAGGGTAGCCTCATGGGACCCCTCTATACTCCGAACATGTCCCTTCCCTCCCCTCATGCAATCCCAACTGGCCTTCTCAAACCCAGATGGGACTCTGACCACTAGTAGTGGGTAGCAGTGCTAGCTTTGGGGCTTCCACAGATGGCATAAGAGAAAGAGTGTAAGTTTTAGAGCCAAAGACCTGGGTTCGAATCCCAGCTCTGCCATTTGTTCTGCATAGGGCCCTTGCTTGTCTCAATCTAGGCTTCTATAAGTCCTCCAGTCCAGGCAGAGGTGTGGGCACACTGGGCATGGGGTACAGTGAGGCTGGTGGACAGCAGTCAGCCTCAGCAGGGAGAAGAGGTCAGTGCGCATCTGACAGGGGTAGGGACAGGTCCAGAGTGGAGAGGAACTGTCCAGCTCTCATGACTTGCCTAGGGGTCAAAGTTAACCTAAGGACCTCCATGAAAGCAGGGAGTCGTATGTACAAGGCTAATTCTGGCCTCGTCTTCTCCCTGGCACTTCTACCCTGGTGGTGCCCTGGGAGTCTCCTGCTCAGCTCTACTGCCTAGAGAAGCTAGGCTTGCCAAAGCACTTGAGCATACCACAGCTAGGGAAACCATTATGCTCCCCATTTTATAGAGGAGAAAACTGAGGCTCAGAGAAAGGGCTTTACACATTAAGTAGCACACCTGAGTCCAGCCCAGGTCTTCAGACTCCCAACAGCAAGAAGGATCCTTAGATATCACCCAGGTCAGCATTTCATTTTACAGATAGGAAAACTGAAGACCAGAGAGGGAATAAGAGTTGGCCATGGCCACACGAACAGTTAAGAGCTGGGATCCAGGGCTCCCTTCACAGCCTTCTATCAAGAGCACTTTTTTTTTTGAGAATGTATTGTGTGCTACCTAAAGAAGTAGTGAGCCCTGTAGAAGTAGTGAGAAGTAGTGAGTAGAATATCTTCCTGGAGATATTCTAGCAGAATCTGGATGAGCACTTGCTGGGCATTTTTTTTCTGGTTTTTTTTTTTAATTAGTTTATTTTGATTTATCATCAATCACTTCCATATGCTTTTGAGTTTAAAATTTTTCTCCCTCTTCCTCCCCACTGCCCTCCCCAAGATGGTGCACAATCTGATATAGGCTATACATATACATTCCTATTAAACATATTTTCACGTTAGTGTTGTTGTAAGTAGGAATTAGATCCAATAGGAGGAACCACCAGAAAATAAGAAACAAAGCTCAACAGAAGAAAAAAAAATAGCAAATAGTATGCTTTGATCTGCATTCAAACTCCATAGTTCTTTCTTTGGATGTGGATAGCATTTTCCATCACAAGGCCTTTGGAGATGTCTTAGATCCTTGTATTGCTGGGAAGGGTTAAGTTTATCAATATTAGTCATCACACAACGTGGCTGTTATTGTGTACAATGTTCTCTTGGTTCTGCTCACTTCACTCAGCATCAGACCATACAAGTCTTTCCAGGTTTTTCTGAAGTCAGCCTGTTCATCATTTCTTATAGCACAATAGTATTCCATTACATTCATATACCACAACTTGTTTAGCCATTCCCCAATTGATGGGCATCCTCTCAATTTGCCACCACAAAAAGAGCTGCTATAAATATGTTTGTACATGTGGTCCTTTTCCCATTTGTATGATCTCTTTGGGATACAGCCCTAGAAGTGCTATTGCTGGGTCAAAGGGTGTGCACATTTTTATAGCCCTTTGGGCATAGTTCCAAATTGTTCTCCAGAATGGTTGGATCATTTCACAACTCCACTGGGCATTTCTTTCAGATACATCTTGGATAAGTGCCTCTAAGGGCTTTTCTAACTCAGGTTCAATGATTCTGATTCTGCAGGACTCTGGGCAGTAGTAGGGTTAGGCACAATGGCAATGTCCCCGCCCTTGACAGAGGCACCTATGTATGAGTCCAAGCAGTAGGAAGCCCAGTGCTGAGTGACAAGTCATTGAGACAGTCTGTTGTCCTGCTGGGAGGGAGGGAGGAGGAAAAGAGGAAGGATGAAGCCACCAAGAGCTGGGGGGAGCAAAGAAAGCTTCTCAGAGGAGGGGGATAATCATGGAAGGAAAGGCAGAAGCATCCAGGGGGTACTTGGGACAAAGGGATCCTCTTGGGGACAGTCTTAAATGCCAAGCTAAAGAGGTTGGAGAGTGAGGTGTGATGTCATGAAGCTAGTGCTGAAGAAAGACTAGTGTGGAGGAAGGATTGGATAAAGGACTGGAGGCTGGAGGTTGGAGGCAAGTGACTCAGGTTTCAGTCTTGGTGACTCAGAGGATGGAGGAGGTTTGTGGGAGGAAGAGAATGAGTTGGAGGCTGGATGGAGATGAGGGTGCCCTACTGAGCTGGGGGACCACTGCTGCGTGGTGAGGCACCCCAGAGGCTGTTAGCATGAGCCTGGGCTAGCTCAGGACTGGCCAGCCACCGGGCAGATGACAAAGGTTGGGGGTGGGGCTAGCCACCACCATCCCTTCTTATTTCAGTTCTCACTTCAGCTGTTCTTCCTAAGAGAGGGGGAGTGTGAGTGTCCCCCCTCTGGCTCTCTGCTGTTCCTTGCTGTTCACTAACACTCCTTCCCTAATTCAGCCTGGATTCCAAAGCTTCCAAACTCCATGATCTTCCAGTTTCCCTGTGGGATGGAGGGTGCCTGTTTGGGTCTACTCAGAGAAGGCCCCATTTGGTCCTTGTCTCTGACTGGCTCTGGACATGACTGGGTCTGCCTGAAGAAGCTTAGCCTTTCCTCCTCTACCCAGCTTTGCAACCTCACCAGGGCACCCAATGGCACATCCATTTTTGAGGCAGAGACCCTGTCTGTGGTTGTCCTGTCGGAGCCTTGGATGGTAGGGAACATTTTCCTGCTTCAGTCAATGAGGACCCTACCCACACTTCTCTCAGGAGAAGCTGTATGGTACCAGGTGATGTCTAGGGGTGCTCAGCACCTAGGAAGCGTCCTGATTGGCTAATGGGGATTGGAGAATTGGGTCACTGACTGTGGGGGGAGTGCTCTAGAATAGGTAGCCTAATGAGATGGCCCAGGACCAGAAAGGACAAGCAGTGACTGGCTTTTCTGGGCCATCAAAGACTGATCCTTCCATCTGTGCTGGGAGGAGGCATAAGGAAAGGAGGAGATCCTTGTCCTGCCCTCAAGCAGCACATAGTCTAATTTGGCTTCATGCCTGGAGGCAGGAAGCCTGCTTTGCTGGCATCTGACCCTGGCCAAATCACCTAGCTCTCTGCCGTGTGACCAGCTCTGTGCTTGGCACCAATGGGCAATGTTATAAATACAGGATTGGGGAGGCCAAGGATCTGGAGGTTTTAGGAGACCCCAGGCTCAATATAAATCAAAGTATGGCATGACAGGTGAGAAGGTTAATGAGCAGAGCTTCCAGGAATAGGGAGGCCATGGTCCCCCTGAGCTCTGCTTGGGGCAGATATCCTCTGCAGTGCCGTGGTCAGTCCTGGGCATCCCTGAATAGGCAGGATGTGATTGAGGAGCGGTGTGTCCAGAGGAAGGGCCTGGAGTCCTGTTTAGGAGAATCTCTTGGAGGAACTGAACATTTTTAGGCTGTAGAAGAGGGAAGATCAAGGGGAAAGACATGTGGAAGACACATCCTCATGGAGTAGAAGGGTCAGACCTGTTCTATTTGGCCCCTAATGGCAGAATTGGGGGCAATGTGGGAGGGAGGATTTGTCAAGAGGCAAATTTAGGGTCCATTTATGGAAGAATTTCCTCACCATGCGAGCTATCCCAGAGTGGAAGGGCTGCCAGTGGAGGAAGTGAGCTCCCTGTCACTGGAGGTCTGCAAGCACAGGCTAGGTGCGCTTTTGTGCGGCAGCTGCAGATATAGCAACTCTTGGTCAGTTATAGGCTGGATTACATGACCTCCAAGCCTTGCTCTGTGAGCCTGTCCTCCAAGGCTCTAGATGCTGTGACCCCATGGGTGCTTCAGACTCTGAAGGGAGGAGGCTAGGGAGGGTGGTGATTCGTGTGGGCTGGGCTGTCAGGAGAGCAGTAGCAGGAGGCAGGGCAGGGCAGGACCAGCAGATTGCTTCTCCCACTTTCCCTGTGGTGCTTGTCCCCAGCCATCTTCCAGGTCTTGGTTGGTTTTCCTGGCTGGGGCCCAATTGAGTAGTGCCTTGAGCAGGCTATTGGCATAATGTCCTTGCCTTGCACAGACCAGTCCAGGGAAGTGCCAGGTTGGGAGTGGGATGGGGAGGGTAGATTCCTGGGTGGGAGGGAGGTCAGCTTGGTTCTCTCTCGGGCTGGCCTCTGCTTTTCTACTCCAGGCAGGACAGGAGTGCTGCACTGAACTTAGCCCCAGGGTGATGGACACCAGCAGCTATGCCCCGGTCCCATCCTCTGACTGCCATTGAAATAGGATGAAGGAGTTCCCAGCATCCCTGCTGAGGGGGAAGGATCTACTGGGACAGACAACCTCTGGTCTAACCTTGTCTCATCCATCCCGGGCCCCCTCTCCTCTCCCCTCCAGTGGTAGCAAGAATGATGCAGGATTTGGGATCAAGGGTCTTGGGTTCCAATCTTGGCTTTGCACTTATTACCTATATGATTTTTGGTCTCTCTCTGAGACTCAGTTTCTTCTTCTGTCTTAGACAAGACAGGCCCTTCTAACCCTAGAGCTCAGGCCACTCCCCCTCCTTTCCAGCCCCTCCCCCCCAACCCTGCCTGGGGTCCAGATGGGCTGCCTGAGGGGGAGGGGGAGGTTTTGGATTAGAGACTCTGGTGACTTTGTAGGCTTCAAGGTCCCTGGCAGTGCCCTGGGCTGGGCCTATGAAGTTCAGATTCGGTGACTTTCCCCTCTTTTCTCCTGCCCCACACAGATGGAGCCTTGCCAGTGCTCTCTCCCCTCCTTTGGAGGGTTGGCAGCTGGGCTCCTCCTTGGCCTGCTCTAGGTCTCCTGCTGGGATCCCAGCCATGGAGACTGTGCTGGACAGGGTAGCCTGGAAGCTCCCAAAGGCTGCTTGCAGGTGACAGAGACCTTGGAACCACCAGGCTCATCGGACCCAGGCTAGTGAATGCCACTGAAAAGCAGTGGAGTAAGGTGCCCTGGAGGGGGGTGCACTGGGCAGGCCCTCCTCCTCCCTGGACCCTGACCTCAAGTACCTCCTCTAGGCAGGGCAGAGGGGGCTGAAACCTAGGCCAGGGGAACAGGTAAGTCTTTCTAGCCTTGTGGGTGATTTGTCTGGGTTTGTGCAGGGCCAGAAGATGGGAAAAGGGGGTGCCTCAAGTACCCTGAGGAGGCAGGTTAACCATTAATGAGAGGTTTAGTGTCAATGTCAGCTTGGCAGGAGGTCTTCAGTGGAGTGCCCCAGGGATCTGCTGAGCCCTGAACTGTTTAACATTTTTTGTCTTTTTTTTTTTTTAAGGCAATCAGAGTTAAGTGACTTGTCTAGGGTCATACAGCTAGAACCTGTCTGAGGCCGGGTTTGAACTCAGGTCCTTTTGACTCCAGGGCTGGTGCTCTATCCACCTCACCACCTAGCTGCCCCTGTTTAACATTTTAATCAATGGCTCAGATACTGGTAAAGATCAAACATTTATCATATCTTTAGGTAACATACAGAACTGGCACATTGGATGACATAGGACCCAAAACAATCTTGACGGGCAAGAAGATTGAGCCAAATCTAATAGGATAACTTCATTACAAATGGGAGGCCTGAAACTTGGTCCCAAAAATCAACTTTCCAAGTGGAGAGAGGAAGAGAGTAGTTAGACAGCTCTTGTTCCGAAAAAGATCTGGGGATTTGAGTGGACCCCTAGCTCAATATGAGTCATCAGGGTGATGGGGGCAGCCAAGAAAAGGAATTTAACAATTCAAAGGGCCTACATAGGAACATGGAATCTCCTGCCTGGATTGACTCTGCCCTGGTCAGTCAATCAGTCAGTCAATTAGCAGGTCAGGCCTCATCGGCATCACTGGGTGATGTCACACAGGGGGTACAGATCGCTGTCCTCAAGCCTCCCTGAGCTGCCATGTGGAAGAGGGCTCAGCCTTCCCTAGAAGGCAGGAACAGGACCCATGGAAGGGAAGCTACAGAGACTGGTTGAGGCTGGACTTGTCATGGGAGCTGTCCCAGAGTGGAAGGTGCAGCCTCAGGTGGTGATCAGAACCAGGTGAGGCTGGATGCCCGCCCTTTCTATGGCTCTGGATTGGACCAGACGCCTTCTTCCAATTCTAAGAGTTGGTCTGGGTTCTTGAGGGTGACCCTGGGTTCTTGGAGGTGGTTTGGGGCATATGGTAGCAAGGATGGCCCACGGAACATGCTAGGCAACTGAAGCCTGAGAGAGCCACCCCCCCAGCCCACTGGGCCTCCCAGGGGACTCCCTGGAGCTGGGAGGATGGAGGCACCTTCCCCTCCCCCCCCCAGCAGGGGCTACAGCTGCATCAGCGCCACCCCCGCTGGCTCTAGTGTGGAACCCCAGGCTTTCTGATTTCTCTTTAACTCTTAACCCTTTCAAAGAGCATGTTAGGAAAGTGGGCGTAGCGCAGCCAGGTCTCTGGTGGAAACCTGTGGGTGGCAAATTTTACCAACTCCTCATCATTTCCTTCCCTCCTCCTCTGACCCAAGCCCCCAGCAGCTGTGGGCTCCAGCAGCAGGAGTGGCCAATCCCCAACCCAGGCCCTGACCCCCAAAGACCCTGTCCTGGTCCTAACGTCCAAGACGAGTCTCTCATTCACAACTGATTGATCTGGGGTGCAGAGAGGGCAAGGGATTTGTCCAAAGTTACTCAAAGTTTCCAAGATCCAGGGCTCCATTCCTGATTCCTGGTGACTGGGTCCTGTCTGGGGGAGGGTGAAGTGAAAAGGGCCTGGTGGATGCCTGGAGGACCTCGGGTCCTTGGGCCTAACTACCCCACCTCTGCCCCCACCCACTCCCTAAACATAACCTTAGACAAGATTCAAGGTCTGGCTAGGAGGGGGTGGAGGGGCCTCCTTGCGGTAGTGGTGGAACCCAGTGAGGAAACGCTGAGTTAGCAGCCCCAGAAAAGGTGTGGGCTTGTCTTCAAGGTCCCAGGATGCTAGCCCCAGTGTGTACCTCTCTGCATCCTGCCTTTCAAAGGTACGTGGGGATGGGCATGAGTCACACAGCCCGGGAGGCTGGAAAGCTCTTTCCATCCCTAGAGAAGGCCAGCTCAGGCCTGGGGGAGGCTGGCTGTTCTCTGCCCCCTGCAGACCACTGACTGTTACTGTCCCATGGCTGCCTAGCATTCCCCTAGCATCCTATTCTGATTCCTGAGAGCAGGCCCAGCTCCCCAGGGTGGTTCAGCCAAGCCTGAGGGGCTGAAGCCTGGATGACCAGGGTGGGCCGGGGATCCTTGGGGCCCCTAACTCAGACCAGTCTCCATTTATCTCTCCCAGTGATGTGCGGTTCTTGGTGGGCCAAGACCGGAGGGAAGTGTTGGCCCATCGCTGCCTGCTGAGCTCCCGTTGCGACTACTTCCGCCAGCTCCTGAGTGCTGAGAACCCTGTGGGGGGTGCCCCAGAGGAGCCTGTAGTCCTGGCTGATGTACCCCCTGAGGCCTTTTTAACGGTGCTGGAGTTCCTCTACACCAATAGCATCACCTTGGACAGGCGCACAGTAGGTGGAGGGGGCTGGCAGGGGTGGGAGTAACATTCCAGGCCCCTCCCTGGGCCATCCATTCTGAACCCTGCCTCTCCCTGACCTCGGCCCCACCCCTCCTCACTGACAGGTCCTGGAAGTGCTGATTTCATCGCTGGAATATGGGCTGTCTGAGCTTCGAGAGGTAGGGGGATGGGGAGGCAGGCTGGCAATGCCAGGTAAGGGCCCCCTAGGGCAACCTCCAATGCTTTGGTAGGTGAGCCGCTTCCTGGCCAGGCCGGGCAGGGAGAGGGCGAGGGTCTGATTCGAGTACTGTGCCTGGAGAAGTTGAGATGGGCCCAGAGGGGCAGGAAGGTACATTGTGGGGAGTGATAGGGCTTTAGGCAGAAGACAGGGGTTTAAATCTTGACCATCTACTCACTCCCTTTGTGATGCCGGTAAGTCATCTCTCCTAGCCTCAGTTTCCCCCTCTGTAAAATGAGAGGCCTTTTGAACTCCTCCCCAGTTCTGTTCATCTGGCTTCAGGCTTGCCCCATTGGCTGCCTTGGAATCTTCAAGAGGGGAGAAGTTAGAGCTTTGGGTGAGGGGTTTAAGGAGATGAGGGAGCGGGGGAGGCTGGGAGCTTGGACCTAAGTGGGGGCGGCTATGACAGCGAGGGGTTAGGATTGCCCCCAAATCCAGCCTTCACCATGTGTGGGGGTCCAGGCAGGCAGGACTGGGATGGCCTATTCAGGAATTCCTGGGAATGTGCCCACTCCTGCCTGGCTCCATACTCAATTATGGGCTGGCACCTAGTAAGATGGGGCTGCTTCTCCCCACCCCAGGGTGATAGGGCAGAGGATAGGTTTGCCCTAGTATACACTGACCGTCCCCCACCACCCCTGCCCTGTTGAGCCTGCTAGAGGTCATATTCTAAGCCTGGGGCTCAGTCTTCATTCCTGCTGCCTCCTTTCCCTTTCTCAAAGCCCCCAATGCCTCAGGAAGGGTACAACAACAGGCTTGAGCCCCCCAGAAGTTGGGTGTGCTAAGTTGGTGTAATGGGCATGTTTATGTGGATGTGAGTATGTACCACATTGGCATAGGCATAGAATGGGGCTGATGGCAGCTGGCCTGAAGCTGCCCAACCTTAGAGTCCGGCCTTTGCAGCCTCATCTCCTATCCACTCCTGCACAGAAGACCCCCCACATCAGTCTGAGGTCCTCAGCAGAATGGCCAGAACTGATGGAACCCCTGTGCAATGATCAGAGATTACTATGAGTTCAGGAAACCTGTTACATGCAGCAGTAGCAGTAGCAGCTAAAGCCACTGGAAAACCTTGAGGCGTTACTGTCATTAGTCCTTTGGGGCCCCCAGATCCAGAAGTCCTGGTCAATGCACTGTGTCTGAAGAATTCCCACCTCCACACCTTTGCACCCTCTTACATATATATACATATATATATATATACACACACACACACACACACACACACACACACACACACACATATATATATATATATATATATATATATATATATATATATATATATACTCCTATGCAATTTGGGCCCTGTATAGTCCCCCTTCGTGATCCAGGGAAGAGCCAACCTCATCAGGACTGGCCAGCTCCCCAGTCTTCAGCCCCTCCCCCGGAGCCCTGGCTCACCCCATGGAGGTGTTTTTACCTCTTTCCAGGGATGGGCAGAGAATATTCCCTGTACAACTGGAGCCTGAGTAACATGGTCTTGAAGAGTGAGGACCACAGACTTAAGGCAAGAAAGGACCTTGTTTTTAAATGAGGGAAACAGCTCCAACAGGACAGGGGTTTGACCAAGGTCACATAAGGAGCAGGATTTGAACCTAGGTGTGATAGTTTCATGTCATTTGTTGGGGGGCAGCCTGGGAGAGGCCTGTCACTGCCTGAATGTGTGGGCCCCTTCTCTCCTGGGACATCCCATGGTGTTGGAGGGAGGAGGGAGCTGGTGGGGCTAAAGAGGGTTTGTCTTCTTCTCCTCTCCCCAAACCCCTGCCTCTGTCTCTACCCCAGCTGTGTGTGGAATTTGTGGTGCAGAACCTGGACATGGAGCTGGTCTGTGAGGCCCTGCAGGTGAGTCCAGATCCCCAATCTCCCTCATCCACACATGCACCCCCACACCTAGCCCCAGCCACATGAGGAAGAGAAGGCAAGGGCCCAGCAGGCCTCATGATTATGATCACAGGGACCGGTCTGGTTGAGTGACTGCAGATGGGAACATCTGCAGGTGGGTGTGGGAGGGACCCCCAATGCCTGGGAGGGGGCTGAGTTGCCAGTGTCAGAATGGTGGGTTTCTGTGAGCCCTGGGCAGGTCCTCATTGGAGTGGCCTTAGGTCTCTGCACCTGCAGCAGTTTCTTACCCTTCAAAGCCCAGCTCCAGAGCTCTGACCCTCCTTGACTATAGTGCAGACAGCCTCCTTGTTTTTTTTTCTGTCTCCCAGACTGGGAGCCCCCTGAGACCAGAGCCTGAGGCTGTTCCTGTCCCCCTTAGATTGGGAGCCTCCTGAGGGCAGGAGACAGCTTGTCACGACTCTTTCTCTTATGAGAGGTGTGTGTGTGTGTTGGCGTAGGGGGTGGTGGTGTGGGGGTATGTGTAGGTGTGTCAAATAATCATCGAAGTGCCTGTGAGGCTGGGCCCTGCCAACCTGACTTTTGTGAGGATGTGAAATGCCAGTCAGGGCCCTGGGGACTGGCCCCTGCCCTGGCCACTTGTTAAGCCAAACACACCCCTAGGGATTGATTGCTCACTCAGGCTGGGACCCCCTGGGAGTCACAGAGAAGGGTAAGGTGCTCAGGCCCCAGGGCTAAGAATAGCTGTAACCCTCCTGACCTTCACCTTTCACTGTTTCCTGTTGTGATAAACAGGAGGCTGTGGCCTGTGACCGAAGCTGTATCCATCGAGCCCCTCAGCCTGCTGCTGTCCCTCCCCCCATTTCCTCATTTGTAAATGTTCGGCATGGGCCTTGCCTACCCATCCCTCTCCAATATGTGTAGAGGGGCCAAGGGGTGAGGACACCTCAGTTTGTCCTTGGCCCATCTGTGTCATGGGCATGATCAGGTTCCCTATCTTCTCCCCTCTCCCTTCCCCCCACCCCTGTTGTTCGGAAAACACGCAGTAAACCAGAAAGCCTCTTAGCCACAGCTGGGGTGGTTATGAATAATTCCTGGCCTCGATATGAAGCTATCTCAGCGTCAGCAGCTGCTGGTGTTGATGCTGCTTTGACGCTCCTCCCCTCTGGGTCCCCACCCTCCACCTGGCTGGCAAACCGTGTCTGCCAGAGGCCTGTTCTCAGCTCTTCCATGAACCTTTAGGCTTGCCTCGAACCAGGACCATCGATGCATCCATCTGCAGGCTTCTAGAAAGACTCCCTCCTGCTCTAAAGCTATGTTCCCATGATCCATCCTGCTAGGACAAACTTCCACTCCCTCCCATTTCACAGGAAGGGAACAAGCATTTAAGTGTGCCAGGAGCCGTTTTAGAAATATTTCATTTGGGGGCAGCTAGGTGGCGCAGTGGACAGAGCACCAGCTCTGAAGTCAGGAGGACCTGAGTTCAAATAGGGCCTCAGACCAAACATTGACACTTACTAGCTGTGTGACCCTGGGCAAGTCACTTAATGCCAATTGCCTAAAAAATAAAATAAAAAAAAGAAAGAAATATTTCATTTGATCCTCACGTGTTGCTGCTATTACCCTCATTTTAGAGGGGAGGAAACTGAGGTAGGAGTTAAGTGACTTGCCCAGGGTTCCATGGCTGGTAGTGTCTGACACCACATTTGAACTCAGATCCTCCTGAGAGAGGCTAGACCGGAAGCCTGCTCTCCCCTCTGGGGCAGCCCCGGCTTGAGCCTCACCTCCCTGTGTCCTGGACAGGTGGCAGTGACCTTCGGGTTGCGGCAGTTGCGGGAGAAGTGCCTGAATTTCATCGAGCGTCATGCCCAGGTACCGCCAAGGCCGCCTAGCCCGGGTCGGGGGGGGGGGGGGGGGGGGGGGGGGGGGGGGGGGGGGGGGGGGGGGGCGGCAGGGAGGGGACGGCCCTGAGCCCGTGCTGCCTTGGCAGGACGTGCTGAGGACCCCAGCCTTCCACGAGCTCTCCCCGGCCGCCTTGTTAGCAGTGCTGCACAGTGACCACCTGGCAGTGGATGAGGTCGAGCTTGTGGCTGCCACCCGCCACTGGGCAAGGGTCAGCTCGGTGAGCCTCGGGCCTGGGACCCCTCTTGGGCGAGTTGCCTGCCCTCTCTAGACTGCCTCAGGTTCCTCGAGGGGAGTGGACTAGCTGATCTCTGAGAAAGCATCCCGGAGAAGACCCGGACAGTTCTTGGGGGGAGGCGGGAGCCCCAGGGCAGAGCAGGGTAGGGCCTGGTCTTGGGCAGGGCTGGAGCAACCCGAGATGCGAGGCCGGGCGGGGGCGGGGCTGGAACCACCCGAGATGCGAGGCCGGGCGGGGGCGGGGCTCTCTTTCAGGCGGTGCTGGAGCAGCCGATGGGCCAGGTGGCGCAGGCCGTAGTGGGAGAGCTGCGACTACCTCTGCTGTCCCCTTCCGAGCTGAGTTCGCTGGAGGAGCAAAACCGGGTCGAGCCTTTCATACCGGTAGGGGACGACTCCCTGCGGCCGCAGGGGAGCCACTCGCTGGCTGCCAGACCCAGCCTCTCCACCCAGAAAACCCCTACTGTGTGCCCCTCGCCCCGATCTTTACGGTGCACCTCCCAGGTATCCCCTACTGTGCGTTTTCCATAGGGTGCCTTTACCATGCGACCCCCCCCACCTTCTACAAGGACTCCACAGTCCCCACTGTGCACCCTCCCCAGAGAGCCCCACCCCAAACCTCCCGTGCGTCCCTGAAGCCCCTTCCCTCGGAAGAGTTTCTTCGGTGACAGGCCCCGCCCCCCCCCCCCCAGATGGAGCAAATTGCCGAGGCCTGGAAGTACCACGCCCTGAGCCGGGGAGAAGCGACCCGGGGCATCCAGGGCCGCCGCCGAAAGGGGACCGCGCCCCGAGAGCACCACCGTTTCCTGGAATTGCTGCCCAAGTGATCGAGCTCTGGAGACTCCCCCGCCTTGCTCTGAACTACAGCTGCCGGCACCCTCTGCGCCAACGGGCGCTGCAGCTCCCGGCATCCTCCATGCTGTACCTCCCCGCCCCGTTTTGAACACCTAGACCCAGGATTACGGCTTCCACCACCTTCTTCGGGCTCTTTGACCCGGACTGGAGCTAGGCCATAATAAAGACCTAAGCATGCGGCTCCCCTCTCCCCGATCTCTCAGCGCCAGGTCCTTTATTCACTGCCTGCAACCATTCTCAGGATTTTTTATCTCTTCCTCCTCCCCCCAGATGCAGATGACTTGCCCAAGATCACCCAGCTAGTGGATGGCAAAGACAGGATTCGGAACCCTAGTGTTTGGTCCTCTAGCCCAGAGCTGTCCCCTTGTTTCGCTACATTCTTTCTAGCTTGTCAAAGCCCATGAACTCAATCACTATTTCTACGCAGATGACTCCCAGATCTATACACGCACTCCTCAACCTCTCTCCTCAGTCCCAGTCCCGAATTACCTTGTCGACACATCTCCATCTGGATGTCCCCTAGGCATCTCAAGTTCGACATGACCCGAACTGAACTCGTTATCTCCCCTTCCCCAACCCCCTCCAGGACATCATCTTCCCGTCACCTAGACTTAGGAGTTCCGTTGTAATCTTTGACTCCTCTCTCCCTCCCTCACCATAACCAACCCATCAAGTCTTGCAGTGCCATTATCCACATTTCCGGAACCTGCCCTCTCTTTTCTTAAGTAAATTTTATAATCAGCTCCGTATCGTCTAGAAACCAAAAATAAAGTTAAGGCAGCGCTAAAACCATAAAATCCAGACCGGTGTCAATGGAAGGAGACCCGTCTATTCTGATGAGAATAGAGTGAGATGGTACCAAACAGCCCACAGCAAAGCCCCGCCCCCGGGGCCCAGGGCCTCTCTCCAGCTCCCTCCAGTCTGCGCTGTCAGGTTCCTGCTTCTTCGGCTACCGGGTTCTCCTCTTGGCCTAATTGCATGTTGAGTCTTCCTCCTATGCCCTTCCACGTATCGGTTTTACGTATTTGTCATTTTGTCTGGCACAGTAATAATATTCCCTGACGCTCACAGGCCTCTCGATTCAGACATTCCGCTGCTGGGCACGTGGGTGGGTTCCATTTTTTCATTATTACGAATAAAGCTACTAGGAATATTTTTGTGTATTGTTTTTTTAACAACCATCCGTAGGCTATCGTCCCAGACGCAGGTTCACGGGGATCAGAGGGTCCGATGAGTTCTGTAGCTGGCCTTATAGATCACCAGACTGTTCTTCAGTGAGCAGCACTAACCTATCCGACCTGTCCTGATCGATCTGTCTCTGGCCTCTCCCTTTCTTAGCCAGCCTTCCAAAAGCAGCTGGAAATTCACTTCGTAGAGCACACCCTGGCAGCTAGATGCGCTGTAGAAAGAGGGCCAGGCCTGGAGTCGGGATGACTCGTCTTCGTGAAGTTTTAAATCTGACCTCGGACACTTACTAGCTGCGCTTGACCCTGCGCACGTCACTTAATCCTGTTTGCCCCAGTTTCCTCAACTGTCAAAACGGATGGCCAAGAGAAAGACAAACTACTACACTAGGTTTCCCGCGGGGGGAGGGGGGGAAACAAATCCGAACAAGACCAAGAACGTTAAGAACCACACCGAAGCAAGACAAAAAAACACTAAATACCAAAATGAAAGCTCAGGACTTAATTCTTCAACGCTCATAAAACACAAATTTCTCTGACGCGACTCCTAATCACGTACGATTCGTTAACTGAGAAAAAAAGAATGGTGAGTACTAGTTCTCCATAATTGCATTGGATGAAGTACAGCGCGGCGGCTTGAACAGTTGAGGTTATATGACTCACCCAAAATTACAACACTAGTAAGCATCAAGAACTAGAACTACCACATAACCAAAACCTCAAACACTGTAACCATACATACTCGTTTCTCTAGGTATATACGGTTATATGTACTTTGTACGATTAAATCATAACACTACCTTCCACGCCACCTGATGGCGAAGCAGGAAGTGCTAAGAAAACATCCCGCTTACATCTGCTTTTTATACTTCTTAATATAAGCCTCGCAAACGCGAGGCCTCAAAAAATTAGTTAAAAACTCTTAACTGTTCCTCTCCACGGAAATCTTTAGTAAAAGGCGAAAGATTTATACGATCTGAAGAGAAACCAGAGTATGCCACAGGGTAGCGTCCGTGCCCAGCCCTTCAGCGGTCATATCGGGTAAGCTCATGGTGACCATTATCCCTCAGGGAGACAGCAGCCCCTTCATTCTGCTTCGGGACCCCGCGCGGGACAGGCCGGCCCAGGACTGACCCTGGCCCCTGGACGCCCCAGAAGCCACTTGCAGGAGGGCGCATAAGGAGAGCCTGGACGCACTGCATTGTGGGTATGCAGATGAGCTTAGTCGCTGCTTCAGTTTCCCCGCATTGTCAGTTTTCCTCCGTGTGACACTCACCTCTCTAAGGCTCTCCTCGCCCTCTCCCCGGCACCACAGTCTATTGCTTGTGAGGCCCAGCTTAGTAAAGAAGAGTAACAAGCCCAGAGAAGGCAAGGAGGCTGCCCAAGGTCACAAAGCTAATGGGTGACCAGGCAGGAGGTGTCTTTCCTCTCAGATGGCCTCAGTCCACAGCCCCAGGCTGCTTCCTCTCCCCTCAGCGATCCCACCCAGCCGCCCTCCTCACTTTAACCTCCCTCCCCACCTCTGCTCTGGCCGCTTCGGTTTAGATCCCCCAGGCTCGAGACCAAATGCATTCCATCCTGGGCCTCCTCCATTTGAGTCTTCTCCTGGCATCTCCCAGCACAATCGGTGGGCACTAGCCAGCAAGAAGCCAGGTGGCCCACTGGGTAGAATCAGGAAGATCTGAGTTCAAATTCGACCTCAAACACTTTCTAGCTGTGTGACCCTGAACAAGTTACTTAAACTTTGTCTGCCTCAGTTTCCTCAACTGTAAAATGGGGATAATAATGGTACTACCTCCCAGGGTTGCATAGTGACTGGCATATGGTATGCGATTGATAAATGTTGATTGCTGCTTTTCCTCCCCTTGCCTCCAGACCTCTGAGTCCTCTCAGTTCACGTGGTTGGGGTGGGGGGGGATAAAAAGAGGAAGGGGAGGAGGCGAAGGGAGAGGAGTCCTCATGGCCAGACAAATCTTCATGCATGCAAGGAGGGGCAACAAGATTATTGTCTGTCCTTCGTTCTTAAAAAAGGACCATGACATCAGGGAGGTGATACCATGACATGCAAGTGAATTGCTTTAAGTGAGGGAGGGCTGTGCAAAGTCACCAGCCTCACTCTCCTCTGGAGCCATTTGGGTCCAGTGGCCAGACATAGATCAGGATGACTGGAGATGGCCCCGATGCAGTGAGGGACCTTGGCCTTTTCAAGCTAAGGTCTTTAACAGGTCTCAGTTGGAGCAGCAAGGAAGCCAGTTAGGCTAAATCAAAGTGAGTAATAAATGAGGCTTGGGGGTCAAAGCCAGAAGCCCTGATTTAATCCTAGCCAAGAGCCAAGGGCATTTCTTGAGCGGAGAGTAATAAAATCAGAGCAGTCCTTCAGTAAGAAGATGACTTTGGCAGCTGTGGAAAAAGAGAGAAAGGTGAGAATGGACACATTGTAGGTGCTGAATAACTGTTTTTTCATTCATTTCTTGCCTCAGAGCTGGAAGGGACCGTGATGCTTTCTGCCTATCTCTCCTCCTTCACCCGTCTCACATGATGAAGTGGCCTTACTCCTCACCAAGGCTGACTCCCCTGCCTGTTCAAGAGATTCAGGTCCAACCCATCTGCTCCAGCACACTGTCTCCTCTGTCATCTCCACTCTCTCACTTATTTTCAATCTCTCTCCACTGGCTCATTTCCTACTGCCTACAAACATACCCATGTTTCTTCCATCCTGAAAGAAACCCCTCCCTTGATCCTTTCATCCCTATCATTCTATATCCCTTCTGCCCTTTGTGCTCCTTCAAAAAGGCGTCTCCAACTGGCTCCTCCTCCTCTCCTCTCACTCTCTTCTTAACCCCTTACAATCTGGCTTCTGACCTCATCATTCCACTGAAGCTACCCTCTCCAAAGTTACCAAAGATCTCTTAGCTGCCAAATTCAGTGATCTTTTCTCTGTCCTCATTCTCCTTGACCTCTCTGCAGCCTTTGCCACTGTCGATCACTCCCTCCTCCTTCATACTCTCATCTCTCTCAGTATTCAGGACATTCCTCTTTCCTGGTTCCCCTCCTACCTCTCTGATGGCTCCTTTTCTGTCTCCTTTGCTGGATCCTCTAGATCACACCCTCTATCCACAGGTGTGCCTCAGGTTCTGTCCTGGATCCTCTTCTCTTTTTCCTCTATAATACTTCACTTGGTGATCCCATCAGCTTCTATGGATTTACTTTTACTGATGATTCTCAAATCTACCTTTCCTGCCCCAGTCTCTCCAACTTTCAATCTCCAACTGCCTTTCAGTCATCCCAAACTGGCTGTCTAGTAGACATCTATATGTCTAAAACTGAACTCATTCTCCTTCTCCTAAATCATCTGCTCTCCCTCCCTTCTCTGTTACTATACCTGTATTATATACCACCCTTCCAGTCCCCAGGAGTCATCCTGGACTCCTGCCTCTGTCTCACTCCCCATGTCCAAGCTGCTGCCAAGGACTGTCAATTTCACCTTTGCCACGTCTCTCAAATATGCCTCCTTCTCTCCTCTGGCACAGCCACTGCTCCAGTGCTGGGATTATCAATAACCCAGGGACTGGAGAGTCGTCAGCCTGCTCTCTCCCCTCCCATCCAGTTTCCATTCAGCTTTCCTAAAGCACAGTTCTGATCATGTCACCACTATTACTTAGTAAACTCCAGTGTCTCCCTTATGCCTCCAAGAGCAAGTATAAAATGCCCTGTTTGACATTCAAAGCCCATCATAACCTGGCCCCCTCCTTCCTTTCCAGTCTTCTTACACTTTACTCCCCAACACATGCTCTTTGATCTAGTGACACAGGCCTCCTGGCTGTTCCTGGAGCAAGACCCTCCATCTTTCCAATCTGGGCATTTTTTTCTGACTGTCCCCCATGTCTGGAAAGCCCTCTCTCCTCTGATCTGACTTGCTTTAAGTCCCAACTAAAATCCCATGTACAGGAAGCCTTCCCTAAAGCCTCTTAATTCCAGTGTTTTCCCTTTTTTATTTATTTCCTATTTATCCTGTATATAGCTTTGCCTTGTATATATGTGTTTATATATTGTCCCCTCTATTCCAGTGTAAGCTCCTTGAGGGCAGGGACTGTCTCATCTTGCATGCAGTGGGCATTTAATAAATGTTTATTGATTGATTGAGTTTAAATCCAGTCTTATTTCTCATTACTAAACTTTGTGACCTTGGGCAAGGCATTTAATCTCAGTTTCCTCACCTGTGAAGTGGGGATAATAATAATAGTATCTATTATTACAGATTGTTCCTACAACTCCCAGGGTTGTCTTTAGGATTAAATGGGATAATAATTGTAGAGTGTTTAGCACAGTACCTGGCACATAGTAACTTAGCTATTATTATTATTATTATTATTATTATTACTGAGACTCTCTGATAATAATAGCTAACCTGTAGCACTTGAAGGTTCACAGAGAGCTTTATATGGTAACTCTTCCCTGTGAAGGTTAGAGATGGGGTGGCCACCATTTTACAGATGAAGAAACGGGCTGACAGAGGTTACTCAAGTGACTTGTCCAAAGTAACACACAACCTGTAAGCAAATATCTGGGTCGGAATTGGAATTCAGGTCCTCCTGAGTCTACCAACTCTGCCCTCTAATTAATCACACTACGACCTTTATAGACTAGAAAACGGAGGCCCAAGAAAGCTGACTTACTCAGTCATGCAGAGTCGGTCTGGGGACAGATGCGAGAGATGCGGCTGTAGACAAGACTTGGCCATTGAGAGGATACATACCTGCTTAGTCGCGGGGGACCCCAATTGAAATCCAGTAGGAGGGGCCCTCTGGTTTTGAAAAGATTTTACTCTCCTAACTAGGAAACCAATCGCCACTTGCTAATAACATTTTTGTTGTTGAGTTCGCCTCTTCGTGACCCCATCTGTTTTGTTTTTGTTTTTGGGGAAAGTACCGAGTAGTTTTGGAGAAAAAAATTGAAGCAAACAGTGCTCAGTGACTTGCCCGAGATCACAGAACTATAGCAAGTGTCTGAACACAGATTTTCTCAGCTTCCTACCTAAATTAAGAACAAAAAGAAAGCAAAGCGCGCATAATAATAAACGCCTACTTCTGAAAGCAAATAGCTTGCATTCCATAATAATTATCTCCAAAAGCCGAGAACCTATTTTTAAACGAAAGAAACATAGCCTCCCAGAAATAATACCTTGCAACAACAAACATTTGTTTCAACTTTTTGATAACAACAGCACAGCACGCAGCGAGCTCTTATCCACGTGCTAGTGCTGTTTTACGACACCCCCTACGGAGAAACTACAGGCAACACCTTTCAAGTAATACTCCTACCAGCAGCTACTTACAAACCATAAAAGGACAAACGATGTAACACGCGAATGTTTCGCTTTACAAAACGTGGGATATACCACCTGAAAACATGCACCACACAAGAACACCTTCAAACTCACTTACCGACTCGCCGGTACTCCACATTTCCTAAACACAAAACAACAGGTCAACTACAAGACGATCAAAACCATTCTGTATTTGTAACTGCAAAGATAGTCTTGCCGAAGCAAGACCTCAAAAAATTGGTTCCAAACTCATAACTGTTCCTCTCCACGGAAATCTTTAGTAAAAGGCGAAAGATTTATGCGATCTGAAGAGAAACCAGAGTATACAAGTAATCCGTGAGCTTCCCTCCCAGAGGAGTCCCGGCCCGGGTACAGTCACGGCGCTTCCTGCCTCGCTGGCTGTACCCCCATGCCCACATCCGAGGAGATAAAACCCGTGATTTGAACCCCGCTGTGCAATAAGAGCCCCGAAAAATACTCCGGAGGACGGAGCTGGGCAGCCAGGCTGAAGGAGATGGCTCCCTCTAGCAAGGCATCATGGGTATGCAAATGAGGATCGCGGTCCCGCCCCTGCAGAGGCAGGTGCTTCCCCAGAGCTGGAGGCTGCGAGGGAATGCACATGCCCCAGGGACCCGCAGGAGTAAGTTGCTGGTTTCTCACACTTGAGCCCTTAGAGTCAGCCCTAGGCGCAAAGGTGAAGTAGATTGGGAGTATGCAAGAAATAAAATGTGCAGGGCTTCGGAACAGATGGAGGGGATGCAGTCCGGTGTAGATGAGGAGGTTCAGGGATAGACAGAGGAGACAGATGAGGTCTAGTGTGCATGGGAAGGATGGATAGAAGGGTTGGGGTTCAGTGTAGATGGGGGCGTCCAATGTAGATGGGGGGGTTGAGGATAGATGGAGGTGATGGAGTCCAGTATAGATGGAGTGTTCAGGGATAGATGGAGGGGAAGGGCTCCAGTGTAGATGGGAGTGTTCAGTGTGGATGGGGGTCCAGGAATAGTCGAGGGGATGAGGTCCAAAGCAGATGGGAGGGCTGGGATAGGTGGAGGGTGTAGGATCCAGGGTAGTTGAGGGGAATCAGATTTCTGGGTAGTTGGGGCATCTTGATCCTGGGTTCTCCCACGACATTGATTTTCTCTGGCTGTTCCTCAGAAGTCTTCTGTTTTCCCCACCCCTCCTACTTCTGCTAACCTTCCCCCGCCCCCCCAACTCCCATTTCTTTGCTCCTAGACCATCCAGGCTGTCTTTGAGTAGGTTAGAGCTGAAGCTGGTTCTGCCCCCACCTGCTCTCCCATCCCTCTTCTGCCGGCCCCCTTCCCCCATATCACTCCCCATGGAAGCCGGTCAGGGCTAGGAGCTGACACTGGCTGAGGAGGAGAGGAGGGATTCCCAGGGGTCCGCCTAAGAAGGCAGGTGTCACTGACCAGCCCCGAAGGCACTGAGACCTCAGGCAGCTCCTTTTAATGTAGGCTGCACAAGAAGGGAGTAACCCACCCAGTCTGAGGTCTCACCAGTGTGACTCAGCCACTGAGCTCCCTGCATCCATAGGGAGTCCCAGGGCAGGGCAAGAGAGGTCCCCAGACTGTGGGAAAGGAAGATGGACTCAGAGGCCACCAAGACTGAAGAGAAGTTGCAGAGGGTTGAGATGGGGAGTAGACGTCAGCGGTGTCTAATTCAAATAGGAATGGAGATTATCCATTACTATATGTTTTATCATATTTTTATTTATTTTGTTAAATATGTTTCCTGGCCTCTCCTTCAGGAGACCTACTGGCTTTGTGTCTGACACCTCTGGTGTAGAGGCTTTCTCAAGGACGTAGGGTGATTTGGAGGGGCACCTATGGGCGGCAGCATGACACCCCCTTTCCACCACTTGGTTACAAGAATAACAGACCTTCAGCCATTTAAAAAAGAAAAGAAAAAATACAAATAGGTCACCTGGACAGGCATGCTCAGTGGGAATAAGGTGCTTAATCCTGGCCAGGATCCCAAAAGAAAATGGAGCTCTTTTCTGCACCCAACTTGCCCCCGGGGTGCAGAGTGCCTGGAGGCAGCACCAGGGGTGTGCATGAGCCAGCTGGAACTGAAGCTGATTGTTAAATGTTCAGTGTGAGCATTTACACCTCGGAAATCCCCAAATGCTACAAATCAAGGCTTGATTTGTGTCATGTCAATTATCCAGACTAGATGAAAGTGAAGGAGAAATTTTTGATAATGCAGATTAAATTTAAAAGTATGTCAGTGCATATCTTTTTTAATGAGCCGGTTGTTAAGCATTTTCTAGCACACCTTGAGCAGCAATTCCCTGCCCCCCAACCTGGCCATGGGCTGCAGAAGCATCCCTGTGCCTCCTTTGTATCTCTGGGGGCATTCAGCCATCACCCTGATCCTGCTGCAGGGCCCTGGCTCAGTGCCTTCCCGGGCCCTTCCCTCCCTCTCATCTCAGTGGGTAGACAGCCCTCCATCCGTGCCTCCTCCTCAACCTCCCTCACCCTCATCCTCAGGCTCTCCATCCCAGGTCCCCAAACCTTCCCTCCAGTGACTTCAAAAAGTCTCCCCCTCCCAAACGAACCCCTCATATCCCTACCCCTGGTGAATTGTTTGCGCACCTCCAGAGACGTGCAAACTCACTATCCCCTGAGAGCACCTGGTCCCTCCATCTCTTTTCCAAGCCCTACCCCCCTATACATGTCTATTGACTGCAGCCATCCCTCTGCTAGGTGCCACTGCCTTTCAAGTATTCACTAGCAGGTAGTTTTCCCCCACCCCCACGGACTTCCCTAGGTTCAAAAGCCTCAATTACTTCACCCAGTTGGTGTCTGGCAGCCTCCTCTCTGTCCTGACTGCCCCCCTCCAGACATAGTACACTTTGTTTATATCTCTCCTAAACTGTGGTGCCCACAGTTGCCCAATCCTCCAGATGAGGTCTGTTCAGTGTTGGGAACAGAAGGAGGGAGAAAGAAAACCAGCATTTATTAAGCACTTGCTATATGCTAGGCACAGTGCTAAGTGCTTTACGAACATCTCATTTGATAGAACCCATTTTACAGATTTTACATTTGAGAAAGCAGGCAGACAGAAGTTAAGTGACTCTCCCAAAGTTACCACAGTCTAAGGTCAAATTTGAACTCAGGTCTTCCTGACTTCTCTATCTTCTCTGGCACCACCTAGATACTGGGGGGACCCTCCCCTCCCAGTTCCTAGAAGCTGGGACCCTCTTCATTTTTCCCAAGATTCCATGGTGTATGTTGGTTGCCACATCACCCTGTTCACTCATGTTGAGCTTGTGGTCCACTAAAACCCTCAGATCTTTTCCAAATAAACTTTTATTGAACCTCCTTTCTACCCAAGCTTTCAGTGACTTTTTACTGCTTACCAAATAAAGTTTACACTTCTCAGTCTGGACTTTAGGGGCTTCCACAATATGATGTGCCCCTACTTTTCAGTTCTATCTATTCCTGCTCCTGTCATTCTCTCTGTGCCTACCCAAACAAACTACTCTCTGCCCACTGAACAGAACCTTGGACTTTCTAGCTTCTATGTCTTTGCTCAGGCTGTACCCTCCACTGAGCTTGCCTTTCCCACCTTCCCATCCTAGCTTCTCCCATTTCTCCAGCCCAGTCACACCTTACACTTTGCCCATCTCTGAAGATTTTATAAGGCTGTGCTCTAGTTATCCATACACGTCCCCTGTCCACTACTGCACAGTGTGCTCCCTGAGGGCAAGGGCAGAGCTCAAGGAAGAGTCAGGGGAAGGGGCGGGAATCCCCTCTCCCATTTATCCCCTTTGTAACTAAGCACAAGGCCTCTGACTCTGGGCTGTTTCTCCATCAGTGAAGGAAGGGGCATTGCAAGGAAATCAGGATACCGACCGGGCAGATTTTCCAACCATCTCTCTTCTCTGTGTCCTGCAGTGAGGCGTGCCCCAACCTTGGGAGTGGCAAAGGGGGGTGATGGCTCATAGGCTCAGAGTCAGGCAGAGCTGGACAAAGGGGAGGTGGGGGCAGGGGGAGCCAGAGGGTAGAAGCAAAGGAGGGGGCCAACCAAGGTAGTAAGAGGCATGTGGAGCGGATACCCACCCCTTTTCCCTCTCTTTTCCCCCGGGGATTGAGCTGAATGCCTTTCCCCACAGGGGGGCAGTTAACCTCGTTTGTTGGGGTTTTTTTTTTTTTTCTAGTTTAGTTCCTTGCTTAAACGTTCAAGTCTCCATACTCTTAAGTATCTCAATGTACATTGCATATCTTAGGTAAATAAGATACTGTTAAGCTGCTAACACATTCGCATTATTGTTGAGATTCCTGAGAAAAAGGGATGGGGAACGCGTCCAAGGAAGGGAGATATCGAAACAGGCTATAATTTGCAGAGTGTGATCTCTGGGTGGGGACTCGAGTTTCTGATTTCTTTTCACAGCTTCCTTGTGTATGGGAAATGTGTAGGAGTGGATACTGCACCACCAGCTGACTCGGTTTCTTTGGGAGGAGACTCCTTCCCAGAAGGGAAGGGCAAGAGAGAGAGACAGACACAGACAGATAGAGATAGACACACGGAGGAAAGAGACAGAGACAGAGGCAGACAGAGAGACAGAGACAGAGACAAAGGCACACACAGAGGAGAGAGAGCCAGAGACAGAAGGGGAGAGAGACAGACGAGAGAGAGAGAGAGAGAGAGAGATATGAGAGACACAGAGACAGAGGAAAGAGACAGAAATAGGCAGACAGAGACAAAGACACAGAGGACAGAGACAGAGAGACAGACAGAGAGAGGGAGAAAGGGAGAGAGACAGAGATAATCAGAGACAGACGGATAGAGGAAAGACAGACAGAGGGAGACAGAGAGACAGAGACAAAGACACACAGAGGAGAGAGAGAAGACAGAGACAGAGACACACAAAGAAGAGAGAGAGACACACACACAGAGACACAGAGAGGAAAGAGACAGAGACAGAAAGCAGTGTCACAAAAACCTGGAGGAGGAAAATATCCAGGCAGGGGGGTGGGGTGGGTGAGCAAATGCTGCAGGAAGCGCAAGGACAAGGACTGAGAAAAGGCCACTAGATTTTGGCAGTTAAGAGATCCTTGGTGACTTTGGTGAGAACCGTTTCCATTGAATGATGAGGTCCGAAGCAGAGAGCTGAGGAGAGGGCAGAGGGAGTGGAGGTGCCCACTGTAGATGGGCGGGTTTGGCTGAGAGAGAGAGGATGACAGCTGGAGGGGATGGCAGGGTCCACTGAGGTGTCTAGGGGGAGGAAGGTGGTAAGGGAGGAGCCAGCAGATGGGGTAGAGAGAGGAGATGACTGTGAGGACGACTGTCTGGAGGAGGCAGAAGCAGGTCTCAGAGGAAGGCATCTTGGCTGGGAGAGGAAGGAAGTGACCGAGCTCCCAGGCCTGTGCAGTGGGGACCATTTGGAGCCGCGACGGGAGGGGAAGGGGGCGGGTGAGCGCCTGGAGCTTCGTCCCCGGTGGGGGGGGCACGCTGACTCCTGACATCTCGTCAGCCTCCTGTCAGCAGCTGTGCCCGGGGGGAGTGGCTCCCTGAGGGCACCAGGGGCACAGACATCACTAGGGATGGCTCTGGCTCCCTGTTTTTATCTCATCTGTTAGAGGAGCCATTAGGTAGCCCCTCATATTAAGCAGGGATGCTATGGTCCTAGGCATTTGTGCTGGGGGTCACCGACCACAGACCTACTTCCTGCTGGACCTCAGTGGCCATGGAAGACCTTCTCTAGAGCGTGGCAATCATGTCCACAAACGGGCTCCGAGCGGCGAAGCAGCCTGGTTCTAAGGGTGGAAGATGGACTCGGGGGCCACGTCCAATATCCTCCTTTTACAGATGAGGAAACTGAGGCCAGAGAGGTTGACCGGTCTAGGATCATGCAGTCAGTTAGTGTCTGAAGTGGATTTTGAACTCTGGTCTTCTAGTCTCCAAGTCATGTTGCCTCATTGGGGGTGGAGGTTGTGCCTACAGGGCCTATGGTGTTGAGGTGGCCCGGGGAGAGGCAGGCACGTATGGGTACCGGCACCTCCAGGGTACCATCACTAAGCCAGTCTGGTGCCCAGCATCTCCTGGGGAGCTGAAAGGCCCTGCTGTATGCCCCTCTCCCTGACTTGGGACACAGGCTGAGGGCCAGCAGGACCTGGGTTCTGAACCTGAGGGGTCTGGAACCAAGTGGCCCCAGCAGGGCTGCTAGGGACGTGGGGGCTAACTCCTGTGGAGCAGTCGGGAATTGCCCAACGGCATGTGTATTATGAGGGAGCCCTGGCCTGGGAAGTCCCTGCCACGCCACAGATTTGCAGGACGGCTTTGAGCGAGGCCCAGCCCCTTTCCACGTCTCAGTTTCCTCCTTTGTCAGGTCAGGGGTGGGCGAGACCAGATCTCCCACTGAAGGTCAAGGGCACATGGCCGAGTACTTGGAGCCGTGGGACCAGCAGAGCAGGGGCTCAGACTCATATCCAGGGCCGCTGACCCGCCCCATGACCAGACCCAGCCTTCCCGGCCCATCCGGAAGGAGTCGCTACCTGAAGGGCCGAGATGGGGCCCCCGAGTATCAGCCTTGATTCTGGGGCTGCAGATCCAGCTCTTGGCCAAGCCCCAGGGGATGGTGCTCAGACCTAGGCCCTGACTGTGGCTCCCTGCCCCAACACCAGGAAGGCATCCCAGAGGGTATAGAGAATAGATAAGTATATATTTACTCTTTAAAAATAAGATTTACAGCTGAGCCATCAGCTTTACAAAAATAAATCTCTTCATATAAATAACTTCTGGGACAGGAGAGGGGCAGGTAGGGACACAGACAGACAGATGGACAGACCCTTCAGAGGAAAGGATGGGTTCCTGTGCAGATGTCACTGAAGCCCTCAGGGCAGCTGTGGAAGGGCCTGGGCCGAGGTGCTCAGGGACACCTGGACAGGTGGGTGCGAGAGTGCACACGTGCACACACACACACACACACACACACACACACACACACACGCACACACACTCACACACTCCTCCCTTGGAGGCAGGTGATACTACAGCATCAGAGCTGCTTTGCATAGATGCTGCCAGGTCCATCCTAGCAGCGGGGGCCAGGTCCCTTGGGCTCTGTGGCCATAGGATGCCCGGGTTCCTCAGAGACCTCCTGGACATAGCTGCCTGGCAGTGGCGGTGGGTGCAGGGCCACAGTGACTGAGGCCGTCAGAGTGGTAAAGGCGCCTGGGCTTGCATGCGTCCCCCAGTGGGCCTCACTTCCCCCTGTGGCTGTGAGGGAGGGGAGGCCAGGTCCAGGAGGGCTGTCCTTGTATGTCCGTACCACCTGTGGGGGAGACAGAGGGCAGGGTGAGCCCCAGTGGGGTTTCAGCCAAGGCCTTTCACTCTCCCTGCCACCCCAGCCAAGTACTCTCACCGTGATGGTCGGGAAGCTGGGGTCCTTGCTGGCCTCCACCAAGATGTGGGAGTGAGCTGGGGGCAGGATGAAGGTGCTGGAGGCATCCCCTGCTCCTGTCTCAGGGCCCCTGAAGGCTGGGCTCGGGCCCAGGAAGAAGTGAGGAGGACTGAGGGGCAGTGATACTGGGTCAGGGTGGGGCAGGTGGCTGCCTCCATCTGGCAGAGATACCTGGGGGAAGCAGAAGGGAGATGTGGGTCCAGAGCTGAGCTGAGCTGGGCTCACGTCCTCCTGTTGTTTCATCTCTGAGAGGGGAGGGGGGCAGCAGAGACAGGCACGAGAGGTCCCCAGACTGTGGGAAAGGAATGCCTGGGGGCCCACAGGGAATGGGGCAAAAATGGATGTGTGAGTATGGAGGAGTCACTGGGACAAGGGCCCCATGATGGAGATAAGGGATGTGGGGGGAGGGGGATCCCACAGTGGACAGCAGTGGATGAGGGGGCTGGGGAATCACCTGGGGCGGGGGTCCCAGGATGGACAGCAGCACAGGAAGCAGAACAAGCCCGTGAAGCAGACCCAGGCCCGTCAGAACTGTCAGCACCACAAAGAAGTACCTGGGGGAAAGGGCAGAGGGATCCTGGTATAAGGAGGGCACTCCCCCAGGGGAGCACCATGTGCTGCCCCTATTGCCCAGGGCCTGGGGAGGAGGTGGGGATGTGTCTTGTTGGGGGCCAGGGCCAGAAAAGGGGAGGGTTACAGGGGGGCCGGGGATAGCCATACCTTACAATAAAGTCAAAGTCTGACCCAGCCAGCATGAGTAGTCCCAGCAACGTGGACACAGCCCCATCCATCACAGGTGCAAACATGTGCTCCAAGGCCTGGGCTGAGCGCACATCCCGGCTGCCCGTGGCTGTCAGAAAGCCCTGGAGGAACAGGCCCAGAATAGGCCTGAATTAAGCCTCTGGGCTGGACACTTTTGTAGGGATAATCTGGGGGGAGGCCTTCAAAGTCTGAGCTGGCCTGGCTATTGGAAAGCCCCAGGAAGAGGAGAGAGCTGAGGTTCCTTTCCCAGCCTCCAGGGCACGGCAGGGAGCTGGGGCCTGGGGCTCTACCGGGATCAGCCAGGCCCTGGGGGTGGGGTGACTTAGTCCCAACATCTCAGAGCCAAGGATCCTTTGGGGGCACCTCAGTCCAGTTAGGACCTGATCAGGAATCCCGTTAAAATGTCCTTGACAAATGGGCATCCCACCTTCGAGCAAGGGGCCTCCAAGGAGAGGGAAGCTGCTTCTCCCAGTAGTGGCCCATTCTGACTGGAAGCAGCTCTGCTCAGGGTCTTTTGGGGCCAGGCAGAGCTGGGGTGGCTCAGAAAGCCAGCTCGACCCTGTCACCCTCTGAGACTCAACTGATAGACATGGGGAGGGGTGGGTGTCATCTCATCTAGGGGAACCCCGCCCCCACAGGATCCCATGGCTCCAAACTGGGCCAACACACAGCCCTCCTGGGCCCCAGGCTTCTGGGGAAAGACCATCCACTTACCAGAGCCACATGAGCCGTGAACTCAACACCGATGCCCACGGAAGCCACGAGAATTACCACGGGGATGGCGCTTAGTTTGATGCCTAGGAAGCCCATGATGCCAAATAGCTCCATAGTCATCATGGCCAGCACCAGCACCTGGGAGGGAGGAAGAAGGGGAGGAGGGATGGGAACGCTGATGCTCTGCTCTGGGCCAGGCACGTGGCCAAAGTGAGAGGGAAAGGGGCACTCACAATGAGCCCAGCTGTCCAGGGGCTGAGCAGCAGCAAGGCACAGACCACAAAGGTGCAGGCCAGCAGCACACAGACGGCCAGCAGGAAGCAGCGACGGAGGCCTAGGTACTGTTCCCAGAAGAGGAAGGGGGAGCCGCTGGGGTAGGCTCGGATCCCCGCCCGGCCCGCCTCTTCACAGGCAGCCCGGGCCCCCTCAATGGCCTCCACGAAGTCCGCCGTCTGTCGGAGTCCGCTCAGCAGGAAAGGGAATTGGGCAAACTCCAGGGGCGGGGCCGCAGGGACTGTGGAGGGAGACTGGGTGAGCTCGGGAGCCAACGCGGATTCCTGGGCCTGCCTGCCCCCCAGGCCCTCCTCACTCACTGTGCAAGCTCTCGCCTGTGCTGTCATATTTGTCGTGAAGCCACTCGGGGGGAGGGGGATAGAAGTTGGCTTGGGAGGCGGCCAGGCCCAAGGGGTCTCTGCTCACCCATACGGTCAGCCCAACGTAGAAGAGCTCAGGCAGGATGAGGCCGTCAGCATCCACGAGCCTCCGCTTGTCCAGCTAGGAGGGGAGAGAGGGCTGAAGGCAGGCCCCAGCCTCCCTCCCAGAAGCTCAGCACTGGAAAGGATGGACAGGCTGACCAGACAGTTGGGATCCCACATCCTAAACCCCTTGCCCTCAGGACTAGCTCTTCTCAATAGGAAGGCTGTGAGTGAACACTGGATGAGAAGCTTAGTGCAGAGCCTGACGCACAGTAGGGGCTTCATAAATGTGGCTTGGCTTGGCTTGGCTCATCCCTGCCCGTGGGACCAGGCCTCCCACCCACCTGGCTATAGTCCAGGGGCTCCTTGGCGTCTCCCGTCTGGATCAGCAGCCTGTAGGCCAGGGCACCGTCCTCAGAACCGTTGCGGCACGAGTGGTGTGTGATACGTCCAGCTGCCCAGTCCTGGTCAAAGGCAGCTTGGACTCCTGCAGGGAGGGCAGACAGATAGAAGGTCAGGGTAGGGCAGGCCAGCCGCCCCCGCCCTCTGGGACCTCTCCATCCCCAGCCATCCCCAGAGTCTCACCCTGGAGCCAGGTGCTGTAGCGATGCAGCCAACTTCGGGGAGGCTGTGGCGCCAGCACAGACTTGAGGGCGCTGAAGCGGCTGTGCAGGTCCAGCAGGGCCCTTTGGGAGCGGGCGTAGTCGAAGCCGCCCTGGGTCACCAGGGCCACCTCATACAGGGAGAAGTACTTGATCTGGGCAGCCAGGAAATCATATTCCTTCGTGCCCCGGGGCACCACATCTGTCAGGGTCAGCCCGTCTTGCACCCAGGTGGCTCCATACAGGCTCAGTCCCAGCAGGGCCCCGAACAGCACCAGGACCAGGCCCTGGGGGGACAATGTCTATGAAGGCTGGGCAGGCAAAAGGGATCGCCCAGGGACTCAAGGTTGAGCGACCCTCCTCACCCCCAACCTGCCCAGCAAGTCCACAGCTATTACTAGGGGTACCTTGGTTCGCGGCTGCAGCAGCAGGGGTGCGTACCGACATCGGGCAAATCGAGACAGGTTCCAGCGGGCACAGGGCAGTGGCCGACACACCTGCCCCCGTCCCGTCCCAGCTAACTGGCCCAGTAAGTCTCTTGTT